>NC_064271.1:17634821-17938214 GCF_003254725.2 Canis lupus dingo
TCCAGAGACTTTGATGGTAAATGCCAGGGAGGATGTAGGTTAGTAACATAAGGGGGTGATTTTTGTCCAGGATCGTTTGAGGAAGAGGAGTACAGTGGAGGGAAGGAGACAAATAGGAAGGGAGCTAAAACTGTGACAACACAGCATGGTGGAAGTGCAGTGCATCTTGGTGTAAACCATGGAAGGAACCCCTGTGTCACCAGAGATAAGGAAGATACTTGGCAAGGTTCACTGCCATGAGACACCCATAGCAGCACATCGTGGCCGACTCTGACTCTAAGAAGGAGTGGGCTGTCTCTCTGATATTTTAAAAATTCTGCTGCTCCTCTAGTCTAGGGCTTGTGGAACTGCTGGGATGGCCTTTGTACCTCCTTGTGAACACTCACCAGTGGCCCTGCCACACGGGGACAGTGGGGTGAAGTGCATGGTACAGAGCTTGGGTTCAGGGAATCTGATGACCTGGGTCAAAGTTCTGGCTGAAAACTTAGAAACTGTGTAACTTGGGACAAATTGCATGGCCTCTTTACTCTTAGTGTCACATTTGGAAAACACATTCAATAATGTCTCACAGGCTGGCTTCAAGTTCAAATCAGTTTCTGTAGGTAAAGTCCTGATAGGCAGTAAGCATTTAACCTCTTTTTCTATTCTCCTCCTGCCTCAGTTGACTGAGTCTTGTTGAGGCCACCTACCCTGCTTCTGAGCCCTTTCTCTTCCAGCCTGGAAGCATATGAGAGGCTTTAATAGATAAAGGAAGGTCCTGAGGAGGCCAGGGGGACTTTCAGGAACCTAGGGGAAGTGTGGTCTTGGAGGGGAGAGGAGGTGGCAGGGGGTCTGGAGATGGGGAGTCCCGAGGGTGAGCCTGGGGGGTGGGGAGTGCTTTTCCTCTGGGAGGAACAAAGGATGTAGTACTCAGGGTTACTTTAGTGGAGAGGGGAGTTGGAGGTTTCTTCTACCTCATGGCCTTTATTTATGAATTGAACTGTTGTTTCCTTTGTGTTGTGTGGTTTTTGTTGTTTGTTTTTGCTTAGAGTAAAGATCTATAAAGACAGTGGTAAGGATTTGGGACATTTTCAAGAATAGTAAGGGGAAGGGTATCTGGATGGCTCAGTGGTTGAGCATCTGCCTTTGGCTCAGGTCACAATCCCAGGGTCCTGGAATTGAGTCCCACATCGGGCTCCTTGCAGGAGCCCAGGGTGTGATCCTTGAGTCCCGGGATCGAGTCCCACATCGGGCTCCCTGCATGGAGCCTGCTTCTCCCTCTGCCTGTGTCTCTGTCTCTCTGTGTCTCTTATGAATAAATAAATAAAATCTTTAAAAAAATACTAAGGGGAATTGAACTCAGGTATCTGAGGTTGGATGTTTGACTGTCATTGTGTAATTATTCTTTTATTTATGTTTATTATAATTTTTAAATATTTTATTTATTTGAGAGAGAGAGTAATCGAGAGAGAGAGAGTACATGACTAGGTTCAAGTCTTGGAAATCTTTATCATTTTAAAATTTATTTTATTTTTAAAAAGATTTTTTAAATTTATTTATGAGAGACACAGAGAGAGAGAAGCAGACATACAGGCAGAGGGAGAAGCAGGCTCCTTGCATGGACCCCGATGTGGGACTTGATCCCAGGACTCCAGGATCACGCCCTGGGCGGAAGGTAGAAGCTCAACTGCTGAACCACCCAGGCGTCCCCTGTTATCATTTTTTCAAACCATGACACAAATTGTGTAGATTATTACATTTAATGCACACCAGTAGTTACTGTGCACACTTTTTAAAAAAGAAATATTGATTTATCTGGCAACATTCTGGTATCATTACATTTTTTCTCAGTACTTGTCTTTTAACAGTGTTCTGTTGAGTGTTCTTTTACTGTATACCTGGTTTATATTTTAATCCCAAATAAAATTGTCATGTTTGAGTTTTGAGTACAATTAGTTTAACCTAAAAATAATTGTTTTTGTTTACATGAATTCCTTTAAAATATTATTTATAATATTTACTTTTCCTAACAGGTGAATTTTTATGATCAACTTATTAAAATTGCATTAGCTATGTTAAAACCAAGATTTCTCTGACTTATGGTATTAGATTTGCCTCAAACAATTAAAAAAAATCAGGAAAAACACCCCTTTAGGAAGTGTTTCTTTGCTTAAAATTGAGGTTGGGTCACTTTTCAGATGGTATTGAGTATATTCATTCAGATCCTGGTACATCTTATAAAAGCTTTTTTCCTAATGTTTTCCAATTCTCATAAATGATTATTACATTTTATCCAAGAATTCAATGATTATAAATTTAAGAAAATTGATATGTTAAATTGAGCTTATGGTTTTTAAACATTTCTAGTTAGCATAGATGACTTCAGAATTTGATTTCTTGAATAAATTTGTGGTATTCCAGCCATGCCATATAGCTAAGCATACTGACAAAAAAGGACCTGTGTTGTTGGAGAATAGCTAAGCCAAGGACATTATGTTCTGTCATCAATGCAAAGTGAGTATTTTCCATTAAAAGACAAACCCTTCACTTGAAAAGGTTAAATGGTATAATACTTAAGAAATGACGGCAGCTGGTTAAATTTAGAATACTGATATAAAAATACTCTCTGGGTTAATAGAAAAAATACAGCAATATAGAATATGAATGAGTAAACATTTTTATTTTAAAACTTTGTTTCTCTGAGTCACATACGAGTTGATATCTCTGACTTTGCTTTGCTACTTTTGTTATTTTAGTTATCTATTTAAGTTGTCTTCTTGCCAGTTAAAGAGGCTTTATAGATGGTGACACATTTTCAGTGATTGTGCAAGAAATGTTGATGTTTTCCTTTGATGCCTTGTAATGCTTCAGCTTGGCCTTGCTTTCATGTTCCTTTGGTATCTAGTTTTTTTCTTATTTGAGACTATTGCCCCAAAGAAAGAAATCTTCGGATTCCAGAAATAACATCTCCGTTCTAAAGTATTATTTCTGTCAGTAGCACTTGGGGAAGAGCTATGGAAAGACATTATGTCACCTAGATGTTAGTCCCACATCCGCATATTCCAAGATTGCTTTAATAATTCATTCTTTCCCCAGAGCTGAAAAATTATGGAAGCAAAGGGGATTTTCATTTTCTACACTGTATATCTATGTGTTGGATTTTGTATAACTTTAATATATTTTTATATATTATATAGAAATATTTTTGTATTTATATATTTATTCAACAAAAATTTTTTGAATATTCTAGACACAGCCTTATCCCAATTTCTCTTGTACTTCTTGAATAATGAGATGTCTGGCAGAGACTTCTAATTGCTCCCAAAGTCTAAATATTCTTTTCTTCCATAGTGATGAAAGTTTTAGCTCAGGACATGATTGTCTAACTTAAGACTACATTTCCCAGCCTCCCTTCCAGTTAAGTGTGGGCATATGAATAGGTTCTGGAAAGTGAGGTGTGAGCAAAAGTGGCATGGGTAACTTCTGAGGTGTACTTTTACAGCAAAGGAGTGTGCACTCTATCCCTTCTCCTTGGCTGTTATGAGGATGTGATGATAGGTAATGAGGCAGCCATTTTGGACTATGAAATGGAAGTCACATGTTGAGGATAACAGAACAAAATAGAAAGAGTCCCTTTCTTTCTTTCTTTCTTTCTTTCTTTCTTTCTTTCTTTCTTTCTTTCTTTCTTTCTTTCCTTCTTTCCTTCCTTCCTTCCTTTCTTTCTTTCTTTCTTTCTTTCTTTTCTTTTTCTTTCTTTCTCTTTTCTTTCTTTTTCTTTCTTCTTTCTTTCTTTCTTTCTTTCTTTCTTTCAATTTTTTAAAAAGATTTTATTTATTTATTCATGAGAGACAGTGAGAGATACACAGAGACACAGGCAGAGGGAGAAGCAGGCTCCATGCAGTGAGCCCGAGGTAGGACTCGATCCCAGGACTCAAGGATCACTCCCTGGGCAGAAGACAGGCGCCAAACTGCTGAGCCAGCCAGGGATCCCCAAATATTTTTTTTATTTACTTGAGAGAGAGAAAATGAGAGAGAGCGGGCATGAGCAGGGTGAAGGGCAGAGGGAGAAGCAGACTCTCTGCTCAGGAGGGAGCTCGAGGGCCTTGATCTTGGGACTCTGAGATCATGACCTGAGCAGAAGGCAGGTGCTTAACGGACTGAGCCACCCAGGTGCTCCCATTTTTTGGATGTTGTTAGAAAAAGAATGCTATTATTTTTAACCTATACTTACATATTCTTTTTTCTGAAGAGTAGAATTTGTGTATTTATTATGTTTATTTATAAGAATATTTGTTCAGCTGTTTCACTGAGGCTAAACAACAAAAGTTTAAACAACATGCATTGTTTGTGATGATGAAAGCCACATGTAATTGACATGGCTTTTTTTGTGTGTCCTGTCTTGGAGCTCTGGTTATTTAATTTTTCAATTCAATTGCCTAAGAGTATTTCAGAAAAGTTAAGCAAGCTCAGCTCTCTCAGGTCATTTAGTCTCCCATTCCTTCTACCTTATTGTTCCACCATCCCCTAGGACCAATTAAGTCAATGTCGTAGGAGAGAGCCAGGCATCAGTAATTTATATAGTTTCTCTAGGTGGTTCCAATGTGCAGAAGATTGGGGAACCAATACACTAGGGTCTTCTTGTACATATGGTGGAAGCTGGCTTATAGACCTCTTTTGCTCCAGCTCTAGGGGGACAGACAAGTCCCACACATCACTTTCACTCTTATTCCCTTGGTCATAACATCATAATATGGCTGAACCAGCTGCAGGGGAGACTGGACATGCATGATATAGTTGGGCAGCCATGTGTGTAGCTGCAACTTGGGGAGTTCTGTACTAAAATAAATAAGTAGAAAATAAATATTGAGGGGCAAGGTGTAATTTCTGCCACACTTAGACTCCATGATACTTTGGGCTTGGTTCTCAGAAAATCATTTTTGGGATCCCTGGGTGGTGCAGCGGTTTGGCGCCTGCCTTTGGCCCAGGGCACGATCCTGGAGACCCGGGATCGAATCCCACATCGGGCTCCCGGTGCATGGAGCCTGCTTCTCCCTCTGCCTGTGTCTCTGCCTCTCTCTCTCTCTCTCTGTGACTATCATAAATAAATTAAAAAAAATAAAAAAAATAAAAAAAAAGAAAATCATTTTTATTAATTCTTGGATTTCTTTACTGTAAGAACCTGTTCTACTTAACATATAATTTGGATAATTTCCCCCTACAATAATATATTCTTGTCCACATAGAGATCTATTTTATATTTATTTACCTCTTCACATATGTTTGTAAGAGCTACCTAAAGGGTTTTTGTTGTTGTTGTTGTTGTTGCTGTTGTTGTTGTTGTTGTTGTTTCTGCTTGGCTTTCACTATAGGAAGATTGAAGAGAGAGATTTGGAGATTTTGTGTAATTAACATTTTTTTTTTCTGAACTCTCAACAAACGAATAAATAGTCCCAGGAAAATATGGAAATCATTTAATATGTCCCTGTTGTGTGTCACACACTAGGTATTCATGTATAACTTACAACTCACAACTCCTTTTAAGGCTTATATTATTGTAATCAACACCTGAGTGTATTCTGGTTGGTTCCTCAATGGGATTGGGGGGATTCTGAGTAGATCCATTGTGCAGCTATTCCAAGACATTCTGCTGGTGATTCACTGGCTTAGGCATTTCTAGATTGTAGGAGCACTGTGATTAATCAGGATTCAGAAAACCAAGGCAGATGTTGGGATCGGGATGCAGAACTTGTTGACTCCGGAAGTACACAGAAGCTAGAAGTCAGGAAGGAACAGTAGTTCATTTCAGGCAAACCAACAAGAAGCTCATGGTCGATCCAAGACAGGGGTCAGAGCCAGGGAAGCACTCAGGAGCCAACGATTACCCAGAAGTCAGGAGTTTCCAGGACAGAAATGAGGAAACGCAATGAATCATTTAAAAATAGACCACCTTAGTACTACTGCTGGTTGTTAGTGTACATAATTGCTAAGACTAGTTTTGGTTTAATTTAATTCCTCTTGGATCATTTTGGATCTCCATGTACTTCTTTACTTACTACTTATTCACTCACTCTTCGTTTTATGTGTTAGATGTAGCTCATGTGTATCTGTATATGATTAAATCATACGATATTTGAAGCAAGGATTAAATACACATGCACATGCATGCACAGACACACATCTTATGCTCTCCAAAATGTATGTATTGTTCTGCATTCAGTGGATATTGTATAATTTGCATTGGTAGAAAGCATTAATGTAATTTAAGCACAAATGAAGTGAAATGTATTTAAAATGACTGTTATTCCTGGGGGTAATCTATTTGCTAGGACTACTTCTATTGATAGGATAGATGAGGGAGGGTAACAGGCATTCTGGTAGTCCCATGTTATATAGGCTGCGCCATTTTTCTTAGCTTCTAGCAAGGACAGTTAGCACAGCTGTGTTCTTAGAGGCCAAAAGGGAATCATGCAATGGATAGATGAATATAGCTTTCAAGTAACACATGAGAAGTTGGTGTTTCTCCTGTATCTTGTATATTTTTCAGTGAGCTAATAATTCTCAATATAAATTATACCTTCTTCGTATGGTGATTTTTTTGAGGATAGCAACTATTCTTTGGGCTTTAAGGCTATTTTTAAAAAAATATTTTATAGTTAAGATTGACTTAATTATAAGGAAATAATGAGTTAGATTGTCAGAAAATTTGAAAATTTAGTTGATAATTGAATAGATTCTTAATTTTAAGCATTTCACATTTCTATAGTTGAGTATTTGGGTCAGATTCAACTTTAATGGTATCAGGAAAATCTAAGCAAACTTTATTTTTTATTTTTTTAAGATTTTATTTATTCATGAAAGACACACACACACAGAGAAGGGGGGGGGGGGCAGAGGGAGAAGCAGGCTCCATGCAGGGAGCCTGACGTGGGACTTGATCCCAGGTCTCCAGGATCACGCCCTGGGTTGAAGGCAGCGCTAAACCGCTGAGCCACCCTGACTGCCCCAATATAAGCACACTTTAATGAGAGATCCAGGAAGCCAGGATATTTGAAAAAAATATTTTATTTTATTTTATTTTATTTTATTTTATTTTATTTTATTTTATTTATTTGAGAGAGAGAGAGTGCACAAGCTGGGAAAGAGAGGAAAAGGGAGAAGCAGACTCCCTGCTGAGCAGAGAGCCTGATGTGGGGGCTCCATCCCAGGACCTTGGATAATGACTTGAGCTAAAGGCAGATGTTTAATTGAGCCACTTCAGGTGCCCCTGAAGAAAATCTTAAAAGAGAAGAAGTCTGCTGGCTAGATTTAAAGGGAAAAATGTAGCTTTATTATATTGTATTATATATTCTTTCTACAAGCCATTTCTTTTCCAGCCTATCAGAATTCAAAGTTGCAATTACTCTGTGATATTCTAGAATTTTCTTTAGTATATAATTTTTGCCAAGTGAAATCTGTATTAATTTTGTAGTAGGTAAAGAGAGAACTAAACAATCAGTAAACAAAAAATTACCACACAACGGAATCAGAGTGATTTTTAAATTTATTTCAAAACCAACTTATTTGTGAAAAATCTTTTAACACGGTGCAATTTATATCTTAGGTCAATTTAAAAAATATCTCTTATATACTAAGCCATGATTCAGTCTCTCCAATAATTGTTTTCAAAAACATAAGGTTCAGATATTCTGATTCTTTTTTTTAGATTTATTTATTTGACAGAGAGAGAGAAAGAGAGGAGAGGGAAGAGGGAGACAGAGACTCTTAAGCAGATTCCCTGCTGAGCATGGAGCCTGTTGTGGGGCTCCATCTCATAACTGGGAGATTACCACCTGAGCTGAAATCAAGAGTCAGAAGCCTAACTGACTGAGCCACCCAGGCACCCCCAGATATTTTGATTCTTAATATTCCAGAGCATTTTCACTGAGCAAATACCGTGTGCCAATCATCATTCCAGGCTGGGAGAATAGATACAGGAATTAAAAAATACCTGTTTCTTGGAGCTCCATTTCTAAAACAGGAGATATAAGACAAATGAGTAAAATATTTGGTATATTATCTAGTTTAAATGGCAAGGAGAATGAGTGAAGCAGATGGAGTATGCAAATCTGTGTATGTTTTGACATTTTATATAGGATGAAAAAGCAGAAAGTCACTCCTTTCTGCGAGTCTCTAAGAGTATTTGAATATAACTTTTTTTTTTCCTTTTTTTACTCTTACCTTAGTAAGTAGTATCCAAGAAGAAATTGCTAATCGGGTCTCTTTTCAGGTTTTCAGTATAGCTGTAATTTAGAAGTGAAATTAAGCCCAGAGAGACATTGCTAATAATGTTAGTGTAACAGATTAGCAACCGCTTAGGACTGTGAGACTTAGGGCTTTAACTAGTTAATTCTTTAGCTGTCATTTTCCAGGACACTGACTTTAATATAGTAGGCATATGTTTTTTTGGAGGTGCAGTCACTCTGTCACTGTTTTGTGTTTACACCATTGAGGAGCTTATTTTGTAGAGCGTTTGCCAGCACGGTTTCACATCCCGGCAGCTTTGTGTCTAGTGGGGATTGCAGCCAAGGTTAGAATCCATCATTGGTGGGAACCGGCAATCTGAGTGGTGCACCACGGCAGAGAAGCTTCTGCTGGAAATGAAGTGTCCTTCAGCCCTGAGTGGACTGAAGCATTAAACAATGGGGGTGGGGGTGAGAAGGTAGGGCTCCTGAAGGTGCAGCAGGATCTAAAGCCAGTTTTCTAACTGTTATCTTAGATAATCCCAGATGAGTTAAAAGCTAAGATATGGAATGCTTTCTGGTGCTTTACTTGTTAAGGTTTTCCCCTGGGAGGAAAAAGGAAGAGTGAGGAGGGTACCTTGCAAGCCCTTCCCCGCTCCTTGTTCCGATGGTATTATCTCCCTGATGACCCTGTAGAAGTGACTCCCTTGAGAAGTGTGGACAGCTGGATGCAGCCCCTTTGTGGCCTATAAAATGTCATTGGGAGCCACAGCCGGAGACTGGGAGGAGGGGCAGGGTCACTTCAGGACTGTGGAAAATATTCCCTTTCCCGTCAGCATCCTGGGGCCTTGTTTCTTGCCTTATTGTTAGTAGAGTCTGGGAGTTTGGATTCTGGTGCTGCAATTTTTTTCAGAGTTGGTTCTACAAATGATATTTTTTTAAAGCAGCCTTTTGTGGAGCTTCATTCTTTGGCTCACTGAATTTGTAGTACAAAGGAAGGGAAAGAGATTTATTACTATCGTCATTACCAACTTCAGAATAGAAATTGGTGAATGATTATACTTACATTAGACTTTTAAAAAGTGTAACTTAAAGGGAAGGGACTCAGCTGGCTGTATTTTTTGATAAGGTTATGTGCTTTCCTCTTCCGTTTCTCCTTAGAGACCATTCTATGGCTAATACATCATAAAAATGAAAAGGAAGTGCAAACACAATTACCACAGAAAGTTGAAATCTTTTCCACTCACTTCTTTTTTTTTTTTTTTTAAGATTTTATTTATTTATTCATGAGAGACACAGACAGAGGGAGAGAGGCAGAGACCCAGGCAGAGGGAGAAGCAGGCTCCATGCAGGGAGCCTAATGTGGGACTTGATCCCGGGTCTCCAGGATCACACCCTGGGCCAAAGGCAGGCGCTAAACCACTGAGCCACCCAGGGATCCCCTCCACTCACTTCTTTATGCTGTTTGTGACTTGCTGTGTGATTGTTTCAAAGCAAGGAAAAACTTGGGTTTTTTTTCTTTTTTAAGATTTTATTTATTTATTCATGAGAGATGCAGAGAGAGAGAGGCAGAGACACAGGCAGAGGGAGAAGCAGGCTCCATGCAGGGAGGCCAATGTGGGACTCGATCCCAGGACCCTGGGATCATACCCTGAGCCAAAGGCAGATGCTCAACCACTGAGTCACCCAGGCATCTCCAAAACTTGGGATTCGTACCTACCATAATCAGTGGTACAAGTTTTGGGTGCGTGGTGTGATTCTGATGAAACTGGGACCAGGGACGCCTGGGTGGCTCAGCAGGTTGAGCATCTGCCTTTGGCTGAGAGCATGATCCCGGAGTCCTGAGATTGAGTCCCACATCAGGCTTCCTGCATGGAGCCTGCTTCTCCCTCTGCCTGTGTCTGCCTCTCCCTCTGTGTCTCTCATGAATAAATAAATAAAATCTTAAAAAAAAAGAAACCGGGACCAAATCAGCCTTAATGTTAGTAACCATTGTACTAAACTAACCACAAGAATGTGTATAGAATCTATGCAGTGGGCCTTAAAGGCAGGTACATTTGTCTAATGAGATAATGCAAGATGCAATGCAGGGAGGGAGATACAGAATGAACATCCTTTTAACATCTGTAACAAGATGTTCAGTGCCATCGGTACCTCTTATAGGAGGCTTTGAGATTTTCTGCTTTACTCTGCTCCATTTCATAATGCTCATCCAGTCCCAAAGTCCCCGGAGGAGGTGCTGAGTGCCAGTGATGCTCATTAATCAGAAGTAGAGTGAATGTGGGTGGAGGGATCATCGGGAAGCAAGGGGCCATTTAGAGTTTGGTTTAAGATAACATCTGAAGCTTTCAGAGGTCATGAAAGGAGCTGGGGTCAAGGGTTAACACAGCTGAGGTCTGCAGTCTGTGACATGGAGTAGCTTCAGGGGAATCTCTGTCATCTTTCACACTTGAGAAATGTAGCCCCTGCTACGTAGCCCCTTCCCCTGTGGTCTCGCCATCCCCTGTCCCTCTTCACTTTCAGGATCCTCCAACAGACACAATTTTCCTAGACTGACCCGGTAGCTTAGAGTATGGGCTTTAGGCTTATGATGACTTCTGAGGGGTGCATGATCTCATAATAATAATAATTAGGGCCAATATTTGTAATCCAAAGAGAGGTAGATTTTGACTGCTTTCATTAAACTTATTTCCTTAGATGATTAGAATAATCATTTAAGCCATTTGGTTCATAATTACTCCTTCAGTCCATTTTTTCACCTGGAAAGGTTTACCAATGCTTTATGATTATTATATAATTTCAAAGAATATTTGTCAGACTCCAGGACCTTCCCTAATAATTCAAGTCTGGTCTTATCTAGAAACTGAGCCATTTGGAAAAGCTTGAAAACTTTCCTGACAACTTATTTGAAGTCTGCTATTTATTTTGACCAGCAGGTTCACTTGGCTATCCCTTTGTACCCATTAAAAGGGTCTTCTTTCAGTTCATTTTTGATCCCACATGGACACAGATGAAATGAGTTGCTCCCAACACAAGGGACAGAGTTAAAGAATCTTTTGCCTATCATCTGAGCCTGACTTGTCTTAACATCCTATAGTTCAAGTTTCCGTAGCTCAATTTGTTCTAATTCCCAGGGCCTTAAATGCTTCTTCTCCTTGATCATTTACACTGTTGTTATAATTTGTTTAGGAATTCAGGAAGTATGGAAGATTAGTAAGAGAGAAATCAGTTATCTCCATTTTGGGAAACCAAGAGCAAAGTGGTTTTGTTTATTAACTTGATATTGTATGTTTGAGTACCAGTTGTTGAGAGTTTAAGATCTTTTTCATGAAGTCATAATCTCTAAGTTTTATGTAAAACAGTATAAGGTCCAGATACAATTTAGTCTTCAAACTGCCACCCCAAAATAAAAACAAAAATGAATAAGAAACCACCAAGCCCCAAAACCTCAAATGAAAACTCTTTCTATTCACATGAAGAAATACTGTAATGATCATCAGCCTTTCAACAACATGGGATTAATTATTCCAGTAAAAATAACAATACCCCTAATCTATTTTCACGCTTCTAGGTCTCTGATGGAACCAATTTACAAATAAAGGCTGACATTTTACTTCACAGTTCTCAGCCCCACCAATCCCCTGCGGTGATTGGGCTGGGCTGCCAGTTTGGGAAAATACACTAAAAATACTTGGAGTTAAGAGTTCTCAGACCAGTAGCTACAAACTCATGTTCTCTCGATCAAGAGGTAATCCTTTTTTGACTTCAGAGTAAGTAAGAAATGTGAAATACATAAAGAGAAAATCATTCTCTTCTAAGATTGTGATGCAATGGATGTCTTACACTAGGCTCCTCAGAGCCTGCTAGACTAGAACCTGGAGGGTCAGGACAGTGACACTGCAGAGTTTGCACTATCTGAAGTATTTATCAGTTCTATTCTTTTTTTATTTTAAGATTGTATTTATTTACTTCAGAGAGAGAGAGAGAGCGCGCACACCAGCTTGAGCAGGGGGAAGGACAGAGGGAGAAGCAGACTCCTAGCTGAAGAAGGAGCCTTGGGATCAGGACCTGAGCCACCCAGGTGTTCCTATCAGATCTATTCTTATACTAATTTACCTAATGCAAACAGATCCTCCTTCATCTGTCATGCTGGTGGCAAAGTGAAGGCCTGTGGTTTTTTAGTAGATTATACTTTTCATGGGACTTGCTGGAAAGACTGTCTCATTCTATGGTTTTGTTTTTGTAGAACAGTGGTTAACAGTCTGACCGGTCTGACCCAAGGGTTGGTGTAGGGAAGTAGTGGGTGGTCAAGGTGCTTGGGGTCAGATGGTTGAGTGGCCTTGAATGCCAGAAGATTAGTTTAGAACTAGTGGTAGACATTGGAGAGAGGTAGGGAAGGTGTTTGAGCAGGAGTCACAGAATTGAGCCTTGATTCAGGAAGAGTCATCTGGCAGAAAGGCTTTTAGCAATAGATTGTAGGAGTGGCTTCATTGGGCACAGGTGAGCCAGGAAGAGACCAACCCATGAAGCCGAACAAATGTCAAAAGATTAAATCAGCGGGGAATATGATGAGGTCCTCACTCCAGACCAGGTTAATTAGAATCTTGGGATGGGGGAAAGAGAGAATGGAGATTTAGGAGTTAGTATTTTTAAAAAGCTCCCTGGCTGATTCAAAGGTGTAGAT
This sequence comes from Canis lupus dingo, assembly GCF_003254725.2. Taxonomy (NCBI): domain Eukaryota; kingdom Metazoa; phylum Chordata; class Mammalia; order Carnivora; family Canidae; genus Canis; species Canis lupus. Next base: position 17,647,704 of record NC_064271.1, read on the forward strand.
AAGGTTGAGAGATACAAGGAAATGAATAAAATGGCATTAACATGTATATATCAATCAGGGATTGAGATGAATAATGTTTTTCCAATATGGCACTAAAAAGTTGATCAGTGTGGTTTAAGTTGTGGGCATGCTTTCTTGAAAGTGAGAGAGCTCTGAGATGACAAAGAGACAGTGAGTTGAGAACTGAAGTGCATTATGGAGTAGTTAAAAACCACCACCAGAAAGACAATATTGCATTGGTCAAAATGAGCAAAAATGAGGCAGAGTGATCACAGTCATGACCCAGAACAAACTTTTTCTGCAGTTGAATATGCTTAGGCATTTTGTTTCTCCTCTTTCATGCTTTGCTCTATTTCTTCAGATATATAAATCTCTGGGAGGATACAAAAGGAGTTTTTGTTTGTTTGTTTTTTCAATTACTATGCAGTGGGATAGTTAAATTGGCTACTTGGTACAGTGAGATATGATGTCTGGCCTTCTCACTACTCATTAGGAAAAGAGAGAAAGTAACTGATGTGTGCCACCAATTCCCATACCATGGGAATTTATATGCATTATTAACTTGCACAATAGTCCTGTGATGTAGGGATCATCTTCCCCATTTTCTAGGAAATAAAAGGAGGCTCTAGCTTTCGAGAGAGCACACGTCTGCACTTGCTCCCAAGCCTGAGCTATTTTTGACCCCTGTGCTGTCTCAGCATACATGAGAAACAATGGCGATAAACTGTGAGTGTAAATATTAGTAGTATTATTGTCATTATTAGGTATTATAGAGATAACCCAGATGGATGACTCATTCAAGGTTACATGAAAATAAATGCCAAAGGAGAAGATGTGCAGAGTAACGCAGAGTTCATGACCATACATACCCTGAGAAAGACTAGTTAGGCTGAAGACACATGTAAATTCATGCCACTCTCCTCACATTTTCTTTTGAACTTGACCCTATTGGCTTTTATTCCATCAGTCCACCAAATATATTTTTGTTCAAGTTACCAGTGATATCCATGTTGCTAAATCCAGTAGCCACTGACCAGTTTTTCAGTTCTGTTTTTGCTTGACCTAAAGGACTGTTGATCTTCTCATTGAAACACTTCTGTCCAGGGCAGTATACTTTTGATTTTCTTCCTGCCTCTGCCCCACTGTCTCATTGTCCTTTGTCTCGTACACCTTCCCCAGGGTATGTAGCTGTTGGAGCCTGGTATGTACCCTAGAGCCAGAGAATTCATTGCCCTGACCATTTTTCTTCTCTACCTATATTCCTTTGATGGTCACCCTGAACTTCAGTCTTGAATGTCTGTGTCTCTCTGCGGATGTCTGATAAGTGTCTCCAGATTAACATGGACAAAATCAAACTCCTATTTCCCTCCCCACCCCTCAGTCCCCCTTTTTCCAGCCAAATCTTATCTTTCTGAGATCTTACTCTTGTCAGCAAATGACAACTTAATCTTTTCTTATTGACCACATCTTTTTTTTTTAAATTTTTTTTAATTTTTAAAATTTATTTATGATAGTCACAGAGAGAGAGAGAGAGAGAGGCAGAGACACAGGCAGAGGGAGAAGCAGGCTCCCTGCACCGGGAGCCCGATGTGGGACTCGATCCCGGGTCTCCAGGATCGTGCCCTGGGCCAAAGGCAGGCGCCAAACCGCTGCGCCACCCAGGGATCCCATTGACCACATCTAATAGTGGTAAATCCTTTTAGCTCTATTTTAAAAAATGTATTGAGTTTACATCCATTCATTATAAAAAACTCTCAACAAAGTAGGTTTAGGGGGAAACGTACCTCAACATAATAAAGGCCATATGTGAAAAACCCGTAGCTAACACAATTCTTAATGGAGAAAAACTGAGAACTTTTCTCCTAAGGTCAAGAACAAGACAAGGATGTTCACTTTCACCACTTTTATTCAAAGTACTGGAAATCTTAGCCACAGCACTCAGACAACAAAAAGAAATAAAAGGTATCCAGTTAGATAAGGAAGAAGTATAACTCTCACTATTTGCAGATGGCCTGATACTATATGTGGAAAAACCTAAAGACTCTATCAAAATACTGCTAGAATGGATAAATTAAGTAAAGTTGCAGGATATAAATTAATGTATAGACATTTGTTTCATTTCTATATACCAATAATGAAGCAGCTGAAAGAGAAATTAAGAAAATAATCCCATTTACAATTGTACCAAAAATAAGGTACCTAGTAATAAACCCAACCAAAGAAGTGAAAGACCTATATTCTGAAAACTGAAACCTCAATGAAAGAAATTGCAGATGACACAAAGACATCAAAAGACACTCCATGCTCATGGATGGGAAGAAGAAATACTTTTAAAATATCTACACTACCCAAAGCAATCTATATATTTAATGTAATTCCTATCAAAATACCAACAGCAAAAAAAATACCAACAGCATTTTTCAGAGAAGTAGAACAAACAATTCTAAAATTTTTATAGAACCACAAAAGACTTTGAATAGACAAAGCAATCACAAAAAAGTGAAACAAGGCTGGAGGTATTACAATTCTAGATTTCAACCTATTTATGAAGCTTATATCGTCAAAACAGTATGGTACTGGCACAAAAAAATAGACACAGATCAGTGGAACAGAGTGGAAAACCCAGAAATCCAGGATTATATGGTGACTTAATCTATGACAAAGGGGGCAACGATTGCAATGGGAAAAAGGCAGTCTCTACAACAAATGGTGTTAGCAACACTGGAAAGCAACATGCAAAAGAATGAAATTGGACCAATTTGTTACACCATGCACAAAAATAAACTCAAAATGGAGTAGAGACCTAAGTGTGAGATCTGAAACCATAAAATTCCTAGAAGAGAGCACAAGCACTAATTTCTCAGACATTGGCCATAGCAACTTTTTCTAGATATGTCTCCTGAGGCAAGGGAAATAAAAGCAAAAATAGACTATTGGGACTTCATCAAAAGAAAATGCATTTACATAGCAAAGGAACAATAAGGCTAAAAGCCTGCTTTTGGTAGGAAATGGGAAAAAGATATTTGCTAATGACATACTGATAAAGGCTTAGTGTCCAAAATATATTAAGAACTATTCAACTCAACAAGCAAATAATCCAATTAGAACTGGGCAGAAGATAGGAAAAGATATTTCTCTAAAGAAGACATCCAAATGGTCAACAGACACATGAAAAGATGCTAAGCATCACTCATCATCAGGGAAATGCAAATCAAAATCACAATAGGATATCACCTCAGACCCCTCAGAATGGCTAAAATCAAGAACAGAAGAAACTGCAGATGTTGGTGAGGATGTGGAGAACAAAGAACCTTCTTGCACTATTGGTAGGAATGTAAAGTGGTGCAGCCACTGTGGAAAACTGTATGGAGGTTCCTCAAAAAGTTAAAATTGAACTACCCTTTGATGCAGCAATTGCACTACTGAGTGTTTACCCAAAGAATACAAAACACTAATTCAAAAGGGATACATGTACCCAATGTTTGTAGTAGCATTATTTACAATAGTCAGGATATGGAAGCAGCCCAGGTGTCCATTGGTTGATGAATGGATAAAGAAGAAGTGGTATATGTATAAAACACACACACACACACACACACACACACACACACACACACAGAGGAATATTATTCAGCCGTAAAAAAAAAAAGAATGAAATCTTGGCATTTGCAGGGGCATGTATGAAGCTAGAGAGTATTAATGCTAACCAAAATAAGTGAGTTAGGGAAAGACAAATACCATATGATTTCACTCAGATGTAGAATTTAAGAAACAAAACAAATGAGCAAAGGTAGGGGAAAAAGAGCGAGAGACAAACCAAAAAATAGAGACAAACCAAGAAATAGATTTAACTCTCAAGAACAAACTGATGGTTACCAGAGGGAAGGTGGGTGGGGGATGGGTGAAACAGGTGCTGGGGATTAAGGAGTACACTTGCTGTGATGAGCACTGGGTGACGTATGGAAGTTTTGAATCACTATATTGTACACCTGAAACTAATATAACACTGTTAACTAACTGGAATTAAAAACTTAAAAAAGTTCAAACTTTAACAATTTTTTTTGCTACTTCTGTCCACTACTGTTACTCTGATATAGCAGCTTCCTGCTTGGTTTTCCTGGATTCCTACAACCAGCGTAGCTGGGTTGATTCTTTATGAACATGTCAAATCATTTCACTTTTTTGGTTTAAACCCTCCAAATATTTTTCATCTCCTTCAGAGTAAAAGCCAAGGTCCCTCTAATGGCCTATGAGACCTTGTGATCTGTGCTCTTGTTACCTCTCCATCTCATTTCCTCCTGTTCTTCCCCTCACTTTCCTCTGACCACAGTCACTCCTTTGCTGATCCTCAACCATGCTGGGCATGCTCCTGCCTCACGACCTTTGCACTGTTGTTCTCTTGGCTTGGAATTCTCTCCTCCCGGGTACCCTCATAGCCAGGACCCTGGCTTTCTTTGGCTCTTTGCTTAGATGCTACTACTCTGAAGCCCTCCCTGACCACTGTATTCCAATTTGTATCTCTTCCCTTTTCAGCCCAACACTCCTCATCCACTTTTACTGCTTTAATTTCTCTAAAGTACCTGCTGATCTATTAAATACCTCAATTATCTTGCTTGTTATGCTAGAAAACGACCTCTTTAGGAATGGGAAGGGATTCATGACTGTTTATGGCTATTTGCACAACCTCTAAAACAAAGCTTAGCATGGACATAGTAGGTGTTCATAAATGTTTTTTAAATGGATTGGTGTGACTCATACTCTATCATAGTAAGGCATATATGTGTTTTTTAAACCCCTTTTTGAGAAAAATTCTTAAAATATTTACCATGTATTGGAAAGGTATTAGAAGTCTAGTAAAGACTACAAACTTGAGTCTGATCTATAAATGTTAAGAGTTTAACAAAGTAGGGACATCTGCGTGGCTCAGTGGTTGAGCGTCTGCCTTCGGCTCAGGTCGTCTGCCTTCGGCTCAGGTCGTGATCCCGGGATCCTGGGATCGAGTCCCACATCAGGCTTCAGCAGGGAGCCTGCTTCTCTCTCTGCCTCTGTCTCTGCCTCTCTCTCTCTCTGTGTGTCTCTCATGAATAAATAAAATCTTTTAAAAAAAGAGTTTAACAGAGTAGATATTAAAAATAAAATGAATGATGAGAAGGGATACACTGACAAAATTAACTCATAAAACTAAGAAGCAAGTAAACATTGAGGAAGAAGCTAAAGAGAAATGAAATTAGCTGGGAGACTGCATTTATAAGGAGATGTCATTCAGTGATTCCTCGATAATACTTTTTAATATTACTGAGAAATACTGGGAGTGGAAAAGATGTTGTTAACCTATCGATTTGTCAGAGAAAGCAGTCAACTAATTATTTTCCATGTGTCTGAGCAATGCAAAAAGACAACAGTGATTAGTGGAAAGTGCTTTTGTTGTGGGAAAGGAAGTATACTACTTTGGGAAATAAGGATGTTGTAGAAATTAATTTTTTAAAGTCTTAAAAGGATTCCCATAGGGGACTGATGTATTTTTCAAAGTCCTTTGTTGTGATGAGACATGGAAGGTTATTTTCTAAGTACCAATTTGTGAACATAAGCATATGTATACCAAGGGAGATTTGAAATGCAAGAAACTGATTTATGTGAAGCCACTTGTTATATGTGATGTCCTTAATGATTTGGTTTTGTTTTTATCCTATCCCTATGTCTAAATATATAATTAAAGTTCACTGTTGTAAGAGGCTCAGCTGCCCTTGCTTTTGGCTAGAATAGTGGTAGTTTTATTTCCAGTTACAGTAATTCTTGTAAATGAAGTCCACTGGTGATCTCCACGGAATTTAGGCTATTACTATATATGAAGAGGCAGAAAGTCACTTTAATTTATTTCTTTCTATGGAATTACCTTACACTATCAGATTAAGCAGGTCTTTTGTGTTGAAAAATATGAGTGAAACCTCCCGTGGATCCCACTGCCTCTTGTAAGCTGCTGTGGGAATTCTCTTGCAGTGCTTTCAGACTCCTTGACCACATTGTTGTACGTATTTACTGTTGCATTTACTGCTTTCTTTAGGAGAAGAAAGACTCCTAAAGTTTTCCCATGACCATCTTTTTTCCATATCTTTTAACTCTCTCCCAGTTGGATTTCCCTTTGCTTCCCTCTGGCATTTGACATTGCTCATCAATGTTACTTTTTTGAAATTTCCTCCTTGTGTGGCATCCCTTGGATTCATTGATGAAACACTATAATTACCCCCTTTGCTTCCAACTCTTATTCTTGGCTTTTCATTCCCTTTTTTTTACACAACTTTTATTTTTCTTTTTAGTAAACTTATCAACTCATCATGGTCTCTACAATTACCTTTACATAAATAAAACTAGAGTCAAATGTATCGTTTCCAGTTAAGATCTTGAATCCCCAAATCATGTCTTCAACATACAGGACATTGAACTGTATGTTTCACTTTTGCCTCCAATTCTCTCATTATTTTTCCACTCTTTGCCTCTACTGTCTTTCTATAATTGGCATTCTCCAATCTCCCTGGACTGGAAGGCTCAGTGCCATCTTTGTTTCCTTGTCTTTTATCCCCTATCAAACTAGTCTCAAAGCCTTATTGATTCCCTCTTCTAATTGTCTTTAGACATTTCTAAATGTGCTCAGTGTTCTACTATTTATATAATGAATTGATCTTCCTTTGTTGGAGGGAGATAAAACAATGAGATAGTGGGCATAATGATAACCATCCAACAAACATGCCCAAATTAATTTTTGCAAAATAGTATTTTCATCTTTTTATTTATTTATTTTGCCACAGAGAGACCTCACCTCCTTGAGGCTCACACACACTAATTTCTCAGGTTGACATTTTGGGGACTTTATAAAAAGCTCCTTACCATATCTGTCCAAACTTATTATGGGTACCCCTAAAGAATCTCTCCTGTAGGGTTAGTTTGGTTTTCAAGTAATTCAATCAAATATCTTGCTGACTTACGTGATTGCCTCTGCTTATGCTATTCTTTCTGCTGGGGTAACCTCTCCCCTCTTCTTGAATATCCATGTTCCACTTACCTTGTAATAATTGATTGAAATATCACATTTCTGTAAAGATATCCTATACCACTCTTGCCTTTCATTGCCTCCAAGTGTTTCATTATTCATATTACAGATTTCATCATTTCAATGCTACTTGTCTTGCATCACCATTTTTGTGGTATTTGCGGTAATTATTTGTGTGGACATCACAGTTTACAAAGAATTATCATATTTGTGCCTGATAATAAAGCAAATCAGACTTACATTTGGGATCAGTAATATTAATAAGAGCCTCAGAACACACAGATAATGAGAGTTAAATGTGAAATAGAAGTGGGACTTAATTAAGGATTAATGCCAAGTGCAGTGCTTTTTCAATTGTTCTAACTTTCAAAATGCTTTCACTTATTATAAAACTTAACCATTTTTTTCTTTATATTTTCCGTGGAACCTAGTCTAAGTCTGTTACACAGTAGGTGTTAAGTATTTTAATGGCTGATTGCAATATATGCTATAGATAATCAAGAAAATGTTCTCTGAATTATAAAATTGTACTTACAAATTTACCTTTCTGCACTTAAAACAGATTGAAAAATTGGAGAAAAGATCAGTTATTATTAAAAAATGCTTTGCTGTACTCTGATAAACAGCTTTCTTAAAATAATTCAAATTAGGGCAGCCCAAGTGGCTCAGTGGTTTAGTGCCGCCTTCAACCCAGGGTGTGATCCTGGAGACTCGGGATCGAGTCCCATGTCAGGCTTCTTGCATGGAGCCTATTTCTCCCTCTGCCTGTGTCTCATGAATAAAGAAATAAAATCTTAAAAAAAAATTCAAATTATAGGAACCTCATGTTTGAAAGCTCCTCTCTGAGTGTTCCTTTTGTAATATTGTTCTGGACTTAAACTGATGAAATAGAATTTTGCCAGTCTCTTGGTTAAGAAGAAAAAGCATGATTGTTTGATTGAAAAAATAAAAGGTATACATTTTGAAGGTATAAAATTATGAGCACTTTTATGTCCTGTTCTAAAAATATATTTTAACACATATCTTTATATAAATATATACACTTTATATTTTAATAGATAAATTTTAGAACATGGCATGAGATCAGTTAGCTAAAATCTTACCCAGAAATCTTCTGTTTTATTAAGCTTTGGAGTTAATTTTCCCATATAAGGAATAAAAAAAGGGTGAATTAAAGGGAGTCGATTTTTAAAAAATTGTTCTTGTAGTGGATTGAAATAGTGTGGTTGACAGAATGTTCCTACTATTAATCATGCAAATTCTGAGAATTTGTTTGGGACTGGTTGTACAAAACTAATAGGAAGAAGTGACTTAGGGGCACCTGGGTGGCTCAGTGGTTGAGCATCTGCCTTCAGCTCAGGTCATGATCCTGGAGTCCTGGGATTGAGTCCCGCATCATGCTCCTTGCAGGGAGCCTGCTTCTCCCTCAGCCTATGTCTCTACCTCTCTTTCTCTCTCTCTCCCTCTCTCTCTCTCTCTCTGTTTCTCAGGAATGAATAAATAAATAGTTTTTAAGAAAGAAGTGACTTAGCTTTCACTGTAGTGAGTAGTTATGTCAGTTCTCCTAACCAGAGATAATATAATGATGTTATTTTAACCAACTGAGCCACCCAGATGCTCATGATGTCATTTTAAAAATAGTTGTTTCACATCCATTTATTGCTTAGGTTTCTTTCAATTTTACCTTCCTCTTTATGTAAGGGGATAAACAGTTGGATATTAAGTTAGTAAAAAAACGTACAAAAATGGGTAGCTTTTATGTTCACATCCAGTCTCTGCTGTATCCTTCCTGCTGTGTCTCGGGACCTGCTCCTGATTTCCTCTGCTGCTAGTATCTTCCGCCAGTCCCTGGTCTCCACTTTTGTTCCTCTTTCTGGGGGTCTCTGAACTGATTTCTGCTTGTATTCTCTCTCATTTTTTTTTCCATAGTGCTAAGAAATTATGTATGACATTCACAGCCTAATGAATGTATGACTTTTACTTTATTCCTCCCCTTCTCAAGAGTGTATAATGGCTCACAGTGACTTACTGAAAACCAGTCCAAACTCATGGCCTCTTCTGGTTGGAGTCTCCCAGTCTTCTAGACTATTATGAACAGATGAACTGATGGATCTGCTTGATGTTATCTGTGCATAGCCTGTACTTCTCTGTCTCTATATCTTGCTCATTGTGTTTTCTCCAGGTATCTGTAAGCAGAAACTGTGCCTTTCTCTTATTTTTATTTTCTATAATTCCTAATGCACTACCAATCCTATAGTGAACCTAGAGAATGAATGAACAAATGCATTTAAAATGAAACAAATAAATGTTAGTGTACATCTTTTTTTTTATCTCTTACATTTCCAAGTACATAATAGTCTCTGATGAAACTGAATATAGGAAAAGATGAGGGCAATGGAGTTGATCAAGGTTGGATGGATATTATTACCAATAGGTAGGGCAGGGAAGCAGTATTATATTGTAGCATGTAATTATATCTTTTCAGCCATATCTTATTCATTTAATACTCTTTGTATTTATCAGGAGTTCAGTAACTGGTTTTTGTGAAATGAATATGTGAGTTCTTTCTCATATATTTTTAAGTGTTTAATTACATAATTATGCACTGCTGCAGCTGGTTTCCAAAGTTATCTCTCCAAGGAACCATACTCCCAATGTGGACATCACATGGTCACACCTTTGTAGCACCCTTTCTCTGACTCTGAAGTTGACTCTGTAAATTGCTGTTGGCCAGACTCCTAAGGCTAGGACATGAGAATCTGTGTATCTTGAAAGAAGAGTTGCTTTTGTGATGCTTCCCCGTGAAGCCAACTACCACGTAAGGAAGTGTGCCTATTCTGAGATCACCATGCCCCAAGAAGTTTGAGCCATGTGGGGCGATCCCGAAGTATGAAACACTGTGGAGGGAGAGAAAGAGGTGGGGAGGGGAGGGACAGGCCAAGGTATACCGAAGTGCCAGACATGTGAGGGATGAAGGGATGAAGTCATCTTAACAGTGAATCCTGCAGCCATTCTAGCTGACGCCACATGTGGCAGAGATGAAATGTCTGGCTAAGCTCCTGTCAGATTCCTGACCTGCAAAATCATAAGCAAAATAAATGGTTCTTTTAAGCCACTAAGTTTTGGCAGAGGTAGCTATGTAGTGACAGATAATTGAAACATAACCTAGAGAAATGTATAAATCATCAGTAAATTTCACAAATTGAACACACCATGTTACTAGCACCTACATCAAGAAACAGTATTGCCAGCACTTTGGAAGCCATTCTTGTATCCCCTTCTAGTAACAGCCTTCTCTGAGGGTAACAACCCCTCTGACATCCAGCACCTTAGATTAGTTTTGTATGTTATGTGAATGGATTTTTCCATTACAGTATATAGTTGATCCTTGAACAATGCAGGGGCTAGGCGTGCCAACCCTCAGCATAGTCAAAAATCCATGGATAAATTTTCACTCCCCCAAAACTTAACTACTAATAGCCTACGCTTGACTGGAAGCCTTATTGATAACATAAATAGTTGATTAATACATATTTTGTGTTATGTATTATGTACTATATTCTTTTAAAAATTTTATTATTATTTATTTTTTTATGTACTATATTCTTATAATAAAGTAAGCTAGAGAAAAGAAAATGTTAAGAAAATCACAAGAAAGAGAAAATACAGTTACAGTACTGTACAGAAAAAAATACACCTATGAGGAGACCCATGCAGTTCAAACTCCTGTTTTTTTTTTTTTTTTTTTTTTAAGATTTTATTTATTTATTCATGAGAGACACAGAGAGGGGGGCAGGGCAGAGACACAGGCAGAAGGAGAAGCAGACTCCATGCAGGGAACTCGATGTGGGACTCGATTCTGGGTCTCCAGGATCACACCCTGAGCCACCCAGGGATCCTCTAAAACTCATGTTAAGGGTCAACTGTATACTCTTTTATGCCTTGTATTTTTCACATATCACTAAGTCTGCATTTGCCTATATTTTTTTTATTGCTATATGGTATCCCATCCTGTGAAGTATCACAATTTGTCCATTCTACTGTTGATGGACTTTGGGGTGGTTTCCCTTTGTTGACTAATATGGATAGTCCTGCTGTTAACATTCTTATAAATGTCTTTGGTAAAAGTTGGTACACTTTTCTTTTGAGTGGTTTTGAATTGTTTTATGGCTATTTTGCACTGTGCTAGTTTTGTCTCTGCAAGTGGCCTAGATGCCATTTTAGAGTGTAATGACTAGGATGTATACTTTTTTTTTTTCTCATCATAATGCCTACCAAGCAGAGTTCATAGTTTAATTAGTAAGGAAATATACAATTGATTCTAGAAATTTTACATTTAGAAATTTTAAGGTGCATATGATTGACGATTCTCCAAAAAAGTTGTAAATTAATCATGGAGTTTTTACTCCAGTCTTTAAGTACAAAAAATAAGGAATATCTTTTTAATTAGACATTTCTGTTGAATAAATAGCAGTTTGTTGGAAAATATTTCATCTGCCCAGAGCTATTGTTTATTGTTTTGCAAATAGCATGAGAAAGAAAAATAGCTTTTTTCTTATAATGATAAAAGAAAGGACACTAATAAACAATAGTACACGGAAACTTCGGTTTCTGTATACTGTTATCATACCTCAGAGTTCTAAGCTTCAGTGAATCACCTGTTAGGATAGAACTAATAAATTATATTGGTGTGTGTAACTTAAAATAGTCTTAGAGTACATATTTTTTATTTGATGAGTTATGTTTTAGGGTTTCATCATATCATTTACTGTAGTATAAATTAATGGGTACTAAAATTATCAGATTTTTTCTTCACAGCTAATCAACTTGAGGAATTTTCTTGTTCTTTGCTATAATATTTGGACTATTTACTTTAAAAAACGCAGTGGTAAAACTATTCCAAATAGGTCAGGTCTGATTACTTACCATCTCAGCAATTTTACTTAAGTGCCAATATCATATGGAAAAGTTTGACTCCAATATGCCAGACTTTTTTTTCGTTTTTGGTAAAGTATAGCTCTTGAACAAAAAAAAATGAGTGACATGGAGATTCAAATTAATTTCAGATGGTTTATAGTTTGTGGTTGTTAACTCTAAAGAACCAGGATATATAAAAAGATTAAAGAATCTTTTCAACTACCAAGCTTAAAATATATGTGTTTATGAACAAATGCCATGCATTTTCTATCTTGGTTTATCCTTGTTCCTTTAATTGCCAGTATTTTTTAATACCATGATGTCTTTTGCATTTTCCCATTCATGTATTTATTCAGCAAACATTTACTGAACGTTTTTTTGTGAAGCAAACATTACTCTGGGCCTTTTATTTTCAGAGACATGGCTCTTCCCTGAAGGAGATCACAGTCTACTGGCAATACCAGCTATGTAGATGGATACAATATGATATCCAGTAAACATGAACAAAATAGCATCAGAACGACTCATTACACTTAAGGGGGTCCAGGAAGTTTTACACAGCAGATAAAACTGGAACTGAAACATGAAGGAAGTATAGGAATTTGAAAAAGAAGTGGAAGGAAAGATCTTCTATGCAAAGGGACTAGTGTGATATAGAGAGGCACAGAGATAAACAAGGTTTGGCATGTTCAGGAAACAGTGGTTAAGTGCCATTTTCTTAGAAGAGGGGGGGGAAGACTTGGGATGAGGAAGGTTACTATTCCCGCTGCCAAACATGAAAAGCACAGCATTCTTCCAGAGAACCCCTCTCCTTATGATCTTGAAACAGTGCAGTAATATGGGAACTGGTAACCTTTTGTACAATTGGCAAGAATTGAATAAAAAGTAGTCTTTTGATTAGCAAAGGGAATAGGATTGGGTGTTCCAACAAACATAAAAAGGACAAATAGGAGAAAAACACTAGCATATTCTCAGAACAATAAGTAGATCAGTTGGTCATTATCAAAGTAGAGATGCTACAGAAGAGATGGAGGGAAGCCTTCATGAGAGTTCCATAGAGCACTGAGCACACTGAGCATGGTTTTCTTTATTTCTTTGTCTCCCTTCATCGACCTAGGTGAAATCATAGAGGCCAACTGGATGGAATAGATAGATGCCAATGTGGTTCATAACAGAAGCAAGCAACAGAATGATTATGATAGGGAGATATGCTGGCCTGAAAAATGAGAAAGTAAAATTTAAAGGCATAAAATTCAAATTTCTACAATTCTACGGTTATTGGGAAAAAAGATGTTATGTTTTTATTTTATTTTTTAAAGTATTTTATTTATTTATTCATGAAAGACACACAGAGAGGCAGAGACACAGGCAGAGGGAGAAGCAGGCTCCATGCAGGGTGCTCCATGTGGGACTCGATCCGGGGACTCCAGGATCATGCCCTGGGCCAAAGGCAGATGCTTAATTACTGAGCCACCCAGGCATCCTTGTTATGTGTTTTAAACAAGTGACTAAAAGAAGGGAACCAGGAAAACATGGATAAAGAAGGGTGACAGTGTCTCTCTACTCTCCATCAAGGCATTTCACTTAGTTCTGGAGGCCATATTTTTAGGGACAATTACAGAGAAGAGAATAGCCAGGGAAGGTAGCCAGGAAAGGTAACCAGGGTGGGGGAAGAATATTGCAGGCAAAAGAGACTATGAAACTGAAGCTGTCAATCCTCCTGTTAAATAAAGGAGACAATACAGTTGTTGAGAGCAAGAATTGTCTAGAGGGAAGGCAACAACCACTAACTGGAAGTCCAAGGAGTAAATTTAGTTCTATGATGAAATTCAGTTGTATTATCTTTCTAATGACTTTCATTGACAATAGGGAAGTAAACAACTTTGAATACATACCTCCAAGATAATGAGTTCTCTGTGTATTGGGAGTGTTCAAACTGTGATGGGTGCCAATTTGTCAGTAATGCTGTGATTTGTAGGCATTTTGACTAATGACCTTCAATGTCATTAGAAGATGTCTGAGAATGTAAAATACGACACTCTTGATAGCGTTAAGATGTATGGGAACCAGATGGCCTCAGCTGGATGTATTTAGGAGCCCTGATGCCAGCGAGCCCAGGGCATGCGGTAGGGCTGTGTATGAGCTTTCATTGGAGATCTGACTGGTGGGAAATGACCTAGTTGCTAAATTGAGATGAAATAACAATTATAGCCATTAGGAAATGAATGCCTGCTAGTGCCTGATTCTCAGCTGGGTACTTTATACACACTCTCTGACTTAGTCATCACAACAAACTTGGGTGGTAGAGTTTATTATCTATCCCTTCTTTTATCAATGAACAAAGAAAGGATTGAATAGATTGAGTCCAGCTGCAACATTTGCCAGCTGTGTCACTTCAGAGAGTTACGTATCTCCATGTCTCAGTTCTCCCATCTAAAAGTGGATAATAATAGTGGCTGCCACAGAGGTGAAGGTTAAATATGGCTAGTACATAGTAGATGCTTAATAAAAGTTTGCTATCATATTTTAATTTTTACTATGGCTGTAAAGCTCATGCTGTTTGCTCTGTTGCATTTTCCCTGAGATGCGATGGTTGGGGGGTGGGGTGGCAGTTAGCAAAAGAAATGCTGAAAATATTAGAATCTTCATTCTTTATAGGGGGGAAATACATATATTAAATAAGAATATCATTCCATTTGGGGGTTTGGTAGAGAGCCAAGTGGCAGTTGATGATCACATGAATAGACTTATATATTTATATATAAGAACAGCATACAGTATTTTAACTCTATATATCCTTCCACATATACACAACCTCTCAACATCAATCTAAAATGCTACTTACTTTATAAAACTTTTTCTGATCTCAGACTGGGATGGGATTTTGTTTTCCTTTAACCACCCCCCTCCCATCCAAACATTCTTACTTGCTTATTATTTCCTGTCTTATATAATGATTACTTGCATACTGTCCAAAGGACCTGGCTCAGTTTTGGCATGGTCTTTAGCATCTTCTTTGTGGTGTTTCTTGGAATACCTCAGTTTTGGTATGCAGGTACTCAAGTCTTTATTTGAATTGAACCACATTATTAAGTTTTCATTTTATCCCTTTTTTTTCCCCTGATTCCTTTAGATAATACTGGAAGGCATCTGCAGAAAATTTACTTTATGTAGACCATAGAGTTTGTTTTTTTTTTTTTTTTATTTATTTATGATAGTCACAGAGAGAGAGAGAGAGAGGCAGAGACACAGGCAGAGGGAGAAGCAGGCTCCATGCACCAGGAGCCCGATGTGGGATTCGATCCCGGGTCTCCAGGATCGCGCCCTGGGCCAAAGGCAGGCGCCAAACCGCTGCGCCACCCAGGGATCCCTAGAGTTTGTTTTTTTAAGCAGATATGCTAATTCCTAAAATTTTCAGTTTGTGTACTTCTTTAAAAACAAACATTATTTTAATGAAAACAGGTTCTGAATCTGTTATCTGCATACTGATGATTATGAATTAATGGTGGGGGAAACAAACTGTTTCACTCTGGCCCCAAAAGGCTTTCATGCAAAAAAGATTAAATGCTGTCTTTAACTGACTCAATTGCAAAGGTGTGTGGATGTGGGTGCTCCCTTGCATTGCCCAGCCATGTGGGCACAGTGATGCTTGAATGTGTACACACTTTGCAACATCTAGCATCTCTTTGTCCTCACGATTACTCAGTTTCAGTTCTCATACTTGAGTGATTTAATAGATTCCTTATTGAGGGGTGCTTGGGTGGCCCAGTGATTGAGTATCTGCCTTTGGCTTGGTCGTGATCCTGGGGTCCTGGGATGGAGTTACTGATTGGGCTCCTTGCAGGGAGTCTGCTTCTCCCTCTGCCTATGTCTCTGCCTCTCTTTCTGTGTCTCTCATGAATAAATAAATAAAATCTTAAAAAATATATTCCTCATGGAGGTCCCTGCCTCCATTCTTGACTCAAGTAAGCCCCACCCTCCATGACAGTGACCTTTCTATACACAGAGTTGACCATGTTCACTCATCTAGAATATCCACTGGAGTTTCAAGCAGTGAAGCTGGCCTTAAGGCCCTTCTGAGATCCTTCCCCTGTCAGATTTCTAGCAGCAGTCTTTCGCTGTCCTCTCTCTTCGGCTGGACCCCTTGGATTTTACTCTTCAACAATATAAGTTTATTGTTGTTATTCACATAATATTGTTTATTCACTCTTTGATAACTCATTAGATGTTACTGTGTGCCTCCCCAGTAGTTATTAGGGATGTGGGCTCCGCATCCACATGGTCTGGACTGAAGCCGTGTGATTGCTGAAGAGGTTCTTAATTTCCGTCTCCTTCAACTTTTCACAATTGTAAGATGAGATGGAGATAGTATTTGTGCCTAAGTCAGAGGATTGTTGTGAAAATTGAGTTAATATGTATAAAGGAGTACATTAGTACACCTCTGTGCTCAGTCCTGCTCTGGTTCCTGTTCCTGCTGTTTTTTTTTTTTTTTTTTTTTTTTAAGATTTTATGTATTTATTTGAGAGAAAGAGTGTGCATGGATAGGGGGGAGGGGCAGAGGTTGAGGGAGGAGCAAACTTTCTAAGCTGAATAGGGAGCCCAAGGAAGGGCTTGATCCCAGGACCCTGAGATCTTGACCTGCCAAGGTGGACACTTAACCTGCAGCCACCCCGGCACCCCTGATGTTCTTCCTATCTTTTTTTTTTTTAAAGATTTATTTATTCATGATAGACATAGAGAGAGAGAGGCAGAGAAAGAAGCAGGCTCCATGCAGGGAGCCTGACGTGGGACTTGATCCCGGGACTCCAGGATTGCACCCTGAGCCAAAGGCAGGTGCCAAACCGCTGAGCCACCCAGGGATCCCTGTTCTTCCTATTTTAAGTGTTCTTCTCCCCTGTCAATTTGAAGAATTTCTATCCATTCCTTAGAATCCTCCTAAGGCGCCGGCTTCTTAGTAAAGCCCTTCCATATTACCCTTTCCATCCTCAGAAAGATCTGATACTCCATCTACTTCTGAACCTTGAAAATAAATATGGAACACACCTTAATGCAAATATTTTTATATGTACCAGTGTCCTCTACAGGATCATGTATAAACTCATGAGATTATGATTGATTTGTCAGTGACTCCTCAGAAGCCAGGTCAGTGCCACCCACATAGTATTTAATAAATAATCATTGGACTATCTTTTTTTAACTGAATAGCAAAGCATTTTGCAACAAAGTGTGGTGTTAGTGGTATTGAATTTCAAAATTTTGGACTTGGGTCCAGAGCATGGTGGCACTATGTGATACTGATAGGCATGCATATATATCTGTATCTGTATGTGTAGCTTTATTAGTGTATGCCTGGTTAAATACAATAATTACTGCCAGTTTTTGCATTTATTTAACTACTTCTGGTAGTTTATACGAAACGAATCTCTCTGACTTCCCATGTAGAAATGCAAACCAGGAGTTGTGGTGATTCAGTGCCAAAGATCTGTTGCTGTTCACCTGGAAGACTTACATGTCCTCTGGTTCAAGCTGTGCTTTAATAAACAGGAGCTCAAATACTTTATGATGGGAAGTACAGCTGAGGACTCTTTCAAGTGCCCAAGCAGATCATGCTGAATGCTTTTCTAGGTCATGCTCATTTCATAAAAACAGTCAATTCCCAGCCTTCCCAGAAGAGGAAATGCTGAAGGTCCCTAGCTGCACTGTGGGGCGAGGAGCAAACCAAGGGCTGCAAGCAGGCGGGGCCCCACTGCCTGGCCTTTCCTTGGCAAGTAACTGGCAGGCACGGAGCCCAGTGGCACAGGTCCCCACACAGCAGCTTTCAGGCTAAATTTGTGCCGCTGCTTCAATGCAGAAGTGGTTTTTTTTCTTTCTTTTGCCACCACCACATAGTTCCAGTGACCAGAGCAACATGACATAGAAGCAGAGAAAACACACTAAGTTCTTGCCAGTTGCTAGGCAGAGAAAATGCTTTTGGATGTTTGAAGTATGCTTCCCATGTTGATTTCCTAATCATGACTTGTTTTCAAAGCCAAACACAATAGCGTCCTGAACACTCATCAGCATTTGGTCAGCTTTGCTGCCAAGCTAATTAACAGATTTTGATTTAGAGGGATGAGAATAAAGGGGATTCTTTTGGTAAAGAAGTAGCATCGTGGGAAATTGGATTTTTTTTCTCTGTTGAAGGATTGTTACTTCTAATTTTTGGGCATTATGTTATAAATATTAATTCCACTAGCCATGTTTGTTTTCATTTTAACACACTCAGTTTTTAGGTTATACTGACTGTTGATGCTAATGTATTTGCAATGGATATTACCAAGTTATCTTTTTAAAAATCTTTTTTTTTTTTAAGATTTTATTTACTTATTCATAGACACACACAGAGAGGCAGAGACATAGGCAGAAGGAGAAGCATGCTCCACACAGGGAGCCCAATGTGGAACTCAATCCCAGGACTCCCAGGGATCACACCTTGAGCCAAAGGCTCAACCACTGAACTGCCCAGGCATCCCTCTTCTTAAAAATCTGATGAGTTATTGAGAAGGTGCTTCCTTTTGGATCTAAATGCCAGCATTAGAGCAGTTTATCTATGTGATGACTTTCTGGTACACTGACGAAACTTACTTTTCCTTATTATCAGGGATGAGAAAACAACTTTTTACTCTGGAACACCAGGCCTCTCATGGCTAAGCAGTGAAGCCTGTGAATCGTGGGGGAGGAGGTACTACTACGTGTAGGGAGCTGAAGGGAAATTAGGAAGGAGACTCTCTTCCCTGGCATGGCCAAACATTTGGAAGAGAGAAGAGTAGCCAGGCCGTAGGGGGCAGTTTGAGAGTGATGTCAGGACACGGCATAGGGCTTGGCAGGTCCTGAGGTACTCCAATTATCTGGGATATTGAACTGCTCCAACGTTGCATACAACCAGTGGTGCCCATCAGAAATATCCAGAATGATGTCTCTTTAATTCTATTATCAGGACCATGAGGTTTCTAGCAGGGAACAGCTCTACTTGAGGCTTTCAGGAAGCTTTGTGAATAACAAGACACATGTAGTGGTGGAAAGATCTCAGGCAGCTGTCACTTGGGAGATGGAAGTTCAAGGTTAATTTCACTTGGTTGGCAAATGAGTATTGAGAGAAAAGTTCATTTTCATAATGCTTCTTTTGGCTGGAGACAGGAGAAATGCAGAAAAGATTAACATATTTTTCTAGGATCTCTTTTAGGCTAATCAGGTTATACTAAAGAAAATGATTTTGTGTGCAAGGCAAGGTACTAAGTGCATTGTGTATGTGCATTCTTTTAATTCTCACAGCTATCCCATGTAGGCACTCTGATTTTCCCTTTCTTATGGATGGGACATTGGGGCACAGAGAGATTAAGCAATTGCCCAGAATCACCCAGTAAGTGATTGCTAGTATGTGGCACAGCTGGGATTTGAACCAAGTCTTGTTTTTTTTTTTTTAAGTTTTTATTTATTTATTCATGAGGGACACAGACAGAGAGAAGCAGAGACACCGGCAGAAGGAGAGGCAGCCTCCATGCAAGGAGCCTGATGTGGGACTCGATCCCAGATCTCGGGATCACGACCTGAGCTGAAGGCAGATGCTCAACCGCTGAGCCACCCAGGTGTTCCATGAACCAAGTCTTGTGATCGAGCCTCTGCTGTTAGCCAGGACACTATACTGCCTGAGAGTGCAGGGAGCGTATGGATATAATAGTTGGATTGGGCTCTGAGCTCTCCGTAACACTTCATGGAACATTGATTTATCTCACTGGGTTTAAGTCATTGATATACATTTATATCACTTCTGTCCTTCTGTAACCTTCTATAGGTGGGAGTTTGACTTTGTATCCCTGGCACCGGCATGTATTCCTGGCACCTTAAGAAGTTGTAGGACACAGTGCCAGTAACCTGGGGGTTGAGAGGAACAGCAAGGTTGGTAACTTCAAGTGACCCTGTGACCTTTCCAGCTCTTGTCAGTGGAATAGAGAGAATGTGTCAGGGTTTAGAATTCACTGAAACCAAAGTTAAAGATTATTAAAATCACTCATTTTTGGGGCACCTGGCTGGCTTAGTGGTTGAGCGTCTGCCTTTGGCTCAGGTCATGATCCCTGAGTCCTGGGATCAAGTCCGGCATCGGGCTCCCTTCGGGGAGCCTACTTCTCCCTCTGCCCATGTCTTTGCTTCTCTCTGTGTGTCTCTTATGAATAAATAACATCTTTTAAAGCAAATCACACATTTCTGATGTGTTTATTTTTGCTTTCTTTTTATTATCGATATCTTCATCTTTCCAGAACTCTGGAAAGCTGGTCAACTTTCACTGAAGTTAAGCTAGCAAGATAGTTAGCTAGCAATGCTAAATAGATCAATTCAGAGCCACTATTGGCATCTTAAAGCCAGATTCTTTTTCTTTGCACTGGCTGGGTACCTTTAGAATATTTATTATTCCTTTCCAACCCCCAACCCTCTGTACTTCTGCAGGAATTCTGGGGTTATCTGTCCCTGGAGAGAACTCTGTGCATTGGGAGCAAAGATTCAGGTACCGAATGTGTCCAGAATGAAGTCACAGACTGATGTCTCCTCTCCAGATCCACTTCAGGTTTCATCTCCTGTCTCGTTCCCCCAAGCCCCCGTCTTGTGCACTGGACTAACTGTCCCAAACACATCTAGTAGGTTCTGCCTCTGGATTTAGCCTCAAACAGTTCTCTTTGCAAGAAATGCTCTTTACCCCATTTCTTCCTCTTTTTGGAAACCCTTCTCCATCCTGGTGCTCAAACTCCACCTTTTCTAAGCAGTTGTCCAGAATTTCCCCACCAGCATTTGACTTCTCCCTTCTGTACAGTCTGATAATCCTTTTTTCTAGACTGTTACTTACTAAGGCAAGCCTCATATTAAGTATTTGTGAATGTGTCTGTCGTCCTCACTGGGAATTTTGGAAGACCAGAAATTATGTGTGTTTGTGTGTGTGTGTGTGTATGTGAACACTCTCATGTCTTTGCACTCCCCATAAAGCAGAATAACAGGTACTCACAGATACTTTTTCAATTTGAATGAACCCCCCACCATCTTCCCATTCACATGTTGCCTCTTCATATCCTGGATGTCTCATCCTAAATACCACAGAGAATATCTGAACACATCTGCCTTCTAGTCATACAGGTCTGGATTGCCTCTCTTCCCATTCTTTGAATTTCTGAAATGCTACGAAGTCCACAGCTACCTAGCATTTATCTGCCTGCCCTCATTTCTAGCCAGCTCTCATCCACCTCCCCCTGGAGTGGAACTTGGACCAGAGTCAGAGCAGTAGGATTGACAATGACAGACGTTTGGTTGAGAGTGAATGCCTGCCATAGCAGACGTTCTCTTGGCAGCCCTTATGTTGTTACTTAGGTAATGTTGTTTTCAAGGAGGAAACTGGAGCTCATGGAGATGATGGAGTGCAACTGGGATTGGAAGCCAGATTTCTCTGTCAAAGGTCCCATTTTCTTTTCTCTACCACTCCCTAAGTTTCATAAGCCCTGTCATGTGTGTGACACAGTGCACTCATCACCCTAGTGAGTCTTCACCTCTATCCTCTTCAGAGAGAGATTGATAGCCCCATTGTCCACAGAGAGCAAGCCCCGCCCCAGGGTCCCACCAGTGATAGTGGTAGAGCCCATGATTCACCCACAGCTGTGCCCAACTCTAATCTTACCACACCATCTCCTGGCTGCCTAAAGTATATAGGAGGCTTTGCCTGTCTTGTTTCCCAGGGTTGTTACCTGCCATTCACTTTTCATCTCAAGGCCCCCAATTTAGTTGTGGAGTCTTGGGTCTGAGTTAGGTGTCTCTTACGTGATTAATTTTTCCTTTTGTGAAGAAGTTGGGAACTCAGAAGGTTCCAGAAGTAGGCAGGTAATGTATACATGATAAGCAGGTGGTGATAACTGGCAAGATAGAGGGAGCCTGTGCCCCATCCAAAAGAGCAGTGATACTCCCCTCCAGCCAACTGTTGCTAACGAGTATGACCCTAATGATCCAAGAGCTCCTGCTTTTCCAGAATAAGCTAGAATTTTTATATGAGTTTTCCAAATTTTTAAACTGTGGAACAAGCAAAGCAATCATGTGTATGGACTAGATTTCTAGGCTACTGTTTCATGGCCTCTCCTTGGGGACCTGACTGCCTGCCATCACTTTGCTGTTCTGTGTGATTTCCCTGGTCCATAGACGTCTAGGGTTGTAACCTTGTTTCAGGGAAAGAAGAGAAAAATTGGTAAGTGAGATGGATATGGAAAAAGATTTAAAAAGCACTAATATTTGATATAAAAGATTCATGCTAAAATAAGTGGAGCAAGTCTAAATTTACATTTAAGTACAAGTGGCATTCCAGGCATGCCTGGGTGGCTCAGCGGTTGAGCATCTGCCTTCGGCTAAGTGCATGGTCCTGGAGTCCTGGGATCGAGTCCCATGTCAGGCTTCCTGCATGGAGCCTGCTTCTCCCTCTGCCTGTGTCTCTACCTCTCTGTGTCTCTCATGAATAAATAAAATCTTTAAAAAAAAGTGGCATTCCAATTTAGTGACTACAAAGAATATTAGATTTCCTAAAAATAGATTTTTCCCCAAACTAGTTATCCCTTTATCTAAATTTTGCCTAAGAGTGATTTTTTTAAAAATTATTTATTTATTTATTTATTCATGAGAGACATAGAGAGAGAGGGAGAGACACAGGCAGAGGGAGAAGCAGGCTCCTTGAAGGGAGCCCAATGTGGGACTTGATCCCAGGACCCTGGGATCACGCCCTGAGCCAAAGGCAGATGCTCAACTGCTGAGCCACTCAGGTGTCCCCAGAGTGATTTTTATTTTTATTTATTTATTTTTTTAAGATTTTATTTATTTATTCATGAGAGAGAGAGAGAGAGAGAGAGACAGCCAGAGACAGAGGCAGAGGGAGAAGCAGGCTCCATGCAGGGAGCCTGATGTGGGACTTGATCCCAACAGTCCAGGATCACACCCTGGGCAGAAAGCGGTGCTAAACCACTGGGCCACTGGGGCCGCTCCCAAGAGTGATTTTTAAATGTATTTAAAAAAATCTAAATGTTAGGTATTCTAATAATTAAGTTTCCAGGTCTGATTAAATGTGGACTACTCAAGAGTAATACTAATATTTTATTCTGTATAATATGTAGTTTGATAAGTATTTGAATTGTTTAGCCAAATTAGCACAGAACTTAACACATATATTAGCAATGTTTTAATAATATTCCTGCAAAACTATTGATGATTTTGCCATTTTAAGTAGAAAACTATGACTTCATCATAGCAATTGAAAGTTGTCTATTAAGTAAAAACAGCTTTATCTGTCACTCTTTAATTACTTAATGTGGTATTGCTAAATTCAGTCGCCTTCTGAAGATTAAAAATTATTGTTTGTCAGGCTGTGGAATGCCCTTAAACAGGCACTTAAAATCACTGGTGTAGGGATACACTTTAAGAAAACAATGTTTTCTTAAACATTGTTTAAGAAATTCAGTGATTCATTCTGAAAACAATGATCTCCATATTTTAAAGAATATGTAACTCATCTAATCCAAAATGCAGGCATGTTCACAACATGAATATTTTCTGCCAGAGGAATCAATAATTTCTGCATTTTAATGCTTCCTAAGCTGCTTATCTGTAAAAATGTGAACCTCTGCCTCAAATCTTTTGAGAGTCCTCTAAGTGGCTGAGTAGGGCTGGTGCTATCCGTGCCAAGGAACAGCGGTTCTCAAGCCTGCCTGAACATTAGAATCACCTGGGTAATTTTATTTTTTTTATTTTTACTTTTTAAATTCTATTTATTTATTCATGAGAGATACAGAGAGGGGCGGGGGGAGAGAGAGATAGAGAGAGGCAGAGATACAGGCAGAGGGAGAAGCAGGTTCCATGTAGGAAGCCTGATGTGGGACTTGATCCCAGGACTCCAGGATCACACCCTGGGTGGAAAGCAGTACTAAACCACTGAGTCACCCGGGCTGCCCCACCTGGGTAGTTTTAAAGCTATATCTTGATCCACTCCAATAGATCTGCCTGGCTTGGTTTGGTGTAGGCTTTGGGCGTTATTTTCCTTCATTTTTAAACTCTCCCTAGGTGGCTGTAATGTGTAGCTAGGTATAAGAACCATCGTGGGCCTTCGAGAATACTAGCCATAACTGATGCAGTGCACTGAGTTTCAGCACCTCACCTCACTCACTCCCCAGCAGCCTACCTACATCATGCCACTGGGGCTCTGGGCTGTGCTCCCTTGGCCTAAGGCTGAAAGACTCACAGAGGTTAAAGCTCCCTCCACCTAATGCAGTGGAATAGGAGGAGTTTAACGTAGCCCCACTTGTGTGTGCCCGTGTGTTTTCCTTAATAATATGTACATTTGTGGATTCACTGGGCTATGTGCTTGGTGTCCAAATTATATTTAACTTCCCCAACGACTCTATGAAGTAATTAAAATTATTATAACTTTACAAGGAAAAAACAAAAGAGCAGAAAGAGGGAAGAAAGTAACATGCCCAAGGTCATACAAATGTTAGGATTAAAATCCAGTGGTCTAACTACAGAATTCAAATGCTTAAACCTTCATACCAAGGAGTTCAAATAAAATGCTCATGGGGTAAGGCAGGAAACAAAAATGACCAGAGCTGCTCAGGGGTAAAGACTAAGGAGTGGTGAGAACTGGGGAGCCTAAGGAAGCTAGCACCAGTGGGTTGTAGTCAGTTGCTGCTGGGCAGGTGTGTGGCCCCAGTATAGTCAGGATATCTGATTTTTAAAGATGTACTCCAAAAAATTTGGAATTTTTAATATGAATCTTTTTTTTTTTTTTTAGATTTTATTTATTTATTCATGAGAGACAGAGAGGCAGAGACACAGACAGAGGGAGAAGCAGGCTCCATGCAGGGAGCCTGATGCAGGACTCGATCCCAGGTCCCCAGGATCACGCCCTGGGCCGAAGGCAGCGCTAAACCGCTAAGCCACCGGGGCTGCCCAGAATCTTTCTTAACTTTTAAACATAGCAAACCTCTATTACAAATTATACTGTTTTTTGTTCTCATTAAGGAAAGCCCTAGTCAAGGACAGAGATAACTAAAAACATAGTACAAGTAATGTATTAAGCTCATTGCAAAGAGAGTGTGTAGATTGTTTTGGTGAGGGACTGGTCTTCCAACAGACAGGACCTACATTGATCTACACAAGCTCTTTGTGTTACTTTTCTGGAACTGGTATAGACTGGTCTTTGTGAAGCTAAAGCTAAGCTGCAGGTGCAGGAATGTCATATTGATCTGAAGGTCACATCAAGGACATCTTTCCAGTTTCCTGGTCATCTCTGTGGTCTGTGGTCTGTGGTTCAGCACAGATGAAGGTATCATATCATAAACACAGGTGTTAGATATAACTTCCTCCCCCAACCAACTTAATAACCTGGTTTTGCTCTATTTTCATATATAAATTTCTCATTTTTGTGCATGTGCATTAATTAGTCTCAGCTGAGAGGTATGATTAAGATTTTCTTAGTATTTATTCATCCCACAAACATTTAGGCTGAGCGGTGTTTAAGAACTTGGAGAAATAGTGTTTTCTGTTATATTGATTATTGCTTCAAATCTGCTGTGATAAGACATTGAGCCTTTTTAAATACCATTTAAGACTAAGGAGTATTAATTAGAAGAAATTTTTAAGACACAATTTTCTTCCTTAATGTTCTGATATAGCATATAATAGTTTAGACATTCTTAAACAGTGCCGTATTTTGCAGGAACACCATTGTTAGTGGCAATATAACCATGGACCTGAATGATAGCACTTTGATTTAGAAACAGTCAAAAGCTTATTTTTTATAGCCTCTATAGCAACGGTTCAGATTCCATTAGTTTGGGTTATTCATCTGAACATAATAGGAACTGTCTTCTTGTTAGAAGAACCAAACTGAGTTCTTTCAGAGGATGTAGGGGGGTCATAACTGGTACCTTAGAAAAATAGGGGCAATGTAATTAGTTATTCCTCAGGAAAAACTTTAGATGAACACATTTCTATTGGAAAAAATCTAAGGTTATGACAAAATTGCATTGTTTACTTTAAAAAATAATTTTTGAAGGTTATGGATTGTTTATTTCAGAACTTAAACCACTTCAAATTATCTGTGGCTTAAGTTAGTAAGCAGGTTTCAAGATGTTTTTTTTTTCTTTTAATGATGAGGAAATAATTATTAAAATTTGCTCTAGATTTGTAAGTATTTAGAGGTAGGTGTTCTGTTGTCTAAGAGTTCTGTTTCTTTTAAATACTGATAGATTCTCAAATTAATTTCTTGACCATACAGCATTTTTTATTGGACTGTGTTCTTTTTCTAGATAATAACATCCATTTATAATCATATGACTGAAATGAAATGTTCAGTTTGTGTTTGTAATTCTCCTTTCTTAGAGTTCTATGTCCAACAAGTACTTTTTGAAAATTTAGATTATTTCAGTTCAATAGCTATTTATTGAGCATTTTATCCAGTAAATTCTACTGATGATCTAATTAAGAAAAAACATGTGGGCCAAAGGATTGGAGGAAATCTTCATGAAGAAAGTGGGCTTTGATCTAGGCCCTGTAGGATGGATTGAATTTATATAGAGTGGTAGATTCAGTTCTTATCAATAACACTGGTGATCAAAGGAGGAAATTACTGGAATTTGAGTATGACTTTCAGAAGATAAATGGCTGAGAGATAATATTTAAAAAGGTAGATTAAGTTCTGTAGGAACGACGTGCAGCAGTTTTATATGACTTTAAATTGATTATTGCTCATCTACTATCATCTGGTCCTGGGTGATTCTGCTGATGAAAGCATACATCTAATGCAAACCAGATCATGTTTTCTTTTGTTCCAAGGCTGTAGACTACACTTACCATTTTAGAAACGTGCCACATTGGTCATGAAACAGGTGGCTACTAATATGTAACAGGAGAAAGTCTGCATTAGCTCAGCCCAGGAATCATCTTGTTTGCACTTCACAGGCATTTCACACTGGCATAGATACTATAACAAAAATTCAGTTGTTGGAGTTGCCTTAATACTGTTGCTGAACATAGTATTCGAAGTTTTCTAGTAGAGAAAAGAGGAGATTCTTTTTCCGATTACAGCTGACAAATTGTTTTTCTAAAATCCTGAGTGAAATATCTTTCGTATTTGAAGAAGATAATACAGATGATTATGAGTTATTTACACATCATCATATATTAAGCAGTTGTTGGAAAATTTGAATTCAGAAGAGAACACTGGAGAAATGAAAATAGTTTTGCCCAATGAATTTGACATGTCTTCATTACACATCTCACATATGTGAGATTCTGGGCTAGATTCTATGAGACATTAGATTTAGTCCTACTCTTTTAGAATTTTATCAGTAACTACCTTTGCTGACTAAATATTCAGAAGAACTACTTCACATGAAGTCCAGATAGTGAGTTAACACATGTTTATGGAACTCGTGCTGCATGTCAGGCAGTATAAAATCCAGAGTGCATTAAAAGTAGGAGCTGTGCCTGGAGAGGACACAGGGGTTATGTCTTAGAAGATAGTTTATACTAAGAAGATCTGTACATTTTTAATATAATTCGATAGGTGTATAATTCTATCCTAAAACTAAATTTTAAGCATTTTGAGGGGAAGAATTATTTCCTTTTATCTTTTTTTTCTCTTTTCTTCCCTTCTCAAGACCCCCTCCTCTCTCCTCTTCTTTTAGACTAATTACTTCGTGCATTCTTTATATTGATTGCCCTCCATCATAATAAAGACCTTACAGATAGTCAAAGTGTAAGTCGTAGAGTTATTGTAAAGTTAAGAATAGAATTTACATGGCTTTTCATGCTTAGATTCCTTATAATTAGTATAATGCATAGCATTCTCATACATCCTTTTATTGTTGGTTTAATTTATTTATTTAATTTTTAAAAAAGATTTTATTTATTTATTAATGAGATACACACACACAGAGAGAGAGAGAGAGAGAGAGAGAGAGAGAAACAGGCTCCATGCAGAGAGCCCGATGTAGAACTTGATCCCAGGTCTCCAGGATCAGTCTCTGGGCTGAAGGCAGCGCTAAACCGCTGAGCCCCTCGGGCTGCCCTTATTATTGGTTTGAATTTTTTTATTTTCACTAATACCTATCACAGACAGGCTGTGATATAAATTGCTAGCTTGAAGATAATTGAGGATTGACACTTTAGCATATTTTTATTTTTTATTTTTTTAAGATTTTACCTATTTATTTGAGAGAGAGGGAGAGCATAGCAGGAGAGCAAGAGGGGGAAGCACACTCCCCGCTGAGCAGAGAGCCCGATGCTGGGCTCCATCCCACGACCCTGAAATCAGGACCTGAACCAAAGGCAGACACCCAACAGATTGAGCCGCCCAGGAGTCCCTAACTTAGTTTTAGAGTGTCATTTGTAGTCCTAGATAAAACCACATTTTCCCCAACACTTGGTATTGTTAGTCGTTATAATTTTAGCTCATGGTATTAGTTAATGTATCTTATTCTCATTTTAATTTGATTGTTCCTTGATAACTAATGATGTACAGTGCTCTTGACATTTCTGTATCTTCTTTCTGTTCAAATTAAAAAGTTGTATAGTATTTATTTTTTTATTACTGATTTGTAAGTATCTGTATATTCTACATAAGGGTCCTTTGTCAAACATACATATTACAGATATTTTTTCCCAGTCTGTGGCTTGCCTACTAATTTCCTTAATTAATGGTGTTTCGATGGGGGCAAAACTCACATTTAACATCATAAAAGGAACAGTTAGCTTTGTGGAGAATGAATGCTTAGGATAATTATTATCATGATTAACTCCATTGGTCAGCTTCAAAGGAGATTTTTATGCTACTTTGAATTCATTAGTACATTGTTCTTAAAAGATTTCTGAAGACTGTTTCAGGGTTTGGGATGTCTCTTATGTCTAAACCCTTTTAAGCTCCTGTATTCCTCTCTGTAGTGGTAATACAAGAATTTTGGATGAAAACAGAGTAACCCTTTAAATATCTAAATTCCACAGATGGTGAAAGGCCATTCACATGGGAGCCCATTTCCTACATTGCCCAGGTGAAGCTAGAGAGTAGTATGCTGACCAGGTGGACTTTAGTCTGCCCCTGATAATTGCTGGAATTCGTTAACTGAAAGTAGGTACTCAGTTGTATTGTGCTCTTAACTTACATGCTATAATTAGAATAAGAGGAACGGATTTCTGGAGAATTTTCTTCTATTAAGCAATATTCTGTTACGGGTACAGAAGGTTACTTAAATTCTCTGCTTTTTATTCAGTTCGGGAAAAAGTCCGTGCAATCAAAATCAAGTATCCCTAAACAGAAAAGACCTATTTGATATCTGTGCTCAAAGATATGAGAGAGTGACATCCTTTTCCAAAGCAGGGCTAGGAACTTTGGAAATCAAATTAGAAACTGAACATAATTTGGTTTCCATTTCAGCCTCCACATGAGGTCTCCTGAGCTGACTATTTTAATTTATGTGTAGGGGAGTGTGGATCTCATAATCCAGTGAGTGGTGGGAGAGTTGATGCTGACTTAAGCAGGGATTGAATCCGGGCTCCCTCATCTCCTGGCTGTTTGACCTTGTAGAAGTTACTTTACGTCTTTGAGGCTCAGTTTCTTCATTGTTAAAATTCAGCTAAGGTTATATCCCACCTTAAGGATTAATGGAAACATTAATTGAGATAATTTGTATAACTAGTGAAAAAAATGGACATTTTAGCATTTTTGCTCTACTTGTGATACAAATAGTAAGTTTGAACAATAACCTTAATTCTGTACCTGCCTTTTTTTTTTCCTGGCCACCTGGCAATGGGTAATTATTTCATGTCCATTCATTCATATGTACTTTCATTGATTGACTCTTTAGTGAATGGTCATCAAATGAGCCATGCCGGTCTTTACTTACTTAGCCTACTGAGAATTCAAAACTTGTTTATATTTCTTGCCACTGAGAAAAGGATCAGGCCAGTTTATACAGAGTACTTAGTTTAGATTTTTTAAGTTTAGTATTTATGTAATTAATTTCTTGATTAAAATAATGTTTAATAGAGGCACCTGGGTGGCTCAGTGTTGAGCATCATCTGCCTTTGGCTCAGGTCATGATCTCGGGGTCCTGGGATTGAGTCCTGCATCATGCTCCCCGTGGAGAGCCTGCTTCTACCTCTGCCTATGTCTCTGCCTCTCTCACTGTGTCTCTCTTGAATAAATAAATAAAATTAAAAAAAGAAATAAGATAATGTTTAATAGTTTTCTTAAATATTCACAATCCCTATATAAAAATGTATATAATGCTTCTCATTTCTGAATCCATATTCCATCAAGTGTGGACTTTTGACACCGGGAATTCATCATTCATTTATATCACTTTGGAATAAGAAAAAACCAAGTATGGCTGCATCCCATTTATTCTTAATTTAATGAAGTGATACATAAGAAAGCAATTGTTGACACTATTTATTAACAAAATTCATTT
Source organism: Canis lupus dingo (assembly GCF_003254725.2). Classification (NCBI taxonomy): domain Eukaryota; kingdom Metazoa; phylum Chordata; class Mammalia; order Carnivora; family Canidae; genus Canis; species Canis lupus. The sequence continues at coordinate 17,678,181 of NC_064271.1, forward strand.
CACCTAATGAGAGATGCAATAGCTTCATCATTCATCTTCCACCTTCTGAACTTGCATCCCATTTTTTATTATCAACAAGCTACTAGACGCCATCTAAAACATAGGCGAAGTCCTGTCACTTCTCAATTCAAAACCTTCCCCATTTCACTATGAGTAAAAGTCAAAGTTCTCTCTCTCTTTTTTTTTTTTTTTGGATTTTATTTATTTATTCATGAGACGTGCAGAGAGAGAGGCAGAGACACAGGCAGGGGGAGAAGCAGGCTCCCTGCAGGGAGCCTGATGGGGGGACCCTATCTTAGGACCCTGAGATGCCTCTAAAATTCTCATCCTGATCAACAAGGTCCTACACTTTTCCTCCCTTACGTCTCTGATCTCATCCTGTACCTCTTTCCTTTCTCTGTAAGGTGATAATTACTTTTGACCTCTGATTTACAGATGAAGAAACTGAGACCTAGAGATTCCTTAATCTTTCTTACATTCGGTCTATTGTTCATTCATCAAAGAGTGAATTCCTACTATGTGCACATCATTGACCAGTTGTTTTGGGTATAAAGGTGCTTAAGATACTGTGTTTATCCTCAAGAAGTTTCAAGCCAGTGGGGAAAGGGGTGCGTACATTCCATACAATCAAACAGTGCATGAGGTACAATCATGAGAAAGTGCACGGGGCATTCTAGAAGCCAGAAGAGCAGAATGAACCCCAGCCTGGAGAATGAATGCAGGGCCACCTAGAGAAAAGGACACCTGAACCACTGTTAAGGAGTAGCAGTTGACTAAATTTGGAATGGAGGAGGGCATTCTAGGCAAGAGGGCATGGTGAGGACACAGGCACAGAGTAGGAAACAAGGTGATGAATGGGGACGCCGGGAGAAGGCGGATGTTTCAGGATCAGAAACTTAACACAAGGCAACGAGTGATAAACAGACCACATGGCCTCTTCCACCCTGGGAAGCAGGCTGTGGAATTAGTTTGACTGTCTCAAATCCAGGGACCTGGGATGAGCAATGACACTGTGAACCCCTGAGCTTCAGGCTGATAATCCACCTCTACGATGTAGCTCTACACTATAAAATTAAGTTCTACTTTGTTTCTGATTTTTATTTCTTATCAGGTCTGGGGCCCAAACCTAAATCCCATTGCATTAGGAAGAGGACATGACAATAAAAATTATTCCCTGGTGGATACCATTTTCACTTCTTCTCACCTCCTCTTTTCCCCACTCCACCTCAAGCAGCATCTACATATAGGTGTGACTTTCAGACCAATGACAATGCATCACATTCTCTCATCTCCCTGAATAATATTGTTGCTGCCTGAAGTCCACTTGCTGGAGGCACTTAGGACTTCCAAACTCCCAAATGTTGAGTGTAGTTCTGATGAGATTTTAGTTAACTATTCAGCTTGTTCTTCATATTGTTTGCATTTTCAAGCTCTAAGCTCTGCAAATAATTGCCCTAAACCATATTAGTTATGTGCACTCAGCCTAGGGACAATTTCATTGTCCCATCAAGGCTGCTACTTGAGGATCTTGAGAATCTAGGATGATTTAAGTCTTCTGAAACCAACAAAGTACTGATATTAAAGGACATTCACTGTTTTGCAGCAGTTAAACAAATCTGTTTCATCTTTGTGGTTATATAATGAAATTCATAAAGTTTTGAACAGACATTAGCTTTTTCATTGTCATTTTGCACAACCCAGGTCAGAAAAAAAATGCATAATTTTTTTTGGGGGGTTATAATTGCTGTTTTTCCTGTAAGGGAAGTTTTCTCATTTACCTACCTCCAACTTGCTTCATGAATATTCAGCTGTTGACTGAGCTGCAAGCTAATATCCATGGAAATGAACTCATTAATAGTATTTTGCTGGCTCCTATTTGGTTCATGAAGTATACAGAAGTACTTATGATATTGCCTATTTTATTTTCCTCTTGGCTTTTGAAACATAATGGGATTATTGATAATAATTGTTATCCCAGATTTTCCGTTATTTTTTCTCATATCTCTTGAGTGCATAAGCAAAATCTTTCAGATAGTTGCCTTTTTGCAGATTGTTAACGTAATTTTTACAAAGCAAATTATGAATAAAAATTATGAATGGCTTAAAGACAGTACTACTATATTTTACATATTTATATATATGCAATACCTAATCCTGTTATTAATGCATTGATTATAACTTGATCAGGTATAGGTGTAAAAAAAGAATGGTTCTCCTTGAAGGTCTTCCTTCAGAGAGTTAAATGTACTGCCATTTAGTGAAAATAGCATCTGGCAAGTATATTTGGCGATATAAAATAAGATAGGAAAAAACAGGGGATCCCTGGGTGGCTCAGCGGTTTAGCGCCACCTTCAGCCCAGGGCTTGATCCTGGAGACCTGGGATAGATACCCATGTCGGGCTCCCTGCATGGAGCCTGCTTCTCTCCCTTTGCCTGTGTCTCTGCCTCTCTCTCTGTCTCTCATGAATAAATAAATAAATAAAATCTTAAAAAAAAAAAGGAAAAATAGTAGTAATAGCTAACAGTTATATATTGATTTTTTTTTTTTACAGATTATATCTATTTATTCATGACACACACACACACACACACACACACACACACACACACACACACACAGAGGCAGACTCCAATATCATGCCCCAGGCCGAAGGCAGGCTCCAAACTGCTGAGCCATCCAGGGATATATATTGGTTTTTGAAATAATAGTTGCTTCGTGTATATTTATTTAAACTTTGCATCGAGGCTATAAAAATAGTACTATATTATTATCATTTTACAGATGTTGAGACTGCCTCAGGGAGGTAAATTTACAGGTGAGATGTCACATATCTAGCATTTGGTAGACCTGGGATTTGAACCCAGGCAGACTGGCTCCAGAATTCAAGCTTTTAATCATTTCACATTCTTCTTTTTTATTTTGACAAAATCTGCAAACTGGATTGCCTATTGTCCCAACACCTATGCATTCCTTCCCCACTGATTTAAAGTACCACTCGTTTCATGGGGCACCTGGGTGGCTCAGTCAGGTAAGCCCAGGACTCTTGATTTCAGCTCGGGTCATGATCTCAGGGTTGTGAGATTGAGCTCCATGTGGGGCTCTGGGCCAGTGTGGAGTCAGCTTGAGGATTCCCTCTCTCCTCCCTCCACCCCTTCTTCTCCCCTGTGCATGCATGTGAGAGGGCTTTCTCTCTCTCTCTCAAAAATAAATTAATTAATTTTAAAAAAGAAAGTACCACCTGTTTCAAATATTGAATTCCCTCCTACTAAAGATGTTTTTCCAGGCTCTTATCTGTTTGTCTGTATTAGCCCAAAACTGTTAGCCTTACTATATGTTATTTCCTGAAAGGAATAGAGTTCAAATAGAATGAAAATGGAAAGGAAACAAAACTACAGACTAAGAAGTGGATGATATATCGAATATTTAGGCATGAAAAAAGGAGAGAAGGGGATATGGAAAGTCAGAAGGGGCAAAAGAATGGTGGCAGAAAAGTCCTATGTGTCTTAAGGATAGGAATAGACAATTTTAGGAGTCAGTTTTCTTTTTTTTAAATGCAATTTGAGGCTCAGAGAATTTGTTTTTTTATCATTAATATTATTTATTTATTCATGAGAGACACAGGGAGGGAGAGAGACAGGCAGAGACACAGGCAGACGAAGAAGCAGGCTCCATGCAGGAAGCCCGACGGGGGACTCGATCTTCCGTCTCCAGGATCAGGTCCTGGACTGAAGGCAGCGCTAAACCGATGAGCTACCCGATCTGTCCCTAGGAGTCAGTTTTAAAGAAAAAGTAAAAAATACATATATAAATATCTAAATAAAAAGTTCTTTTATTAGCTCAAGCATATATTTATCATGAAGCAAATTTTAAAAATCTTTCTTCTATACCTTGTAGGATTGTACAGTGGACTAGATCAGAGTGTGAGAAAAAAGGAGGAATGGATGCCAGGTGGAGACGGATCTTCGTGTTGGGATCCTCATTCATTTCTCTGGGTTGTTTTCCAGCATTAAATACTTTTCCTTCCCCCACTGCTACATTTCCTTTTCATGGGAACTGAATTCTTAAATAACGACTTAAACAGGAATAGTGTTCTGCACTTTAAATTTGGGAAATGACCAGTTTCCTGTGCCAGAGAAAAATTTGTGCTTGAGAATATTATCTATATAGTGTGCTTTGTACTTCCTGCTTAGCCTTTTCTTTCATTGTGCTGTGTTTTTTAAGTTATCTGATATCACTGTAAATTCCTGAGCAGCACAATATGAAGTATTATATTAGAGACACAATAGTCTACTGGCATCTCTGAATAAATATTTGTGTAATATTAAAAATAAGTTAATTTAGCAGACATTGAGAAAAATTTTCACAAGTATGTTCATGTAAGCTTATAAACTGGCCTTACAAATTCATTTTATCCCATATTGATCACCAACTGACAGCCGGAAACATGCTTTTATTTGAAATGCCATAAAAAATTCTGGGATGTTTGAAATGTCTTTTTTTTTGTTGTTATAATTCAGAACATAATGAAAGGTTCATTATTTTCATCTGACTTTAAGCTCTTTTATAAATGTTATGACTTGTAATATATAATGGAATAGATTTTAATTTTTATTTTGCAACCCAACCTAATACATTATCTTTGTTTAATGGTACTTTTGGTGCTGCAAAGAGTTGTTAGCATTCAGAAGAGCTAAGGAAACTTCAAGAATCTTAGTCTTCTTTTCTGTACCTGGACTTTCTGTAGAACTTTTTTCAAATTAGCTTATCATTCTATTTCATCAGCTGGTGTGATTTTTGTCCATACCAAGATCATGTAGCAGTTCATTGAAATCAAAGCCATAGTCTGGCCATACTCCATGTACATTGTTCAATTTTTATTAATAACCTCGTGCTCTAAGTCCTCTCAAGGATTATGGGCTGCAATCTCTGTAAACACCTTACAGTTTGATCTTGAATTAATTTTTTTTCTACCTTTTACTATTTGTGAATTTTTAAATTTCTGGAATGTTTAAATAATATGACTAGAGAGATTGACATGAACCACATTTGAGGGCAAACCTGGAACTCTGAGCAGAAAAGATCCAATACAATATGACAATATGGATTATACATATATTTTAATAAATAGATTTCTACCCCACCGACTCCAACAAATGCCTGAATTGTTTGTTTTGAATCCAAGGAATTCTCCTGAAGTTAAAACTTTAGTTGGATTGATTTATTGTTAAGAGAGGAGCAGAGAGGGGGAGGCAGAGTGCTCACCTTTAAGTTCTGCTCTCTCTAATGTTAGGAATAATTAAAACCACAGTAGATATAATAGCAGTTGGTTGTAGCAGTTGTAGAAATACCAGTTAACATTTATTTGGTCCTGATTATGCACTGGCACTGTGCAAAGTGCCAACAAAAATGAACTTTATGAATTCTCTTCACCTCTCTGTGAGATAAGTACTGTTATTTTTTTTAATTATTTATTTATTTGAGAGAGAGAGAGAAAGCAAGCACACACTTGCTCATGTTGGGGGCAGGGGAAGAGGGGCAGAAGGAGAGAGAGAGCCTGAAGCAAGCTCTTTGCTGAGCACGGAGCCAGATGCAGGACTTCTCTCAGGACCCTGAGATCATGACTTGAGCCAAAACCAAGAGTCAGAGGCTCAACCTACTGAACCCCACAAGCGTCCCAAGGTACTATTATTTTTAACCTAATTTAGTGTGTGAAGAAACAGGCTCAGAGCTTCGGCTGCACTCCATGCCTACAAGTCATCCTGTGTCTGCATCGGTGTGAAGGAAGGTGTTTAAAGTTGTGTTGGGAAGGATTAATTTTGAGGGCACTTCTTCTTTTTTATTTTTATTTATTTAATTTTTTAATTTTTAATTTTTTGTATTTTTTAATTGGATTGGGCACTTCTTAATCTTTTTTTTTTTTTATTGGATTGGGCACTTCTTAATATTATTTATTTACTTGTTTTTCCCTAAAGTTTAGTTTATCCCTGGCCATCCTGGAAAGAGACATCAATCACCCAAAACAATACAAGGAACACCAGATCATCATGAATCAAATGATACTTGGAATATATAAGCCAAGTAAAATTTATTGCCAAAAATTCACTTTATTAAAAAATATTTAATAGTTTAAAAATAAAGGACATAGAGTTTTTTCGGTCTTTGAGAAAACTAATTGTATTATATCAGAATTAACATCTACTGTAATTGTGAATTACTTGGGAAATGAGGTGTTAAGTAAATAGGCATCAGTTTTCTTAGTGTTTTTCATGTAAGCTTTTTCTCCTCTCATCTTGAGAGTACTTTTTCACTCCAACACTGTAAGACCAAATGCAATTCTAAAACTTGAAACTGTGGCGACGTCTTGCTGGCTTAGTCGGAAGAGCATGAGACTCGATCTTGGGGTTGTAAGTTTGAGCACCATGTTGGGTGTAGAGATAACAAAAAATAAATAAACTTTGAGAATAAAATCAAATAAAACTTAGAACTCTGGAATGATCAGTATTAAAGATTTATAAAAGCCAAAAGGTCCTTGGCAAAACCTCAAGATTATACGCTGAAAGTTCAAATGGCTACAAAGATTTCTAAGTCACAAAAATGAGTAAAATGAATTTTGCGTAAATTAGATAACAGTATTAATGTGAGAATAAGAATCAATTAACATTTAGTTTTGGTAAGAATGGGGTGGGGGGTAGCAGGGAGTAGTGATGACTGTAGCAAATGAAGGGAACATGTGGTTGCTTTTGTTCCAGCCTGTTACTACCATTGAGGAATGTGGAACCTGGGTTGATTTTTTTTCCCCTAGTGTTTGAAGAGGGATTATTATTATTGACTTTTATGTAAATGTTCTAATTTCCTTAAATGGTAGCAGTTGAAACAATGTTTTAACCAATTGTGCTATGTTAAAAAAATACCTCTATTGCTTCTGATCTCTGCTTTAGACTTAACTTGTTGCCTTAAGTCAACAGAAGTTAAATATCCAAGAAAGCTACTATAAACCTATTTTTATGGGCTGAGTGGTGAGGATGAAATGGTAGGAATTAAAATCACAAAAACTTAACAAAATAACAAAAACTTTAAAAATTGACCAAAAATACTTCAAAAAACCTTACTTTTATTATGATCTTTTATTGAAATCATCCTAATAAATTTTCTGATTTTTACTTTCCTTTTAATACTTTTAATGCATAATCATGATTCTGTTGAGAATGATTCAGTTTCTTCATCGTCTTCTGTACATTTCCACGAGTGACTTTCAGCCACCTAACTATAACTGTCTAAAATTTTGTGCTTTGTGTGTAGTTAGAGTCACACATGCTGACTCAGTATGAATTCTTTCCCCTGAAAACTCCTGAAGAGCACAGTTCTGTCATGCTGCCTTTTGGCATATTGAGGTCAAACAGAAGGCACTAAATAATATTTTAATTATCCTCAAATCCTGGTAAGTTTCGGTCAAGGAAGTTTAAAAAATATGGATGTATGGTGAAAAATTATCTTCACCTAGATGTTGGTGCTGTTAATTTTGAATTAATAGCTGTTCTGAAAAAGAATTAAACCTTCTGGTGGGAAATTGAGCAGATATTAAAAGGCTTTCAAAAATATGACACAATAAATCCTTTTGGTTCTGAATCATGCAAAAACATCAGCAATCCAAGGGTTTTTGCTGGGAATATTGGCATACTGTTTGGTATCACTATAGTCTCTTTAGGCATCTATCTGAGTAATCCAGGGTGGCATATATTTTCCTTTGATGGTTTGTAAAGTGATAGATGCCCATGAGGGTGAGTCTTCAATGCTATTGAACCACTGACTAATGATTTATTATTCTATCACTTTTTAGAGTCTTGTATGGATGGAATGTTGTCATGGCAGTCTAGGGACAAGCAATATCTGTTTCAAAGATGAAAACATACTGTCCATACATTTTCTGTAGGGGTGTACAGTCTGATGGGGAGCAGATATGCAAACTTACAGTATTTTATAATTGTTGTTAATCATGTCTGAGTGGAAAATACATGACAGAGGGAGCTTTTAAAAATCTACTTAGTTTTTCTTTTTTTAAATCTACTTAGTTTTTGAAAAGAAATTTAAACATAAATTCTCCCTAGTTATAATTTTTTATAAAATACGTTGGACTTTTTACTTATAATCTAACAATATTACAGAAATAAGGAGACACATGGAGAAATATGGGACTTTGCTGAAGCTCAGGAAGACAAAAAAAAATGCTGATTTTTATAATGTAGCCCAGAGAGACTGATAATGTAAAAGCTTTTAGCCTCAAATTTGTGAATTTACTTAACACTGCTACAGTTGTTCTGGGATAGTATATGCCAGTGGTGCTCCACTATACTACTGTGGGGGTGCAGAGTAGGCTTGTGGCAATGTATAGAGACATTTTTGGTTGTTGCAACTGGGGATGATAGTGGCTATTAGTAAGTGGTCAGAGCTGGCAATGGAACTCTTAAACATCCTATATATACAGGACAGACCCTACAACCAAGATTTTTCTGGCACAAATGTCAAGACTGTTAATGTTGAGAAACCCTGGTGTATGGTGATCAAAAAGGAAAAGATTATATGATATTCCTATATTCCAAGTTGCTGATGAATATTTGTGAAGATAACACACTAGGGGAATTGATACTACACTGTCTGGTGGTCTTTGGAAACCAAAGCCCTCTAGTGAAGGAACAGTTCTTTACTTATACCACTAAAGTTTGTTGAGACCTTACCAAGTGCCAGGCATTGTTGGAGATATTGGGGAAACCGGAGTGAGCAAAGCAGGCAGACTGGCTTCAAAGAGCTCTAGTACCAGTGTGGGAGACTAGTAAATAAACAAATATATAAAATGGGACGTGGAGGAGCAGATAGTGCCATAACATAAATAAAGTAATGGGGTAGATAGGGCGTGAGGGGCTTGGGAAAGGAAACACATCAGACTGGATGGCCATGAGAGACCTGAGCTGAGAACTGAGTGACAGCAGGAGGCAGCCAGATGAAGAGTGTTGTAAGCAGAGGAAGCAGGTTGTGAAAAGATGCTAAGGAGGAAGTATGCATGGCTTGTTGGGGAAGAGCGGGAAGGTGATTTGGTTGGGCAGTGGTCCAGAATGGGGAAGCTGGGATGAAACAGAGTATGAGAAGAGGGAGGGGCCAGATCATGCTCATTTCTTTTTAGGATGAATATATTCCATTGTCTGGATGTATTTATCCATTCATACTGAAGAACATCTTGTTTGTTTCCAACTTTTGTCAATTATGAATACAGCTGCTGTGAACATCCAGGTGCAGTTTTTGTTGTGGATAAATTTTCAACTCATTTAGGTAACTTCTAAAGAACACGATTGCTGAATTGTACGGTAAGAACATTTATGGTAAGAATACGCCAGATTGTTTTCCAAAATGGCTGTATCATTTTGCATTCCCACAAGATAATGAATGAGAGTTCCTGATTATTCCACATCCTTACCAGCCTTTGGCACTGTCAGTATTTTGGATTTTGTCCTTTCTGATTGGTATGTAGTATCTCATTGTTGTTTGAATTTGCAGTTGCCTCATGACCTAAGATTTGAGCATCTTTTTATATGTTTACTTATTTATATTATCAGTACGTCTTCTTTGGTGAAGTGTCTGTTCAGTTCTGCCCAATTTTTGATTTGGTTGTTGACATTCTTATTGTTGAGCTTTGCAAGTTCTTTGTACATTTTGTATAGTAGTTCTTTATCATACATGTCATATATTTCTTTTTAAAAATTTTTTTAAAAGATTTTATCTATTTATTCATCAGAGACACACAGAGAGAGGTGGAGACCTAGGCAGAGGGAGAAGCAGGCTCCCCGCAGGGAGCCTGATGCAGGACTCAATCCCAGGACCTCAGGATCATGACCTGAGCCAAAGGCAGATGCTCGACCATTAAGAAATGTCATATATTTCTTAAGGAAATATTTTCTCTCAGTTTGTGGCTTGTCTTCTCATTTTCTCGTCATACATGGAGAAGTTTTTAATTTTAATGATATCTGGCTTATCAATATTTTCTTTTATGGATCATGCCTTTGGTGTTCTGTCTATAAAAGACATCACTATACTCAGGTTCATCTAGAAATTTTCTCCTATGTTAATTCTAGGAGCTTTGAGGTAATGTGTAATTCTTCTGAAGGTCTGTGTCTAGATTCTTTTTTTGTCTTTTCATATATGGATGTTCAGTTGTTCCAGCATCATTTGTTAAAAGATAGTCATTTCTCCATTGGATAGCCTTTGCTCCTTTGTCAAAGATTAGTTGACTATATTTGTGTGAGTCTGTTATGGGGCTCTCTGTTGTAGTCCATTTATCTATTTTCCTTTTCTTCAACCAAATCCATACTGTTTACTGTAGCTTTATAATAAGGCTTGAATTTAGGAAGTGTCAGTCCTCTGACTTTGCTCTTGTTCTTTAATATTGTTTTGGCAATTCTGAGTCTCTCCATATAAACTTTTAATCATTTTGTTGATATCCACAAAATAACTTGCTGGAATTTTGATTAGAATCATGTTAAATCTACAGATCAGGTTGAGAAGAACTAGCATCTTGACATTATTGAGTCTTCCTATCTATGAATGTGGACTATCTTTTCATTTAGTCTTTCTTTTGATATTTTTTATCAGAGTTCTATAGTTCTCCTCATGTTGTACAAATTTTGTTAGATATATACCTAAGTATTTCATTTTTGAAGGTGCTAATGTAAATGGTACTGTGCTTTTAATTTAAAGTTCCATTTGTTCTTTGCTGGTGCAGAGGAAAGTGATTGACTTTTGTATATTAACCTTGTATCCTGCAACCTTGCTATAACAGCTTATAAGTTCCAGGAGTTTTTTTGGTCAATTCTTTTGGACTTTTCACAAAGATATCATTTGTGAACAAAGACAGTTTTACTTTTCCTTTCCAACCTATATACCTTTTATTTCACATTTTATCTTACCGTATTAGTTACGAAATACAGGACAATGCTAAAAAGGAGTGGTGACAGGAGACATTCTTGCCTTGGTCCTAATTATAATGGGAAAGCCTCTAGTTTCTCATCATTATATATGATGTTAGCTGTAGGGTTTTTAAAAAAATATTTTATTTATTTATTCATGAGAGACACAGAAAGAGAGAGGCAGAGACATAGGCAGAGGGAAAGGCAGGCTCCATGCAGGGAGCCCATGTGGGACTCAATTCCAGAACTCCAGGATCATGCCCTGAGCCAAAGGCAGAGACACTTAACTGCTGAGCCACCCAGGTGTCTCAGCTGTAGGTTTTTTTAAAGGATTTAAAAAAAAATAATGTTGAGGACATTCCTCTGTATTCTTAGTTTACTGAGTATTTATCATGAGTGGGTGTTGGATATGTCAAATGCTTTTGTTTTGCATCTGTTGGTCAGATCATATGATTTTTCTTTTCATACAGGCAATGTGATGGATTTCATTAATTGATTTTAGAATGTTAACCAGCTTTGCCTACCTGGAACAAATTCCCCTTGGTTGTGGCATACAATTGTTTTATACATTTTTGACTTTTATTTGCTAACATTTTGCTTAGAACTTTTGCATCTATATTTATAAGAGATATTGGCCTGTAATTTTCTTGTGAAGTCTTTGGTTTTGGTAGTAGGGTAATGCTGACCTCATAGAACAAGTTAGGAAGTATTTCCTCTACTCCTATCTTCTGAAAGTGATTATAGAGATTTGGTATCATTTATTTCTTAAATGTTTGGTAAAATTTAATAATTATTATATGTTTTTTCAAGTGTGCGTAGATATGTTTTTATTATTACAGTAAATTCATTGCTCAGTTTTAGCACCTAGCTTCTAATATGCCAAATATGTTTGTTTATTGCAAATTGTCCATCTCCCCCCAGTAAAATATAAACAGAAATTCCTCACTATTTCATTTATTGATATATTTTATTCACCTAAAACAGTGGTTCTCAACATGTGCTTTGCTGTTTTTTGGGGTTTTATAAAATCCTTTCAGGGAATATGTAAGGTTAAAACTATTTTTGTGGTAACACTGAGACTTATTTGCTTTTTTTTTCCCCCTCCACTATATTGTTGCCTGCACTATTGGGGGAAAATCAGTAGTGTATAAAACTGCTGTTGTTTTAGTGTAAATCAGGGCAGTGGCATCAAACTGTAGGAGTAGTCACTATATAATTCCCTGTCCTCACTCATGGGAGAATGGCAAGTGGATGCAAATTTCACTTAAAACTGTAAAAATTGATAATTTTAATAAGTCATGACTCTTGAGCACATGCCTTTTTAATATTCTGTGTAATGAAATGGGAAATATATCTAGGTACTTCTGCTGTGTACTCAAATATTATGATTGTCTCCAGGGTTAGAATTTGTGATTGAGTTGCTATGGAATCTTATATTTTTTTGAAATAACAACTGTGAGGTAAACTATAGTTCAGTTTCAGGGCATTTGAGTATTTGGCAGATAGTTTTTTCAAAAAAGAATGAGGTAAACCTGTCACTTCAAAGAAAACAACTGATAGCATTTGTTGATGATGATAAATTCAAGTTTGCAAGTGAATTTAGGATTTTGAAAAATTTATTTCTATTAGCTCTATACAATGAGTTTGATACTTAAAGATTTTATTTATTTATTCATAGAGACACACAGAACAGAGAGGCAGAGACACAGGCAGAAGGAGAAGCAGGCTCCATGCAGGGAGCCTGATGTGGGACTCGATCCCAGGTCTCTGGGATCACGTCCTGGACTGAAGGTGGCACTAAACCTCTGAGCCACCTGGGCTGCCCCTTAAAGACTTTTCTCTTGAGTTGGATATTGTTATTAACTAAGTGATGTGGTTTTTCTTTGATATTAAATAACAAAATGTGTTAATATATTGAAGATATGTATAACTCCCAGTGAATCATTGTTAAAGAAATTTCTAGCATCAAGCATAGGTAATAGATCCCTTCAAATTATAAGATAGATCAATTGGTTTTAATTTAATAGAGTATGAAAAGTTCACTGATATAGTTGATTTTTTTTAAATTTTTTTTTATTTATTTATGATAGTCACAGAGAGAAAGAGAGAGAGAGGCAGAGACATAGGCAGAGGGAGAAGCAGGCTCCATGCACCGGGAGCCCGACGTGGGATTCGATCCCGGGTCTCCAGGATCGCGCCCTGGGCCAAAGGCAGGCGCTAAACCGCTGCGCCACCCAGAGATCCCTGATATAGTTGATTTTGGATTAAAATTCATGACTAACCTTTAAGAAACTACCACTTACTGAGTTTTGGTGTTGTATTAAAGAAGAATATCCACAATCATCTGAAAACGTTATAGCAATGAACATATCTGTGTGACTTTTGAGTGATCTACTTACTGTGTGTGCCTGACCAATGGAAAGAATGGGGAGGACAAAAAATAAGTTGAAGGAGATTAATTGGTACATCCAAATTTTAAAATAAATGGGTGCATTCTGAGAATAAAACTCATCATGGACTTTGCCTTACCTTTGAAGCATGCAATGGTCCAGATAGGCAGACATGGAGGAAGGAGAGTGCTATCTTCTCCCCCTTATATCTTAATGAGTTTTTTCCTTCTATTACTTTTTGGTTGCAAATTTGTGACATTTTTAGCTTTCTTAAACTTTGATTAATGTATGGCATTTATCCTATTATACCAAATACATGACAGGAAGAAAACAATATGGAGCAAATTGAAATGAAGATGAAGAGTTCTGCTCTCTGTAGGAAAAAAGAAGCCCCTGACTAGAGAGATATTTAGGAATGTGTTGTATAATCATTGTTAGGGGAATGCTGACAAACCGAGTACATGCTAACATACCTGCAAACTGGAAGGTACAAGGAGGGGCACCTGGGAGTCTCACTTCCTCCAAGTGGAACTTTGTCTTATCTCACTAGTCTCTGCATCTCTCTATCCTTCAGAGATTATTATGCCCCACTTATGCAGCCCAGATTTGATTTTCATGGTTGGAGGGAAGTTCCTCTGGTGGGGATATCAGGAACGCCAAGTAGCAGAGCCAGAGGGTATTGGGCCTAGAGGGAGTGGACAATAGGGTTTGAAAGTCAAGTTGAAGTAACTGAACCCATTCTCTTTGTTGAGAGTCATTTACTTGCTTCCTCAAAGTCTGTTTCTTTAGTCTTTGGAAGAATAAACTTAAAGAAATGTTCATCAGATGTGATCTCTGGACCAACTGTAACAGAATCATCTAGGGAACTTACTCAAAATGCAGATTTCTGGATCCTCAACCCGTCTACTGAACTGAACCTTCTGGGGATAGAGGAATCTGTATTTAGAAGAAACTCTTTGAGTCTTGCACACAATAAAAAGTTTGAGAGCCACTGGCATTACAAGCTTTTTCCAGTACTTATTTTCAGTGTATTTGTATCAAAGTGAAGATGATCTAATTCTGATGAAATTCTGGACCAAAGGGAATGAATGAATGCAGAGATAAAACAGCATATTAAATCCCTCATGTATTTTCGTAGTTAGTGTATTAATGCTTCTTTGACTGATCAGAGAAAAATTTAATGCTCCAATTACAAAGTCTGAAAGGACTTTGTAGATTCTGGTTGTTAAAAGAGGATTCTGAAAACGTAATTTTTCTTTATCTTAAAGAAGGAAGACTTTCACATTTTGTAAAAAATGTCAGTTTTCATGATTTTGTACTCTAGGTAAACAATCTGAACTCTGCCTTAACTGTATATAAAGTGAAGCTCTTAGGAAGATACATGTTTGATCAGAAATGCTAACAAGTTCCATGTTTTCTTTCATATACAGTTAAACAAAAAGTCCCATGTTGTCACGGAGGCAAAGAAGATAAAAAGTCAGATAACGATATAGTTTACTTTCTTAGTTTGTATATCCCCTTCTAACTCATATTTTGATTCATTTGTGCTGCCTCCCAACTTTAATTTATGGACTTCAGAATGTGACTGAGTTCAATTTATGAAGAAAAGGTTTATAAATGTAGAGGTGAACTTTCAGCTTTGCTTGCACGAGAGGTTACCTGTTTACTGTGTGGTCAACATGAAATGTAAACTAGGCGACAGCACCATCATGTCATTTTAAGACTAAATGGAAAGAACTAAAGGAGCATTTTTGGTATGAGTCTATGGAAAATATTCAATAAAACCAAAAATAAATTAAAAATTAAACTAATACTAATTAAAATGGGCAAAGTCAGAAAATTCAAAATCTCTTTTCATTAGCAATTACACCTAACTCTAGATAATAGTTCAAAAATTATATCACATGTTCCCAGTAAAAAAAAAAAAAAGTGACATCCAGTACTTTCTTATTCAGTTTATTTAATTCAGTTGAATTATTTCATTCTGTTGAGGCTGTTCGTACTAATATGGCTTTGTAGTTATAGACTCTGAAACATGAACTGATCGAATCAAGAATAGAGATGTGTCTGAAGCTAATGCCAGGAATGAGATCCTATGGCTCACTTATTTTGCTTCTTTTTTTAAATTAAGATTTTATTTATTTATTCATGACAGACACAGGCAGAGAGAGGCAGAGACTTAGGCAGAGGGAGAAGCAAGCTCTCTGTGGGGACCCTGATGCGCAACTTGATCCTAGGTCCCTAGGATCACGACTTGAGCCAAAGACAGATGCTCAACCATTGAGTCACCCAGGCATCCCTATTTTGTTTCTTTTAAATAGTTTTTGTTTTCTTTTTATCAACATTACAGTATGCTTACAGCCAAATATTCTGAGCATAAGAAAGTGTATAAAGATCACCTTTAACTACTGTTGTATTTTGATATATGCTGCATATTTTTTCTTAGTTTGAATGAATACTACTATTATGCATTTATATTTATGTGTACATACTAATATGTAATATGTATATGTGTGTACCTATATGTGTACCTATCAAAAAAATTGCTTAGTAAATTTTTTCAGCAAACAATATTTTATAGACATCTGTCTTATATACACTTGTTTATATCATGTTCCATTTATGATTATAGCTCTGCATGTATTTTATAATTTGCATGTACCATAATATATTTGATTACATTATTATTGGGCATTGAGGTTGTTTCCAGTGTTTCCATTTTTGTAGTCAATATACTGTAACCCCTTGCCTGAATGTTTTCTTAGGATAAATTCCTAGAGATAGAATTGCTGTGTTAAAGGGAATACTCATTTAAAAAATTGAGATATATTGTCAAGTTGTACCTCAGAAATGTTTTGCCATTTATACTCTTTTTTAGAGGGGGATGTGCAGAGAGAGAGAGGGAAAGAGAGAGTCTTAAGTAGGCTCCAGAATCAACACGGAGCCTGATGTGGGATTCAGTCTCACAATCCTGAGATCATGACCTCAGCTGAAATCAAGAGTCAGATGCTTAACCAACTGAGCCACCGAGATGCCCCTGTGCCACTTTATAGTCTTACTATCAATGTCCTTGAGGGTGATAACCTTGGAGTGTTATGAAGCATACTGGGTTTTCTTAATTTCTTAAATCTTTGTAAATATAGCGTGTCAAAAATGAGATTCTTACTTTAAACTTCATTTGTTTGATATAGTTTCCAGAGATTCCTTGGAGCTGCTATGTGCCCTGGGGATTGGTAGACTGTAATCACACCCCAACTTGGCTGGTAGTGGCTGAAGTTCTTAAGACAAACAAGGGAAGCAGTGATTTCTCCTGGTCACTAGATAGTTAATGAACAAAGTCTTGAAGACACAAGCCAGATTTGCTGGATGGAAAATCACTTCTCCTTTTCCTTCCAAATTTTCTCTTTTAAGACCTAATATAAATAACTTTTTTTGCCCTTCTTTTCCTTTGCAAAAGTAATAGTCATGGGCCCAAGCTTAATAACTTATTAAGAAGAATGCAGATCTTTGAAATACTGAGGAACTTATTTGCCTATCATAGAGCTATGGAGAGCCCTGACCTGATCCCAGAAATACAAAATCTGGCTTCCTAAAACTTGGGAGGGGGTAGATAAGAGGGGAAGGGAAATCCTTCCATTGCTCTTTGAAGAGTCACCTTCTCTGTCTCTCTTTCACTCTCTATCTCTCTCTTTCTTTTCCTCCCTACCTCCTTCACTCAATCTCTCTCTCAATTCCAAAAGGGTCACTTTGGAATTTCTGGCCATTTTTTTTTTTAAATAAAAATTCCCATTTTTCAATATATTTTGGTCTTTTTGTGCTTCACAAGACTTAGAAGTTTAGGAAACATTTGACTCAAGTGTTTGCCACAGAACGTTTGAGATCCTCCTGGTGAATAAATTCAGTTCATATATACATGATCACTTTTGGTCCTGCCCCAAAACTATGAAGGATATAATTCCCAGGTAGGAACCACAGTGAACAAGGGTTTCACCTTTTACGACAAAACTCTTCTTCTCAACAGTTATTGGATTTTTTAAACTTTGGTTTCCTGTAAAATATTTAGTTTTCATCAACACCCTGTTATTTTATTAACCTAATGTTGCCTTCATAATATTTCTTTTTTTGTTTCATGCAGGCATTCTTACACCGAATGAACCAGTGTGCTGCATCAAAAATTGACAAAAATGTAACAGAAGAAACAGTGAAGGTGAGGAGATGCAGTTGGTGCTCAACACAAGCACGCGTTCCCCTTAGTTAAACTTTTATCTGGGGGATGTTACTTTAACTTCTTTAGTTTATCCTCAGTTCCAATATAAGTTCCCTGCCAGTCACTTGTGTGGGCGACACTGAGAAAAAGGGAAAGGAGGGTTTGGGAAATGAAACAGAGGGTTAAGAGGATGGGGAACTTTTTTGCCAAGGCCTTAGGACAGAGGAAGAAAAACAAACCCACGACTGAGAACCCCAGTGCCTGTGAGAGGGAGAGAGCAGCACCGTGTGTAAGAGCATTGCTGGAGTTGGCTTAGGGAGGCAAGATGTGGACAAATGCAACTTCCATTGTCTGATCACCAAAGAACAAATGATTTAGATGGTTCAGTGGTGCAGAAAAAGCCTGCATAATATCTTCAACTCAGAAACAAATGTATAAGCATTTCCTTTTAAGCTGCAGGGCAGGAAGGTTATTAAGAGTTTTGTAAAGGGGGAGGAGGTAAATGAAAATTAATTGCACTACTGTTATTACCTATTCAAGTTGTATAAATTATCATTGATACTTAATTTTTGGTACTGATTTGCTATTTTACTTTACTAAAAATAAAAAAAAAATTCCCAAGGATTTTATAGGCCCTTCTGACTATTTTTTCATAAATAAATAGTCACTTTAAAATTCTCCTTACCATGGGAGTATTTTAGTTTTGTGCTTTTGGTTGCAAGCAGAAGTCACTTATTCAAATGACTTGAAGATGCTTCAGCTCTCATATTGAGTACTCCAGACAGAACTCAGGGAGGTCAATAAGATTGCCAGGTTCTGTCTAACTCTTCCCTGCACCCTCCAGGTTATCAGCTTTGCCTCTGGGCTGGCTCCTCTTGTAGCTGCAAAATGACCCTGGAGCTGTCCCAGCTGTCATTTCCAGAGGGGAGGAGGGCTGTCCATTCCAGGTTGCCCTTCCAAAAAGCAAAGAAGCCCTGGCCCCACAAAGCCTGCCAGCAGATCCGTCCTATACTATGTTACCTGCGGCCCATTCTCACTAATTGGGTGGGGACTGTCATGCTTGGATTTAGTCACTCAAGCTTTTCCTGAGAGCCAGGAATAGGTTCCTGGTTCCCAGAGTTGTGTGGGAGTGGAGAGGATGTCCAGACAAAATTGGCGCTTGGCCCTCTGGGTGGGTGGGAAGGATAGCTATGCCCTGAAGTGTTCAGCTTGGAAAGAGAATACTGTACTCTTGGACCTTTTTTTTCCCCCTAACCTGCTTCACTGTTGCACTTACATTTATTTGCAGATGCTGTTCTCAAACATTGAAGACATCCTTGCAGTACATAAGGAGTTTTTAAAAGTCGTGGAAGAATGCCTACATCCAGAACCTAACGCTCAACAAGAAGTGGGAACCTGCTTTCTTCACTTTGTAGGATAAATTTCTGTTTATTTTAAAAGCTCTTTCCCCCTAGATTTTAAGGTTTCGCTTTTGGCATAGTAGTAGGTGGGAATTCAGCATTAGGAGTAAAATGTGACACCGAAAGTTTGGGGTCTTTTAAGGCCAGTGAAATCTTCCACTGAGAGCCAGAAAAGGGGTGAGGGCCTCACATCATCCATTTTATTCAGCGAAGAATAAACAGCCTTTTCTTTTTCCCAACAAGTTAGTTCTTCGCATCCTCTGTAGCTTTGAATTCTAATGAATATTCAGGCTGTTCATAATGAATGGATTTTTATGTTTCTCTCAAACATAGAGCATTTCCCTTCTGAGGCAGAAAATCCTTCCTCTTATAATGTGGCGTGATGAGCCTTTTGTAGTCAGAATGTTCCCTTGTTAATTGATTGGTGACAGACCTGCAGGTGAACAAACCCGGTCACCCTAGGTACACATATGCCTGAATCCGATGTTTCTTAAGGATGGTGTCTTAGAAGCTGTACAGAGTGATGCAGAAAAATAATCAGTTGGTGCTCAGTTGTTTCAAAAGATGTGTCACTCTTATGTGATCATGTCCATCTTTTTGGATATGATAGTTGGAATTATTTGTGCAATTGATTTATAAAGTAAAAAGTCACCTGTAAAATGAAAATTGTTTTCAGAACTAAAGGCCATTCATCCAAAAAAAAAGTGCTGCTATTTATACCATTCCACTGATGCTAATTTTCAGACTACCAATCTGAAGTCCTTTCTTTACCAAAATGCTATATAATTAATGTTTTATTTAAAAATGCATGAGAGTATTTTGTCACAGAAATCACTTTTTGTTTATTTTTATTTCTATTTAGCCTTTATAAAAGTAACTGTGTATAGTTTCTGGGTCTGTAGACCCTGCATATGTTCTTTTTATAATCAGGGAATATTTTCATAAAGGTAATTTTATTAAATAAAATTCCTCCTTGGAATAGGAGGATCAAGCTGTGCTTTCCTTGGGCATGATTGGAAACCATGCATGTTTGTGTCTCCTTAATCCAAACTGTTCCCTTTCATGAAAGAATTCAAATCTGCCAGCTGGAGTATTTGCTTTCTCAGTCCAGGGCTGCACATGGGAATCTTGCACCCTGACATCCATTTCCTCAGTAACACACTATGAATCTGTCATCCATGAATTTATCCAAACTATTTCTGAAGTTTGTTTCATTCTGGGTCATACCATTTCTTGAAGTAAGTAATTCAATATATTTTCTCCTGGCTTTACAAAATAGCACTCAGTGTTGCTTTCCAAATGCATGCCTTTGAAATTTCAGAGGACATACTTCTGTTCTAATACTTGATCAATATATTTTCTGTGTCTTTCTCTTCTTGGTACTGCTTTGATAGGTACTAATCATAGCCAATGAGAGCAAATCTAATGATGTGAGGATGCTCAGAGATCACATTATTCTCTTTTTGAAAGTACTCTTTCTTTGGCAAATACGAAGTTCGCTTATTTTGTTCCTACCTGATCACTTTTTGTGATAGCTCTAGCTATTAGAAAATTTTATGTTAATCCTGAATCTGCCTACCTCTGCCCATCATTGCCCTTGCAGTTTCTACCTAGTGGTCTTAGTTCTGTGTTCTGGAGCTACATAGAGTTGTAAATCCTTTACATTAGGACAGCTATCTGAAAGTAGCTACCATTTCCTTACTTTATTATACTAACAAATAATTTCTGTTTGAAATGACCTCTCATATGTAGTGTTTCCACAGTCCACCATCTTCATCACCTGAAGAATACTCTGAATTCAGAATATTCATTGCTGAATATTCTGCTGTTTGTCCGTATCTGTCTTAAACACAACTGTCCAGATTGGTGCAAATGAACTGCAGGGTACCATGTCTCTCTATTCCTATTTGACCTGTTACATGCTTTTCCCTCTCCCCAAAATGCTTTCTTCCCTCTCCCTGCCTGGGAATCATAGATTCATCTCTTTGGACCTTGCTCAAATACCCCTTTTTTTTAAAAAAAACTCTATCTGGGGCAGCCCGATGGCTCAGCAGTTTAGCGCCGCCTTCAGCCTGGGGCTTGACTCGACCCAGGATCGAGTCCCAATGGAGCCTGCTTCTCCCTCTGCCTGTGTCTCTGTCTCTGTCTCTCTCTCTGTGTCTCTCATGAGTAAATAAATAAAATCTTAAAAAAAAAAGCTCTATCTGAATCCTTTTAGTAAAGCTAAGTACTCTCTTCTCAGTAATTTGCTACCATTTGGTTCATTTACCTATTATTGAATACTCATAGTGGACATTAGCCAATATAATCTTTTTTCCTAGGCTATTCTTCATGGATCAGAGAAAATTGATATACATACAGTAAAGCTCCCAAAACATAGTCAACGCTTAATAAAGTTTGTTCATAAACATCACACAGGTTCATCTTTCAAAATGGCTGCTAACATGACCCTAACTTATCCTTATTCTAATTCACAGAAAGACAAGTTCCGTATCTATGATGAATATTGTAGTAACCATGAGAAGGCACAAAAATTGCTTCTTGAACTTAACAAAATAAGAACAATCCGCACATTTCTTTTGGTAAGTATATGTAAGAGTGTTACCATATGCTAGGATTTGTTGATGGGCTCACTAAGGAGCCAAGGACCAGCACCAGTATGGGTAACAACTACCCATGGGCATTTAATGTGTCCAGGCTAGGAGACCAGAGTCCTTTGATAAATGTAAGAAGTGAGAGTTGGCAGAAGCTTGTGCTGGGAAAACGCTGATGATGCCCTCTCCTGATTGATCGTGAATTGTTTGTGACAACTACAGGTTCCTAATGAGAGAAGACATTTATGCCGAGTTCATCATTGCTTTTAAATCCCTCAGCTCCCTAGGGTTTCATTTACTTTTGCTAAGAGAACTGTAAGTAGAACAGTCACAGGAAGGAAACAGAGCAGGAGTATCGTAGAAAAGAAATGTAAAGATTGACCTTTCTCCTACATACATTCCTTATTCACTTTTCATAGAAAGAGCAAGAATGTATATTTAATTTCTCAGGAGAGCATAAACAAATGCACATGTTGGCAGTAATTTGGACAATTCAATTGCCAGTAAGGACTTACTTGTACAATAAGTATACAAGTCAACAATATTTATTCAGCAAATTGTGAAATGGAGCAGCCATCCCCATTATCCAGTTATAAAGGTTTCTAGCGCCCCAAATAGTCCCTCATTCCTGCTCACAGACCATCTCTACAAGCACCATGAACTCTAGGCAATTGGTGATTTACTTTTGATCTCCATGGTTTGTCTTTTCTGGATATTTCACATAAATGGACTATAATCTTCAATGCCCGACTTCTTTTACTGAGTAAAATGTTTTGAGGTTCATCCTCATCATAGCATATATCCATATGCCATTCCTTTTTATTACTGGATAGTATTCCCTTGTATGGATATACCATATTTTGTCTATCCATTTGCCAGTGTGTGAACATTGGGTCAGCAAGCAACTATGATTAATGACGGACCTTGAAGATCATTTCTGAGAAAGATATTTGTTAATATAAAAAAGTCAGGAGATGTCCAGTTTGAGCTCTTTTATAAATGATGCTGAGATGAACATCCACGTACACATCTTTGGATATTTTCATTCTCTTGGATAGATGCTAAGAGTGGAATTACTAGGTCATAATAAGTTTATGTTTAACATTGATAATCTGCCAAAGTGACTGTGCCATATCCACCCACAATGTACAATTACAGTTTCTCTATATCTTTGCCAACAATTACCAGTTGCAATTACAGCTGTGATAGTGGATGTGTAGTTTATCTCAAGGTGATTTTTATTTGCATTTCTCTCATGACCAATGATATCAGGCATGCTTTCTATGTTCCTATTAGCCATTCATATATCCTGTTGGTGAAATGCTTATTCAAATCTTTTGTCCATTTTTAAATTGAGAGGTTTATCTTATATTGAGCTGTACATGTTCTTTATTTTGGGTACAGTTTTTGTATCTGACATATAATTTGTGAATACTTCCTCCCAGTATGGTTTGTTCATTTAAAAATATTATCTTTTGAAAATCAAAATTCTGGGCTCCAGGGTGACTCAGTCAGTTAAGCGTCTGCCTTCAGCTCACGTCATTATCCCAGGGTCCTGGGATCAAGTCCCACATTGGGTTTCCTGCTCTGTGGGGAGCCCGCTTCTCCCTCTTCCTCTGCTGGCCACTTCCCCTGCTTGTGTTTTTTCTTTCTGTCTGTCAAATAAATAAATGAAATCTTATAGTAAAAGAAAATCAGAATTATTAGCATTTTGTTGAAGTCCAATTTATTAAATTTTTCTCATATGAACATGTTTTTGTTACATAAAGAAGTCTGTATTTGGGTCTTATACTTACTTTGTTAACTTTTATTCCCAAGGACTTTACTCTTTTTGATGCTGTTGTGACTGGAAGGATCCTAATTTCATTTTTGGATTGTTCATGACTACCATATAAACATTTGACTTTTATTTGTTTTTGTTTATTGTGTATTTTTGTAACCTGTGGTTTAAATTCATGTATTAATTCTAGTAGTTTTTTGGTAGACTCTTTAGGATATTTTACATATAGTATCATGTCATGTAAGAGTAAAGACAATTTTACTACTTCCTTTTCAATATAGTTTTTTTTTCCTGACCTTTTGCACTGGTTAGAACCAGTACAATGTTGAATAGAAGTGATAAGAACAGTCACTCCCACCTTCTCTCTGATCTTAGTGGGAAATCATTCACTTTTTGATCATTAAGTATGATGTTAGCTGTAGATTTTTTTCAAAGATGTCTTTTTCCAGTTGAGGAAGTTCCACTATATTCACAGTTTGTTAAGAGTTTTTATTGTGACCTTTTTGCCTTTTCCAATAGAGGTGTTTAAAACTATGAATTTGCCCTATACACTGCTTTCACTTTATTCCATAAATTTTGACATGTGTTTTCATTTTCATTCGGTTTCTGAAAATGTCTAGTCTCTTTTGTAATGTTTTCAGTCCATTCTTTATTTAGAGTTTGTCTTGGAAGGCAGTTCTGCATGGACTTGTGTTCCTGCACATTTTCTGAGCAGAGGAACTGACTGCCTTTTTTCTGCCCCACAATTTAAAGGATGTTTGTATCACGAGCAGCCTCAGAAGGTAGAGATACTTTCTTCCTCCTAAGCAGTGGACCTTCATGTCTGCTGCCATCGTGAAAGACTCATTTCTTAGCCTCAGGTCCCTTGTCCTCTTGACTGTGTGCATGGGCCACCTGGTCTTCCCTGTGTTGCCATGTGGGAACTGGGGCTTGGGAAATCAGCCCCAAAATGGTGGTACTGTTCCTGCTACTGTTGCTGTAGGGAATAAAAAAGTCCTTTATCTCTGCCTTAGGACTTTTGTGTGTTCTTTCAACATCCATGAGTCTGTAGCATGTTAACGTTTGAGCTTGCAGGTAGGATAATATCTTAGAATCATCAGTTTTAACATTCTGCTATTTTATTTCCCAATATTGGAATTTTTCCAACTTCTTCTTATAGTTGATTTTTTAAATTTAATTCCATTCTAGTCAGAGAACATATTTAAATCATTTAAGTCCTTTTAAATTCATTAAGACTTTTTTATGGCTTAGCATATGGTCTGTCCTGGAGCTGTTTTTTTTTTTTTTTTTCTTCTTCTTCTTTCTCTGTATGTTCCATGTGTGCTTAAAAACTATCCATATTCTGCTGCTGTTGGGTGGAGTATTCTATAAATGTTAGGTCATTTTTGTTCATAATGTTATTCTTGTCTTCTGTGTCCTTTCCTCTAGGTGCTCTGTCAGTTATTGAGGGTAGGATATTGAAATCTATAGGTAGAATTGGTACATTGTCTATTTTGCCTTTCAATTATGTCAGTTTTAGTCTTATATGTTTTGGGTCTCTGTTGTTAAACAGGTATTCATTGAAAGTGCTTGTATTGTGGGCACATGGGTGGCCCCACGGTTGAGCCACAGGGCGTGGTCCTGAAGTCCTGGGATCCAGTCGTGCATTGGGCTTCCCACAGGGAGCCTGCTTCTCCCTTTGCCTGTGTCTCTGCCTTTCTTTGTGTGTCTCTCATGAATTAATAAATAAAATCTTTAAAAAAATGCTTGTATTTATATTTCTACTGATCATGTTTTTCTTTGTCTCTAGGGGTATTTCTTTTCATAAAGTCTATTTTGCCTGATATTATTACAGCCATGATGCTTCTTGTACTGTTTGTATATTTTTTCCATTATTTATGTATGTATGTATTTAGGTATTTATGTCATACCTCTGGCAGACTCTATATAGTCAGATCATGCTTTTTTCTATCCGGTCTGACAAACTCTGTCCTTTGATTATAGTGTTCCATTCATTGACTTTTAATGTAATTATTGATACTGTTTTATTGACATGTTCCATTTTATTTTTTCTATGGGTGTTTATTTTGTTCTTGTTGTTGTTCCTCTGTTCCTCCTTTACCTTCCTTAGTGTACTGTTTTACTTTCTCTGTTGATTTTTTTAAACTATATTAAAAAAATTTTTTTTGGGGGGTGATTGCTCTAAAAACAATATGCATCTTAATTTATCATGTCTATTTCCTGAAGTTGGTTATTGTTTTTTTGTTTGTTTGTTTGTTTTTGTTTTGTTTTGTTTTGTTTTTAGTAACTTTCCTGGATTTTATTTGAGAACTTGTGACTCTTGTATGTGCAGTGGCTATCTCTACTCTGTTTTTTGTTTTATAATTTAGCCTTTCTTTTTAGGGGTAACTCCAGTGACTGCTTAACTTAGTTCAGTTGGCAATTTGTTAGAGGTGATCAAGCATTGCTAATCAGCTTGTCTATAGATCTATGTTTGAGTTTGGGCGGTGGGGAAGACATTGAAAGGGCAGGCAGTTTTCAGGTCAGATCTGGACCTGAAAACCGTTTCTTTCCATGGGAACCCCCTTGGGTCTTTCCTGCATGTGCACACAACGACACTTGCTCCAAGGAGGGCTGCGATCTCATACCAACAGAATTGTGGGGATTCTCCATTTTTCTTATAGAGTGTGCTAATTTTATTGACAACACCCCTGTGTGTGAGATTTTTCCTCTCTTCAGTCCCATCAGGTTTTCAGGGCCTATTGCTGTGTTAGGGCCCCTGTGATGGGACAACTGCAATAGAGCCACTGTGAAAGTACAGTTTTGATAAGGCCACTGTGCAGGGTGACCTGGGGACATTGGGGGGCAAGGGGCTGCAGGGGGAAGATGGGAGAAGCTCAGGTGAGAATGCCATAGACTCCCACTGTTCTTACCTGAAAATACAGCAGCTCTTCACGAATAAACACTTCTTAGTTTTTTTTTGTTTGACTTTAGCTGATTTCCAGAGCCCTGGGAATTTGACAATTTTGCTGAGTATTACAGTTGTTTTTTGGGAAAAGGATTTACTGATACTTTTTCTCTGCCACAGCCAGAAGGGGCTCCTATGGCACTAAAATTTTAGGGCTCTTCATAAAGTGTTAGAACTTTGTCATCTTAGTGAATTCATTCTGTTCTCAGCAGAGTTGACTCTTTGTTTGCCTGGGTGTAGTTTATTAATTGAATTGTATCAAGCCATGCCAGTAAAGTCTCGAGAGTGCTGATTTTAGATGATCCTATAGCACAGTCTGATAGGAAACCTGGCTTTTATAATTCCTGCCCTGGCACTAAGGGATTACTAATTATCCAAATGATTTTAGGAAATTCATTATTTCTCTGGTGTCATTTTCAATTTCTATAAAATGGGAATAACAACAATCACCCTTGGAAAAACAGGTAAGAGTTTACAGATGTGGTGATGGTATTATCTGGGGTACCTGTATATGCTGCCAACTCAGTTAAGTTTTCACGATCAGGGAAATCTCTGGGAGCTCATTTAGAAGACATTCTTCATGAACACATTAGGAGAGAGCTGGCTTTCATCAGATAGCCTAAATTGGCAACCCAAGCTCTGCTATTATGAAGACAGTTCATAATCTGTACAGTACTATTAGACAAGGCATTAATAGCATGTTGTTAAGCAGTCATGAGTTTCTTAGGGTACTTCAACCCACAGCTAGGTAAAGGGGGTGACCATATTTATAAGAGGTGCTGACTTGTAAAGAATACCGAAACATCATTGGAAATATAATGGGATATACCTAGATGTGTTTCATACGGTTCCTCTGGGGGCAATACCATGCGGAGTTGGAAAGAATATTTTGATAAACTGATTGCAATAGGGGATGAAGCCCTCAAAGAGCATGCTTGAGTCAGAACACTTACTTCTAAAGTGTCTGAGTGAACTTAAAGTGATGATATTAGTCTTGCTGACTTGAATACACAGATTGGTGCTAGAGCCAAGTAGCTTAGGACAGTAAGGGCTTGTTCTGCTACCCTCAGTCTTTCTTTTTCATCTTTTCCTGCTCAGCACTTGCTCTCTCTTCTCCACTAATATGGGACAGTAATCTTAAAATGGTGGTAGAAAGTTGGCTAAATTATCTGTAAGATATTTGAGGGGCCCTTTTCTCCCTTCATTACATATTTATCGACAGCTTTCTTTTTACCAGTCACTCTGATAGGCATTGCAGAAACAGGATTTGGTACAAGTTTCAAATCTTTTTCTTAATTGATGGTTAAACTATAAAATAAAGAACAGATGCTTCAGAGAGTATAGGCTTTTTTTTTTTTTTTTAATCGGAATTGATTTTCTCTTCTATTTCATCCTACTCTGACTGCTGATTTTGAGATTTCTCCATTCATCTTGCCTCTTTGGAGATCATAGCTGACCTCCTTATCTGAGGCTGGCTGGCCAGTGTCACTGGTCAGGTATTCTAGGTATGCCAGCTAAAAATGACTTAGCAATCACTTGGTTGAAACTTGCCAGTTTTACAGACAGAAAAACTACCATTCTTTTTTTTTTTGTTAATTTATTTATTTATTCATGATAGACACAGTGAGAAAGAGACAGAGAGAGAGAGAGACAGAGAGGCAGATACGCAGGCAGAGGGAGAAGCAAGCTCCATACAGGGAACCCGACATGGGACTTGATCCTGGGACTCCAGGATCATGCCCTGGGCTGAAAGCAGGCACTTAAACCACTGAGCCACCCAGGCTGCCCCTAGCATTCTTAAATCAGCCCAAGTTGCATCACTAGTCAGTGGCAGAGGATGTATAGAACCCAGTTGTCTCCAGGCCTGCTCTTTACAACACAGCACAACACAACACAACACAACACAACATAACACCATAATTCAGCTACAGTACAACTCCCTTTATAAGCAGAATTGATCTGTGTATTTTTGTGTCTATTATTTATTCATCCATTAGTCCATTCATCCATCTGTCTCTCCATCCATCCATCCATTCCTCTGTCTCTATCCTATTTCTTTTCCCTCAGACTTCATAGTCAGGATAATATATATAAATTAATTTTCAGGATATATACTCAGAACATATTTTGGTTTCTATAACTAATATGAAATGGGAAAATACTTCTTTGTCTTCTGTAAATGTTATTTGTGATTGCATGGGTTCATCTCAGAGATAGAGGTAGGCTTTCACATGTTTTTAGCAGAAAACTTTATGATAGAAGAAAACTTCATGTTTTCAGGTTTAAAATATGTAATTAATTATTTTTATTTCTACTGCAGAACTGCATGCTACTTGGAGGACGGAAGAACACAGATGTTCCCCTGGAAGGATATTTAGTAACACCAATACAAAGAATTTGCAAGTACCCTCTCCTTTTGAAGGTATTTTATGTGTTTATTTCACTATAGTGTTTTCCTTGTGTCTGCATATTTTGCTGATGGTCTTAAAATTTTTTTATTTTTTTTAAAGATTTTATTTATTTATTCATGAGAGACACAGAGAGAGACAGAGACACAGGCAGAGGGAGAAGCAGGCTCCATGCAGGGAGCCCGATGCGGGACTCGATCCCGGGTCTCCAGAATCACGCCCTGGGCTGAAGTCGGTGCTAAACTGCTGAGCTACCGGGGTTGCCCAATAATTTGATTTTCTAAAGAAAGGGCAGATCATAGTTACTGGGGAAAATAGCTATATATATATATATATATATATATATATATATATATATATATAGATTAGGAAACAAATCTTTTGGGAAAAGAGACTCATAGTGCTTTTTATAGAAAATAAACTTGTTTGAGTTTTATTTAGAGTAAATGCATTGGTTTCAAGATAGATCCCATTAAATACCTTATGACTGGTTTATATAGCACTTTATCTACAGGGTTCTTTATCTTAAGTAATTCTACTGTTGGCATATTTTTTGACCTCCCCTAATGTTGGCGACTTCTTGATGGCAATGAAGCCAAAGTCAAAGTTACTTAACTTCAGAACTTGGTTTTTAAATCATTATTACAAGGAATGCTGTGCATCACATGGGACAATAAATGATAGGATGTAGGATGACAGTGCTAAGCAAAGCTGCCTCTGGAAAACAGAATAGGCCCCAGTAATTGTTGTAGGTCCACCGCCTTATTACAATAACCAAAAGTTTTATTGTGAAAAACAGATTATAATGTACTAATTATGCTTATACTGCAAGAGTGTGCAAAAAGATTAGAATAGCAATTCTGGAAATGGTAGTTTTTGGAACTACAATAGCAGCACAGGCAGTTGGGGATGGTGGTTAAGCACATGAGCTCTGAGCTCCAGTCCTAAGTATTCTGCTTACTAGCGGTGTGGCTGAACACGTAATCTAATCTCTTAAAGCCTTGGGTTTTTATATATGAAACAGAAATAATAAGGATGAAATTATAGTGTATGTCTGCAAGAATGTGTATATTGGATATGTATATCTGTTTATGTATGTGTGTATATACATACATATACATATGGAAAAGGTATTACATAGAAATAGTAATTGAATTGTTTAATGTAAATCATTAGCACAGTATGTACTCCATATATGTTAGCTGTTATTTACTCATATATATTTGATTCTAATTTATTTTAATAAATTATTACTTGCTATCTAAATTTTTAAAATACTCCCCAATATTATGCACATATTAACTGGTGTTCTTCTTGATTTATTTTTTGAGAAATAAATGTAAGGAATTTGAACTAAAAAACATTTTTTAACTACAACTTCTGTGAGTTGCATAATTGTTTTTTTGTGTAAAATTTCTTTGAAAACAGTTTCTTCTTATTAAAAAACAAGTTAAAATTACTTGGTTAAGCCACGGAGAGAAGCTAACACATGGATCTCCAGTTCTGCAGAGTTTTAGTGTGGTCTTCAGAAGGTGAGGAAGATTGATGCAGATGTGACTCTTGTCTTTCTGAGAGTCCTTCCAGACTTCTGACTTGGTGACTCAGATCACTTCAGTTCTTCCTGGACCTGATTTTGGAATCCCAGGCATTTGTTTGTTTTAAGAGTCAGAAGGGATAGTGATACTAAGAGAAATACGCCATGCTACGTAGTTGTTCTAAATCACTTCTGGATAGGGATGACCACTGGATAGGGTTGGTTCAGCTGACCTCTCAAAAGATAGAATCATGGACACATCCTTACTTAGAAAGAAAAAAAAATCAACTCAGAGCACCTTCAGTGGAAAGATGACATCTTTCCCCTTCTTAGGATGATTATCTTCACAAAGAAACATGAAAAAGCCATTTACTTGTAGTAGATATGTTGGTGTTGATATTTTTTGTGGTTGTTGTACCATCGTGCTGATAATCTCTTTGATTTTGGATGGTTTTATTTATTCAGAGAAAAACATTAGGGATTAGGCTGTGTGTTAAAAAAAAGATATATTGGTCTTATTTGTGGAACTTGAAATTACTGGTTTGGCCAACTAGCACAGGGTTCATAGAAAGTAACTGACAAAAGATTATTACTAGTCATTTATCTTGCTGTTTCACATTATCTAAATTCATGTCTTGACTCCACAGATACCCATTGGGCACAATTCCATAGGGCCCCAAATCATAGCCTGCAGACTGCCTTGACCACTTCACATAATTTACAAATACTTCTACACTTTAGAATTTCTAGAGAAGCCAGCATATCTTTTTTATGGATTTGTGTTCCAACATAAGTTTTTAAATCTTGTCTTGGGAGTGATGTAATGTGTATTCTTTTGGTGCTGGCTCTGCAGAGCCTAGTGTGAAGATACTGAATGCAGGGTCAAAGTTTATGGCAGAATCAGACCTCAAGAGAGTATAACAACAGCATATTTTCCCACTGTATGTTAAGAATTAAGAAAATTCTTTTAAAGACTTGCCTCAGGATTTCTGTAATTGTGTTAGTTACATGATGATGGCAACTGTAGTAAAGAAACAAATGACTAATTAAAAAGCAATGTGGTCACAACTGTCTAGACAGTGGGTGAAGATGTTTAATTTTGTGCTTCTAAACAACAAACAAGACCTTTTAATATATTTAAAAGATTAAAGATCACTCTTGTTCTGATATCCTGAATGGAAAAAAACATAAACTGCCAAAAAAACCCTCCAAAAAATCCAAACAAAAAGAAAGCTATTGAAGGGCATATGGCAATTCTTTCATTGCAGAGAGTGAACCTGAGTTATTGGTGAAAATAGCATAAATTGCTGCTTTAGTGATGGGGTATTGTGGAACTTATAAATTATTTCTTTTGCTAGAGTGTAAAACATTATTTAAAAATAAGACATGTTTTTATAGTTTCTCAAAAATGTGTTAGAAAATTAGGCATTTAAATTATTTTTGAGGGACTCCTGGGTGGCTCAGCAGTTGAACGTCTGCCTTTGGCTAAGGGTGTGATCCTGGGGGACCTGGGATCAAGTCCTGCATTGGGCTTTCTGCATGGAGCCTGCTTCTCTCTCTGCCTGTGTCTCTGCCTCTTTCTGTAATCTCTCATGAGTAAATGAATAAAATCTTAAAAAAATAAATTGTTTTTGAAATTATGGGACATATTTATTTAAAGACTTAATGTTCTGTTAAAGACTCTAAGAAAACATAAAAAATTCTATTTCTGTTGGAGCAGAGGTCAAACAAAAAAATTACATGCTGCAGGTGAGATATTTGACAATCTGAAAGGATAAAGCTAATTTATTTCTTAAAAACAACATAATTTTAAGGAAAAGAAGTAAAGGAGCTCCAAAATGTGTATCAGGGTAACGCATATTCATTGATTGAACCTCTTGTTTTTGTTCTCCATCTTAGTGGAGTTTGTGATGTCACTTCTGAAAGTGGCTCTCACGATCTCTGCAGTTTCATTTCCTGGTCAGTCTGAACCTGCTGTACCAGAAAGCTGAAGATCAAAGGGTGATTTGCTTTTTGTGTATAAACAGGAGTTGCTGAAACGGACTCCAAGGAAACACAGTGACTACGCAGCAGTGATGGAAGCCCTCCAAGCCATGAAAGCTGTCTGTTCTAACATAAACGAGGCCAAGAGGCAGATGGAGAAGTTAGAAGTTTTAGAGGAATGGCAGTCTCACATTGAAGGCTGGGAGGTACATTCACTCTACTCAACAATGGAACTTAAAATAGTTTTGTTGTGTCTTAAGCTGTGTGTAGTATTGTTGACATTGGATAGAACCATAAATGGTCATTTTCCCAGATAATGCCACAGGGCTGTAACAGTTTCCATAAAGTGCTGTCATTATTATTTTTAAATACCTTTAAAGTGCCAGTTAATTGACTTAATGTCAACCTGAAAGCAAGAGAGTCATCTAATATTGTATGGGTTATAAGCTATGGTATTTCAGTATTTGTGCACCTTGATTATCCTTTTTCCTGTCTTCCTTTGGTCAATAAGTACAGAGCCAGAACCCAGGAGAGAGTAAGGAAGGGGAATAACACTCCATACGTGTTCTGTGATACTGTTATTTTCAGATTCTAAATTAGGTGTTTGATGATGAATTTCATTTTAAGCTCACTTTATATCTCTAAATTTGAATTTCTTCATTTCTAAAATGAAGGAACTGTCTATGATATGATTTTTAAGGTCCATTCGAGATGAAAAGTTTTATGGATTTATGATTCATTAGAGAAAGATTTTTTTAATGATAAAACAAATGAAGAGCGATATTTAGATTCTATTCAGAATCTGTAATATGTTTTCATCTATGGTA
Organism: Canis lupus dingo; assembly: GCF_003254725.2. NCBI lineage: Eukaryota > Metazoa > Chordata > Mammalia > Carnivora > Canidae > Canis > Canis lupus. The sequence continues at coordinate 17,711,204 of NC_064271.1, forward strand.
ACTTTGAATCCCCATTATTTCATGGGGTTGGAACCTTATTTTATTTTAGTGCATATTAAAGCATAAACTAAAATTTTGTTTTTATAAATTGACTTAATTGAGATGAGCATGAACTTTCAACTAGGATAACTTATTTTTATAAAGCAAGTAGTTAATTTTTTAAAGGTATAAAGATTTAAAATGTTTCCAACCAAATAATGTGTCACACATATTCTAGTGGATTGCTTTTTATCTTTAGGGCTTTATAATTGACTAATTTGTTTCATATCTTCAATATGTTAGTTCACATTTATATTTAAAATTATATCCACTTGGATTTGCAAAGAAATCTCAAATATTGACCTCTGGGAATTCCCCTATTTATCCACTCTTTACCATGAAACTTTTCAAATACTAGTTGGGATCTAAGCTTTCTCCTCATCTATATTCTTTGATTTCAAGTGTCCAGGGTGACCTCGTATTTCAGCATGAATGCTACTTATTTCAGTCAATTAAAATGGTTGTGTGTTTTACAGTTGATTCATGATGATAATTCCTTTCCTAGGGAGCGGTTATCCTGCTGAGATGAGGAAAATGGACTTGTTTGCTTTTGTCATTCTGTTGTCATTCAAACATTGGAAGAGAATCCAAACTTGCTTTAAATTGCAGGGTTTTTCATTGATATCTGCCAGAACTTTTACCAAAACAAAATTTCACAGATTCTTCTGGGTACTCTAGGGAAATGGAATCTTTCATGATTTTGTTCCTCCTCATGTATATCCTATAAATTGAATCTACTGCAGAAATAAAAGATTCCTTTTTTTAAGAGATTTTATTTATTTATTAGAGACAGAAAGAGAGAGAGAGAGAGAGAGCGAGCACTAGTATGCAGAGTGGTAGGCAGAGAGAGAGGAAGAGGTAGACTCCCCACTGAGCAGGGAGCCTGATATGGGGCCTGATCTCAGGACCCTAGGATCATGACTTTAGCTGAAGGCAGATGCTTAACCAACTGACCACCCAGGGCCCTAAAATAAGACATTCTTTGAAAAGTGTTGATATTTCTTGCACTGAGCATTCCAGTTACTCAAAGGAAGAATGTGTGGATCATACTGTGTCATATACAGCTCATAACAGTGGGTGCCTCTATCCCCCCAGCCTTGTATTTACAACAAACAGTTGGAGTGCAAGAGGAAGATGGGGCATCAGGATAGAGGAAAGGAGCTGCAGGAATTCAGATATGACTACAGTTCGGGCATGCACAGAGGAGATCATATGAGTGTTGGGTCCCAAAAAGGGCAGCAATGCAGATTCTACTTGAGTAGGATTTGAATATGATTGCATAAGACATAGGCATGCTGCTTTGGAGGTTTTTGGGATGTTGAGGGAATGCAGCTTGGAGGAAGACCCAGCCAACTGGTTGGTGACTTGTGATAAGAACTTGATTCCCCACCTCAGTCCACCACCTTGGAGAGAGGGGGAAGGCTCTGGTTCCTTCCTGGAAGCTTAGGAGAAACTGCTGATAGGACTCCAGACATGTACAGGACAGAGGGCTGAAGGCAGGCCCTGGGAGGGAAGGGGGATAGTTAAAGAGCTTTCTTTGAATTGCAAACAAGGATTACTGCTCAGCTTGCAGACAGCTTTATATATGTTTAGAGTGGCTCTAGTGGGGTTAGGACAGGGCCAGGGGAAGATGTCAGGTGGCATGTGGGCCAAGAACAGAGTTCCTTAGAGAGCCTGTGAGGTGAGAAGCCTTGAGCTAAGGTTGGGAAACAGCTCCCTGTCTAGTTCCTTTGCTGGGACCTCCTCATTGCAGGCCTTTTAGGATCACCTTACGGATGAAACGCTTGCTCCAGTAAAATCTCTTGAATTGGGTCTGATTCTGATACACAGTGAATTTGTGTTATTTCTACTTTAGGTGGATTATTTATTTCACTTAATTATCCAAGGTCTTATTTTCCCATTAATCAAATGAAGGTTTTTTATAGTAAAATCTGTCAGGTATCTAGCCTATCTAGTATTTTGTGCTGTAAATTATCATTACATTCCTGGAGTTTAGGTAGACAAGTGATTGAAATTTTTGGTTCCCAAATCAGATGACCTAGTGCAGAAACCTGGCTTTTGAGCATACTTCATCCCTAATCCAGGCTCTTACCCTTAGTTTGGCGGTAGTACATCAGACTCTCCTACATACAGTGTAGGTTATTGCAGGAGTCAAAGGAAATAAGTAGAAGTGCTTTGAATACTGTAAAATGCTATGCAAATGAGTAGTATTTTATTTAATTTATTTTTGTAAGATTTAAAAAAAAGTATTTATTAATGAGAGATACACACAGAGAGAGAGAGAGAGAGGCAGAGACACAGGCAGAGGGAGAAGCAGGCTCCATGCGGGGAGCCCAATGTGGGACTCTGTCCCCGATCTTCAGGATCAGGCCCTGGGCTGAAGGTGGCGCTAAACCGCTGAGCCACCGGGGCTGCCCAATGAGTAGTATTTTAAAGCTCTGGTTCAGTGGCAGGATTTTACCCTTGAGAAATTCCCATTGGTCTAATATATGCACCTGTCTACTGAAGATGTTATATCACTTCAGTTAAAGTTAGATAGTTCTAAGCCACAGAAACTGAAAGAAACATTAATTTAAAAGATATGGAGTACTTCACAGAATCAATAAGAAAGCTATACTCTCCATGGTGGTAGGCAGGCTCATCAGTGCCCTAGCTAAAATGAATAGGCTCTAATAATTTTTTTATTTTCAATTTTTTTCTCATAAGTTTTTCCACACTTACATTACATCACTCAAGATTTAGGATCAAAATCTAAGATTCCTCTAATCTTGCCTAGGTAAATTTGTTTAGGGGAGGTCAGGGGTCCTTGGTTGCCAATCATCCCCTTTCCTTTTGAGGAAAGGCTGATCCATTGTACACAATCTTGGTGAGCCTTTAACAGTTTTCTGAGTTATTTTAATCCCCATTACACAGATTTTAAAGATGAAGGCCATATAATTCACCCCAAATGCTTATAGCTAACAGATGGCAGAGTTTAATATGAAAATAGACAGACTGGTTCTAAATCCTGTATTCCTTGTCACTGTGTAATATTATATCCACTCAGACAAAAATTCAGTTAATTCTTTGATAGCCTACCCTTTAAAAGTAAATTGATTATAGAAATTAGGTTTTTGTCAGCATTTACATAGTGACCTCCATCACAGAAGATGTGTAGTTTAATTGCTCATTTTTTAAGTCCTGCCTCTTATTAGTATAATTCATTATATCTCAGTTTTATGTCTTATCCATCATTTAAAACATTGCACAAGATATTCTACTGAAGGTAATTGTAGGGCAATGATCAGTGTACTTGGAAAGGAAGTTCATTAGCTGTTTAATCAGAGTCACTGATTCATTTCATAGAACAGGATCATTCTCAGTCTTGGTCTGCTTTTTGCCTGATTGATAGTGTTGTAATGATAACTGTAATCTCCGGAGTCATGATGAACAGGGGAGTATTAATAAGCATTGTGTTACTTGGTAATTCAGCTTTACATCCATGATGGCCTATTTGGAGTAGATCTCTCAATCTGAAAAAAGTTATATTAAAAGATAAGAGGCAGAATTATTAATATATGAAGGTGTTGGAAAAAATAAGATCAAAGGAGTTTTTGTGTTTTATTTTATTTTATTTTTTTATTTTATTTTTTGTTTTTGTGTTTTAGAGAGTAAAAAGAAATAATAGAAATTTGACTCCTTGGTTACCTTCTTACATGAAGAAATATAATGATAGAAGACCATCTTAACATCTGTTTGCTGCTTTGCATATGATTAAGTTTGTGTCTGACAATGTATTGACTTCAAATCATGTTCTCTCACACTCTTCATGAGTGTGAGTCTAACAGAGGTTGTGATGAAACTTGTTTCCTTTTTCTTCTCTACAAGGAGATTTGGTAGATACAAACTTGTCCACTGCCTTGAGACAGAGTTGATTTATAGATGACCTTGTTATTTAAGGATAAGTAGTTTGGGAAAAAGGCTATTGAAAGTGAATGGATTTAGAAAGGGGAGCAGAATTTACTAAGTGGGAGAGGCGGGGAAGCTGGATTGGGACTGCATTTGGTAAAATGAACATTTGTTATTAATTTGTTTTATCTAATATATGACAGAATCTAGGTTATAACTTCAGTTAATTAGTTGAATCTCAAAAAGAGTGAGTCAAATGCTGAATCTCTTGCAGGGGGTGGGGTACACATTTTATGGCATCATGTGATAAAATGAGGTGGTATCCTTCATTTCATGTTTAACTTTTCTAGTAGTTTTAAAGTTTTTTTTGAAAGAATATTCAAGTGCTTCATTCATTTTCTCGAGACACTCTCTTGATATTGAAACCATTCTCTTATAAAACATCCATCTAATTGTCATTCTTGTCAATTTTCTTTTCTTCCACAGTGAGTGGGCCTAGCTCTGTTAGATCTTCATCTGTCAATGCTTTGCATATGATTAGGGGAAGTTTCAAGGCCTCCTGTCATCTTTCATCTTTGCCAAGATTATGCCTTCTCTCTGCAGTCTGTGTTTTTCTGGTATTAACATTCAACATTTAGTTGACGAGATGAATGAGTTCGACTCTGGTGTTAAGCAGGGAGAGCCAGCAATGGGGTCAAATAATTAGTGAGTAGTTTCACTTTATAATGATTTTTGCCATCTCATAGCTGCAAAGAATCAGTAATAAACCCTTATATAATATGTTAAGAGAACTTGTTAACATAAATTGACTTACCTTTCAATTAGCCCAGATATGGTTTAGCAATATTATTTTTATTCAGTCTATTCAGAGGTGGGGATTTGTTCTATTATTGCAGTGCTTCAAAAATCATGATTTTAATGTTTGTAGAAACACTGGAAATTAAAAAGGAGCCATAAAAGAAATAAATACACAAGCTTCTGGCTGTCTTTTCTGGGTATTGTCATTTTTTGAAAGCATACTTTGGCACCTAAGAATTGTCCACCTATGAAAATTCATCATACTTCCCGCATTAAGTTCTGTAATGGTGCTTTAAAATTTAATAGTTTTTCATATATGCTGACTATATAATTGGCAGATGATTATATACCTCAAATTATAGAATCAAAATTATTCAACTTAACAAATTAGATTCTGACTTGTATTATTTGCCTCCTGATCTTGTCCATGAGGTACACACAATGAGAAGAGAAGCCATTGGTGAGGAGTGTTGCCAACATGGACTGACTCCAGGTCCTGGTCTTAATGAGGGAGGTCATAGTTTGCTCCATTCATTTCAGACTGATCTCTTCGCCATATTGGAAGGTGATATTTAAGTGGCATACTTCATAAATTTGACAAAGAAAATCCCTGGAGAATAATTGAAACCTGAAACCACAGCATGGAATGAACTATCTACTTAATTATAAACATATATAATCATAAACACACAGCTGCCCCTAATATTCATCATTGTTAAGTCATACCAATTCTCATTTTATTAATGCTCTATTATTGCAATGATCACACTGCATTTAATTCTATATTTACATATTTGTTTCTTCCACTAGTATCAGGAGCAGGGGTCATATCTCAAGCCTTGGGTCTCTGTCTGGCCATCTAGGACAGTGTCTGATACATAGTGGGTTGGGTGGTAATTAAATGCAGATACAATTATATTGTAGTTATGTAGTAATTAATTGTCAGTGGCTTCTCACTATGTTTTGATATTTTTGGTTCTTTTGGTAGTAGCAGTGATTCTGACCTACTTCCGTTATTTGTTTCATTTTTCTGCTACTTTGATGTTCTTTAATCCTCCTTAGCATCCTGTTCTGGCTTATGGTTCACAAATACATACCATGCAAGGTTTTTTTTTTCCTTCCTCGTATTAGAGTTGAACACTTGCAGTGGCTTGAAATTCAGTCTTTGTGAATGGATTTCCATAGTACAGGTTCTGTTTCTTTTGTCTAAGGACATACACAGATGGGCTTCCCTCACTGAAGTTCACCTTTGCACTGCCAGGGCCATGGTGAAGGAAGAGGGATGACATGGGTTTCCACAGGCTGGAGTAGAAAGAGAAGGTTTTGGAATGAGATGCACTGAATGAGTAGACTCCCACCCCTGGTCATAGTTATTTATGTATGGTTACTTCTCACCTTGAACTGTCAGCCTTCCTTTCCTGATTTAATAAAAGCAGTGAGGATTAGAACCATTCATGTAACTTCCTTGCTGGGATTTTCCTGTATTTAATTCTCTATATATAATTCATTGCAAGCATGATTTTACATGATAAATGTAGCTTTCTAAAGGGAAATACAACTTAAAAAAGATAAATCATCTAGATGATAAAAGTACATTATTTTGGTTATTTTTTAAGGGATTGCTAAGACAGCAGAACTATGAATCATATGGATAAACATTATTTAAAAAAATCTGCATTAAATATGTATATGTACATATTATATTATGTGTAATGGGTTTAGGGTAGTTCAAAATTAATGATTTATGCAAGCCCTCTTACTTTTTAAAAATGATTCTTTTACACCTTACCTCTCAAATGTTGGTTTATTTTCATGGGCTGTATTTTTTTCACACTCACATGAAATTCTGTCTTTGTAAAGGTATTTCTATAGTTCAAGTTTTTTAAGTTTTATTTTTCCAAAGTGAAATAATTTGCTACCTTCAACATCTGCACGGTGACCGATGAAACAGTATACAAAGCTGACTTAACTAAGTAAACATCTTTCCCTTTTTTTCTTTTTCCTTTTTCTTTCTTCCTTCCTTCCTTCTTTCCTCCCTCCTTCCTCTTTCTTTCTAAAACTTTACAGAAACCAACTTGCTAGAGATTTATACACAAGAAAATGTTTAACACATTGTCTGGTGTATTGTTGAAAGTTAAAATCCTGACTTTAGTATTCATATAGAGAAAAGTGTTTATCATACATGGTTGTTCAATGACTAAATATGGATTTGCAAACAAATAGATACCTAGATTTAAAAATTAGCGTCAATTTTAAAAATGCAGATAAAATGCCCGCTAGGTTATGTAACATTATGCAGGTTTCAGTGAATATTCACCAGTGATGAATTATACCACAGGTGACCATGTGGTATATTTGTGAACATGCTAATGTGATAAACACCAGTCTGCCCTGGGAAGCAGTCAGGACTACCTCAGGCAGAGACTTGTGCCCACCTTATCTCCATGTCAGCAGGTTTGCTATACTGTGCCCTTGAGCACCTGGATTCAAGTACTCAAAGCCTCCAAAGCAGTCTTAGGGTGTGTACTGAAGTCCAAATGCATCAGCACTTACTGGAATGATTTGGGACCTACCCCAGCTTTACTCAGTTTCAATCTCTGAAGGTAGTGCCAGGGGACCTGGAAATTTTAATAGGCCCATCAGGTGTGTCTTCTAAATTATAAACTTTGAGAACCATTGCCCTAGAGGCTTTGCTCTCTTCTGATGATCTGCCTGGCTTGTTTTCTTGCTTCCACATTTTTTATTTTCTAGTTCACTTGTCTGACGTCATTTTGATAGACTTTAGTGCTCCTGAGTCTTACCTAGCAATCTGATGCTCACAGCCATACTTTATTTCAATTTCTCCTGTGAATTTTATAGCTTGACTTCTTTATTCCTAACCCCACAAACTCTCCTGGTATTTCTAGATAAGTGAAAAGAAATTCACGTAATTTCAAAATATAATAAATTTCATTTACTTTATATATATATTTAAAATTTTATTTATTTATTCGTGAGAGACACAGAGAGAGAGAGAGAGCAGAGACACAGGCAGAGGAAGAAACAGGCTCCATACAGGTGGCCCGATATGGGACTTGGGATCACACCCTGAGCCAAAGGCAGATGCTCAACCTCTGAGCCACCAGGCATCCCTTCATTTACTTTAAAGATAAAAGTTGTGAGATTTTTTTTTTACTACAGAGAAAGGTAGATTTATCATGTAGTGGGGAGAAAAAATACCAGAACATTATTTAAAAAGAGACATTTATTAAGTATCTACTTGTAGATGGGATGGATTTGACGTGAGAGGCACATCATACTATACATAAGACTATATATACACTTGGTCAAATTTTCTTCAATATTTATAATATTGTACATACCTGTGGTTAAAAAATTCTTAATGATTGTCATAGAAATAATGATAGATGTTTTTAATAGATTTTATTTATTTATTTGAGAGAGACAGAGACCAGAGTGAGAGAGAGAGCATGAACTGGGGGGAGTGGCAGAGGGAGAGGAAGAAGCAGGCTCTACACTGAGCAGGGAGTCCAGCGTGGGGCTTGATCCCAGTACTTTGTGATCATGACCCAAGCGGAAGGCTGACGTTTAACTGACTGAGTCACCCAGGTGCCCCGACAGATTTCTGTTGTCATAGAAATAATGTACAGATTCAGTCATGGTAAGTCAAGAGCAAGATGGTCATACTTTATCATCTACAAGATACACGTGGTATAAAGAGAAATGCTACAAGGCATTCTTTTAGAATGAAGTTTTTTAGACAAATGTATATGTTTGACAGAGATTCCTTTAAGTACATAAGCAATTCTCTGGGAATTATTTAATTATTACTGAAGAGATTTCATGTGATGATAGTAGATTACTATGGTAAAAGATGGTAAAGGTAGATACTGTACTAATTCTTAAATCTTGCTGTTAAAGACAACTCACCTCAATGATAGACATATCTCAGTAGGATTTAGTAAAATGTAATATGAATGACATTATGATTGTATTGGAAGATACACTTCGAAGCATAGCAAAATGGTTGGGCTTGATGTCATCACCTTTAAAAGAGCTAGCAATGATAATTGTAGTAGCCCTTATGGAGTCCTTTTCTGTACTGGGCATTGTGCTGGGAGTTTTACATATATTGTCTGTTAATTCTTTGTATAAATTTAATACTAATATCCTTTTCTACATTGGCTAGAAGGCATGAACATAGCCACAGATCTGAGGAGTCATTTGAAGTGTAGTTAGTACTGGAAGCAGAGAAAAGAGAGAGCAAGGAGAGAGAGACACACTGAGAGACAGACTATGGATGATTCTGTCCAAGTGGCAGATTGTGTTAGCTCATTGCTTACAAACTACTCTAATTCTAATTTACCAAGAGCATCCTTTCTGCCCTCTGGTCCTCTTTCCTGCCCTCCCACCCATCCTCTCTCTCTCTCTCTCTCTCTGTCTCTCCCTTCTTGGTACATAAACAAGCAACTCTAGCCCTGTCTATATGTTCTGTCAAAGACCCTCCTCTAGCACTCCGGGTATGCCTCTGACTTGTCTAATGCTACGGTCTAAACGAGTGCCCTTCTATAAAATTTGCCTTTTTATTATAAATCAAAGGTTCAGCTGCTGACGGGCAGTGCTCAATCTCTCAAACACCAAACCTATGAGAATATTTGGTGCATTAGCTAGCGTGGCCTGGCTAGTCTGTTCACTCCATTCACAGGACGGAAGATGGTTTTTCTCAGCTGGGGAGCTTGTCCTCAGCAGAAAGTCTTTGTGGCACTGACAAGACAAAAGATGTGAACAAATAAGAGCTTGATGGGGAAGAGCAGTCCCAATAACCCGCAGGCAGATCATGGGAAGACGAGAGTGGGGCAAGGGGGCAGGGGTAGCGGCAGTGGTGAAACTAGCAGTGAGGGTCAGAAATCATGTCCTCTTCCTCTGTTACTGTCTGGTTGAGTGTTTTTTGTTGTTGTTTTTGTTGTTGTTTTGTTTTTACTTCTGTCAGGATTCTTTCTGATTATGGTACAGCTTTCCAAACAGGTTAAGTTTACAAAGGGAGATTGTGTTGGCCTTACTTATGGCAACGTTTGGTGTGGTTGTCAGTTATTTTTATCATCAGGAATAATATATCCACTTTTTAGTTTACACAATAGTTCCCATGAGTTCTTCAGAGCTTGGACAGTATATCCTGTGAGACTGTGTAAGAGGATGGAATAAATGGCCTCCATGCTTAGCTCAAATTTACCTTAAGTTCTTCTTATATTTACTAATAAAGATTATAATCACAACCAGGTCAGAAAATATGGTTAAGATTTCTGTCAAATCAGGGGGCACCTGGGTGGCTAGGTTGGTTAAGCTTCCTTCGGCTCAGGTCATGATCTCAGAGTCCTGGGATCGAGCCCCGAGTCTGCCTCCCTGCTCAGTGGGAAGTCTGTTTCTACCTCTCCCTCTGCTGCTCCCCCCAACTCATGCTCTCTCTCTCTCTCTCTCTCTTTCTCTCTCTCTCTCAAATAAATAAAATCTTTAAAAAATACATTTTTATAAAGTAGGAATGCATCTACTAATACCTATATTAATATTGGAAACTTTATTGGAAGACTGGTTAATATGCAAATTAATATAACATCTGCAGTTACCCTTTAATAAAATAACAAGTTAGCCTCCTTGCTTGGCTTTTTGGGGCTACTGTAAGAAATAGTCTAATATGGGATCCCTGGGTGGCGCAGCGGTTTAGCTCCTGCCTTTGGCCCAGGGCGCGATCCTGGAGACCTGGGATCGAATCCCATGTCGGGCTCCCTGTGCATGGAGCCTGCTTCTCCCTCTGCCTGTGTCTCTGCCTCTCTCTCTCTCTGTGTGACTATCATAAATAAATAAAAATTAAAAAAAAAAAGAAATAGTCTAATATGAAGTATTTTATACCTTTCATAAAATTGTTATCAATAAAGCCACTTCTATAACATTGTATAGGTCCCTGTGCAAGAATCAATGTGATGTTTCCTTGTTTACATTTTTTAAAGATTTTATTTATTTGTTTGTTTATTTATTTATTTATTTATTTATTTATTTATTTATTTATTTCTGAGAGACACAGAGAAAGAGAGGTAGACATAGGCAGAGGGAAAAGCAGGCTCCATGCAGGAAGCCTGATGTGGAACTCGATCCCTGGACTCCAGGATCACACCCTGATCCAAAGTTAGACGGTCAACTGCTGAGCCACCCAGGCATCCCTCCTTGTTTACATTTTTAAAAGTATTCTGTGTTAATTTTTTTTCTTGGGTAGGAATAGTATTTAAATAAAAAAATCATTGCCACTGAAATTGGACTTTATATTCATATTTGATGACAGTTTTTACTTAATTATCACATGATGAGGGATATGAAATTGTGTATATTTTTGATAGATCTCCAGTTATATGTCCATTTTTATGATAAAAGGAAAAGAGAAAGGGAAATATCTTAAATCTACAATGTTTTGTAACAGATGGTCACCAGAGGGGAGATTGGTTAGGGGTTGGGTGAAAGAGGTGAAGGGGATTAAGAGTACTCTTATCATGATGAGCACTGAGATATGCCTGGAATTGCTGAATCACTATATTGTACACCTCCAACTAGTTTAACACTGTATGTTAACTACCCTGGAATTAAAATAAAAAACTTAATAAAACAAAATACTTAAGTGAAACATAAAAACAAAAAATAAAATAAAATGTGTTTGTAATATAGATACTTAACAGGATCACATTCTCTCAACTTCCCACTTGGGAAGTTTCATGTTGATACATATGACTTGTCACTGTGATTTAAATTTTCATAAGCAGGGGACGCCTGGGTGGCTCAGCGGTTGAGCGTCTGCCTTTGGCTCAGGGCGTGATCCCCGGTTCAGAGATCGAGTCCCACATCAGGCTCCCTGTGAGGAGCCTGCTTCTCCCTCTGCCTCTCTCTGTGTCTCTCATGAATAAATAAATAAAATCTTTAAAAAAATTTTTTTCATAAGCAGGGATCCCTAGGTGGCTCAGCAGTTTAGCACCTGCCTTCCGCCCAGGGCGTGATCCTGGAGTCCTGGGATCGAGTCCCACATCGGGCTCCCTGCCTGGAGCCTGCCTCTCCCTCTGCCTGTGTCTCTGCCTCTATCTCTCTCTGTGTCTCTCATGAATGAATAAATAAAATCTTAAAAAAATAATAAATAAAATTTCATAAGCAATCAGAAAAACTATGTCAATGATTACTGTGGAAATACACAATTTAAAATTAATGTTCTGAGTTTTAAATATCAAAAATAAAAATAAAAAAATAAGTTTTTAAAAAATCAGAAATTTATTCCTGGATTTAAAGAAACCAGAGATATTGAAAATAGAAATATTCTTGCAGAGCATGCTTAAAATGGCTATCTACTGAAAACTTTTTTTTTTTTTGTCCAACTTAATGCATTAGTTATGATAGTTTAGGTTGTAGAAACAAATAGACTACCACATTTTAAGAGCTCAAAATAGATGTTTTTGATCAGCTCACACAACGATTGGATGCCTGTACTCTGCTTTAATGCATAGCTTTCCTCCATCTTTAGCTCACCAGGCTCCTTCCACCTTGTGGCTCCTCTCAGTGGGTAGTGCTTGTGTTAAGACTTAGTTTTGCCCCTAATCCTATGACTGTAGTGAGCACTCGTTGAAAGCTTATTTAATGAATGAGTGTGCCTATGCTAACTTTTAACTACTCCAAAGGCTCCAGGGAAGGTTGCTCTCTTTATTTTTTTTCCCCATTAATCTCTTCTTCTTCTTCTTCTTCTTCTTCTTCTTCTTCTTCTTCTTCTTCTTCTTCTTCTTCTTCTTCTTCTTCTTCCTTCTTCTTCTTCTTCCTTCTTCTTCCTTCTTCTTCTTCTTCTTCCTTCTTCTTCCTTCTTCTTTCTTCTTCTTCTTCTTCTTTCCCTCCTAGGAGTGGATATATAAATTGAGGCCTGCCAAAAATTTAGAGAATTTCATGTACTTTGTGACGTGTCCATGGAGTTCTTTTCCCATTCCAGGGAAAGAGAGGAGGAGGAAAGGTGTATTAGGGACATGGATGTTATACAACAGTTTGAAATCATCTCTTTTTAAAAGAACATAGGTAATATGTATCACCATCTTTATATACGTATATATCCATACATGTGTAAGAGAGCTAAAAGGAGACCCAGAATCTCTTAACCACAGTTGTATCTGCTGAGACTCACCAGGAGGAGTCTAGGAGGGAAGGAGACCTCCATCTACTGCATAAATATTTATGGTGTCTGAACTTGCATCCTGTCCATATATTGTATCTTAAAATAAAAACAAACAGACTTTAAGGAGAACAAGAATTACACACAAATGTTTCTGTTAAGTAATCAGAGATTATCTCCATTTTTTCTGACTTAGGGATCCAACATTACCGACACTTGCACTGAAATGCTCATGTGTGGCGTCTTATTGAAAATTTCTTCTGGAAATATTCAAGAACGTGTGTTTTTCCTTTTTGATAATCTTCTGGTGTACTGCAAAAGGAAACACAGGTAAGGTGATAAACAAGTAATATTTCAGAAATTACTTATTAATCCCCCAAAATTTTTTAAAAAAATAATGTATCAGTCTCATAGGCTCAAATTTTTCCTCTGTGCTCCTGGGAACTCAGGATCTCCTCAATTTCACATGCTCTTTAGCCTATTCTCTGATTGTTCTCTTTATCTTCTTGTCAAACATGACTGAAATGTGCCTGTCATTCAATAACACTACCTCCCCAGGAACCTTCTGGAGGAAAGAATTTTTTTTGTTGTTGCTAAGCCACATGCCTCTGGCTCTGTAGGAGAGGTAGTGTGTCTTCCGTGTTTCCCAGTGCTGCTTCCCAGCCATTTCCTCCTCTTCCTTCAGGAATCCTAGCGCATCTGAAATCCATGCCATGACTCTTTTCAACTCATTAGCTTTCCCTCTTTATTCTCATTTACAGCAATTACTATCTCCCTGCCATACATGGATTCAGTGATTCTTGTATCACTTTCTCCTCCCCCACACTGATTTTTGTGTGTGAAACACCAAAGTTTTGGATTATTTTAAACAATTTAAAAAATAAATAAGACCCTGATGAAGGATTATAAGTGTTTTTAAGACACGTAAAAAATTTTTATTTATTCATGAGAGACAGAGGGGGGGCAGGCAGAGGGAGAAACAGGCTTCCCACAAGGAGCCCGATGTGGGACTTGTCCCTGGATCCCAGGATCATGCCCTGAGCCGAAGGCAGACTCTCAACCACTGAGCCACCAAGGTGTCCTGTGTATTAAGAGACTTATTCAAGAAGTATATAGTTCTCATATCATAGAAACGATATAGGAAAACTATTTTCAGCTGGATAACACGCAACTTAAGAATTTCTAGCACAGTTTCTTTGCAGAGGAATCATAAGTACTAACTGAATTTTATGGGAGCTTGAAAAAATGGAAATTACCAGCTCGTTACTGAAAAATGAGAAATGAAAGTGAAAGAAATCAAATGAAATTTTAAAATAACTTTTAGCTTGTGTCAGACTTTGATTTGGTACCTTTGATGTTCTAAACTGAGCAAAAGCACATATTTATCCACAGTAAGAACAACTGTATATTGTTCTTAGTCCAAAGCTTCCATTTGTTTTATTATTTTTTAAAATATTTTATTTATTTATTTGAGAGAGAAAAATACAGCAGGGTGGAGAGGCAAAGAGAGAAGCTGACTCCCCACTGAGGAAGGAACCTGATGCAGGGCTCGATCCCAGGACCCTGGGATCATGACCTGAGCTGAAGGCAGATGCTTAAGTGAGCGACTCAGGTACCTGCTTACATTAATTTTAAAAAGCTGGTACATAAGTCTCATTTTCTAAAGCAACCAGTGCTGTTTTGAATGGGAGGACATAAGTAAACACCAGGAGCCTCATATTTGATATCATTGATTGCATTGGTGTGTTTTATTTTTCCAAAGAATAGCTTAAATCATATTGCTTTAATACATTTTTATTAAGTTTAGTAACAAAGTTTTTGTGCTTTCATTCCATTACAAGACGTTTGAAGAATAGCAAGGCATCTACAGATGGACATCGGTACCTTTTTCGTGGCCGGATCAATACAGAGGTGATGGAAGTGGAGAATGTGGATGATGGCACAGGTAGATAATTAGTACTTTAAAAATGAAACACCATTAGTAAATTCCCTCCTAAGGCAGACTTCTCACCTGAATAATCATTTGCAGTGAATTAGAGCTTAGAAATACTTGGTTAGATAGAGCAGTTGGAGGAGAAAGGTGAGATAAGGGAGAGGGGGACTATGGGCAAAGTAGAAAATTGTATTTGATTGAAACACACTAGTATTCAACACAGAGATACAAAGAAATAGCTGAACAGGAGTGACGTACACAATCACAGTTCCTGGTATCACCAGCATGACTTCAGAAAATAGGGAATGAGCTTATTTTCTTCAAGCAATACTATGTTTTATATGTATATATGTGATTTTTTTCATATAATATATTAACTGTAGAATATAGACAACTAGATTTGTTTTAGCTATACAGCCAGTATGCATATAAAGGTGGTATCGATTTGCTTAGAGGAAGGGTGGTTTCTGTATTTTAAGTGTTCGCTTAAAGTACTTTAGGTACTTTACATATTTTATATATGCATTTTTGCTATGTAGATTTGAAGATACAGACTTTGACAAGTCAATTTATCAAATCACAATTAGTCGCAAATATTAAATACAATGAGGTTAAATAAGTTGTTTTCTATTCGAAAAAATACATAGATCAGATTACATAATATGATGATAAACTAATCTATAATATGAATGGCTAGTAAATTGGATCACATTTTTCCCCAATGACTTTAATTAAAATTTCAAAGATATGCTTCTAGGAGAAAAGACAAGATGAAATAAAATATATTAATTATTGGTAAATGACTTTAATTCCCATATAGAGAAATGTCTAGAGAGAAATGTATAGAGAATTTAAATCTGGGTTGGGGCACAGATCAGCTCCCCCCTACCACATACCTTTGTTGCCATCTCTTACTCCAGAGAGGAGAAGAATGGTTATCATCTGCAGGAATAAGAATTTTCCGATGCTCACCTGTGTGCCATTTCTCTGACCCATTGTTAGCATCCTAAAAAATAGTGAAGCATGAGTGCTGCAGGTAAGGAGCAAAGATGTGCAATGAGCAAAATTCGGGTGTACTCTCTTGGGAGCCAAGTTTTCTTGTGGTGAGGTTCCTCACAGGTTGAGGGGGGATGGAGGCGTGGAGCTGTGTGACAGCTGGCACAGCTGAAAATCCCTTTCTGTGCTGCAGGCTATAATACAGATGCATGTACTCACATCCTATCATGTGGGACCTAGTAGGCTATCTTTACATGGCAGGATGTGCACAATATTTTTTATAATGTAGCATTAATTCATCTTAATGCTTTGAGAGGAGACTAGTGACATTTAGGAATGTTGTCTGTCTAAATGTGAACAGCTGTCTTGCTTCAGTAACCTGATTGCTCAAGAGAATATCCAAAGCCATGTTTATACTTGAGGTGGGTGGAAGTGAGGCAGATGAAGGCATACTCAAACCTCCCCTCTGTTTCTTCTTGGCCCTATCTCCCCCTGGTGGAACCACCTGTCCCCTATTGCTTTAGTCTCTCTCTTTTTTTTTTCTTTTCCCTTTTTATGCCTTTTCATGGACACACAGCTCCTGTGTCTCACTTCCTTCCCCCTGCCCCAGATGGTGTGGTTGTCCCCATTTGTACCATCTGCACTGGTAATCTAAGTGAATTTTGGTAAATTTTGATGAATTTCATCATGCTTCCTATGCTGTGGGAAACTGGGACACTGGATAAAGAAATCTAAGAGCCCAGGGCCTTTGGAGACATGGGTGTAGGATACTATCTTCAGCATATCTGTGTCAGATGTAGGAGAGTGAGAGCCTGTGTGGAGTGATGGAGCTTTCATGCAAATGGACTTTGGATTCAGTCCCATGAAAATGTTCTTTTAGTGCTTTAGTGATTGTAGCCTTCAGAACCTCAGTACCTGGGAGATAGGGATGTTATGGAAACAAGGCCTCAGACCCTGGTAGATATGAATTAGTGTAGAAGGCAGGACATTGCAGAATATTTAGTTATAAGTTGTCTGATGGCACCTGTTGGCACAAACTTCCAAGGTTCGGGATTCGTCGAAATATGATGAAGAATTTAATTACACTTTGTAGTATTCGGTGAAGGCCTTATTTCTTCCTTAAATATACACATGCAGCATACTGCTGGAATTTGGCTGCAAATACTTGCTATAAGGTCACTTAAAGAAATTTTAGGCTGCAGCTGGATACCTTCCCTTCATTTCCTGCAAAGAAAATTTACTTTTCTAATAAGCATGTCTACTATGTCTTTAGGAGAAGTCTATATCCTCAGCCAGGACTTGGAAATTCAAAATTAGAATTTCTGAAGATGAATAGGATCTTGAAGATCAACATTTCCACTGATGGAAATGAGGCCTCATTGAAGAACTAACTTGTCCAGCTGTTTCATACGAAGCTGGGGTTGGAGTGAGGTTTCCTTTTTCCCCCTGGCATGACTTGAGAAATATGAAGCAGAGGCCCCAGATGGGTTTTAAGTCAAAAGGACCATCTAGAGAACAGTGGAGAGATGATGCATCAGAATATAGAGATTAACTTTGGTTGTTTGTTTCTTCTAAGAAAGGATCTGGGTGCTATGCCAACCTTCTCCTTTTTTGTTTTCTTGGTTATTTCCTTTTTTTTAAAAAAAAGATTTTATTTATTTATTCATGAAAGACACACAGAGAGAGGCAGAGACATAGGCAGAGGTACATGCAGGCTCCATGCAGGGAGCCTGATGTGGGACTCGATCCTGGGTCTCCAGGATCATGCCCTGAGCTGAAGGCAGATGCTCAACTGCTGAGCCACCCAGGTGTCCCTCTTGGTTATTTCCATCACAGAATCTCCATTTCTTTTTTGATGAGCTCAGGTTTTAAATGTTCTTACTTTATACTCTATGAATAGGTGTTCTTTTTTTTTTAAGATTTTATTTATTTATTCATGAGAGAGAGAGAGAGAGGGAGAGAGAGGCAGAGACACAGGCAGAGAGAGAAGCAGGTTCTATGCAGGGAGCCTGACGTGGGACTCGATCCTAGGACTCCAGGATCACGCCCTGGGCTGAAGGCAGGCGCTAAGCCGCTGAACCACCCAGGGGTCCCCCAGAATAGGTGTTCTGATGCTGATAGGTCTCAGCAGAGCTGATCGATGCCCATAGACAAAATCTTTCCTACACTTGGACCCTGGATGAGTCCCTTGAGGGATGGCAAATGCTGTCAGTCTAATCTGCTCATTGCCAAAATCAAAAACAAACAACAACTATGCCATATTGTGGTATAAATAATACAAATTAATTAACCAAGATATATATTTTAAGCATGCTTAGAACTTTTGATGAAAAATTAAGAGTTCCCCCAGCTATTTGAATATGTTATAGAAATGCTAGGTATTTTTGTATGCTCTAGGTATAAGTAAAATGCTTTTTTAAGTATGAGACTCCATCAGACAACTGATCACATTGGTTTAGCTCAAGACTTGCAGAAGAAATAATGGTATTTGGAATGAGACTGAGCTTTTAGTCAATGTGTAATCATCTAAATCATTTTTTTTACCATATAAATCTTTTGAAAAATAAACCTGATTATACTTTTACTTAAAATGTTTAGTGATTTGGATTACATCAGTTATATCTCAGAATCCAAAAAAATAATGCAATGATGATATGACATGCAGAAGTGTAAAAATTTGTGTTTATTTTAATATACCCATGTTGTCTATTACTTCTTATGTGCAAGGAGATGGTAACCATTGAGTTTATGGCCAGATTTCCATTCCGTCATTCTCTAGATCCAACTGTCATTTTAGTGAATTCTAATTTAATTTTTCTTTGAAGATTCTTTCTGAGATATTAGTTGGAACATTATGCATTAAAAAGTATCCAGCTTAAGACCTAAGTAGGAAAGCTGTTGAACTTTCTGCAGTTCATTTTCTTGGTAATTTTCATAGTATATGCTTGGAAATTCATTCAAAAAGTAGCAACAGATCATTTGTATTCTCTCTTAAGAACTAGTTTATTTGTGTAGTTGGACAGAGAGCAAAATGGTGACCTTTCAGAAATGTGATCTGTAGTTCAATGTTGGGCAAACCGCAGATTGCAATACAGTGATCAAATTTGAATTGAGTAAGATGGAAAATTTTCATTCTTTTAGGTGTTCTTTAAAATGAATAGATATTTTTGAAGAAAGATTTCAGTTGTCATTTTCAATATAAATATTTGAAACCATTTAAAGATACTGAGCACGTTTTTTTAAAATTAAATTTTGCTTTCTCAAGAAAATTTGGAAATAACAGAGAAATAAGTTGAAAATATTGGATAATTTCACCATCTAAAGGGAAATAAATGGGAATTTAAAAATATTTCCTCCAGTTTTCTTCTTATGCATAGAGTTTTAAAAACGCTTAAACACTGATAATTATAATTTTGTATCCTTTTTTTTCAATTAAATAAAATCATCTGAATTTTAGTCATCTTTATCTTCATGTGTTATCACCACATAACATAGTATTTATTGTTACTTAATAGTCAATAAAATAGATAAGCCATAGTTACCTTAACAACTACAGTATTGTTGTATAACCTGCATTGAATACATTCTTAATTAATGAGTAGCATA
This sequence comes from Canis lupus dingo, assembly GCF_003254725.2. Taxonomy (NCBI): domain Eukaryota; kingdom Metazoa; phylum Chordata; class Mammalia; order Carnivora; family Canidae; genus Canis; species Canis lupus. The sequence continues at coordinate 17,730,643 of NC_064271.1, forward strand.
AGTTTACAATGTTGAGAAGACTATCAAGCATATATTAGTTCCTTCCTAATACACTTAACATTTCCCAAGTGATTTTGGGAATTAAAAAAGAGTCAAGGGAGCTAGTTTTACTTTTAAAAGGAAAAATCAGAGCCTCTTTTTTTAAAAAAATTTTTTTGCCTTAAATAATGTCCTCTGCTATTTGGATGCCAGAAAATTTTCTTCTATTGTTCAATGAAATCAAAGATTTATTCCATAAAGTAATTTTTTCAACATTAAATATTCATAATGTGAGTAAATTGCAATTTAAAAAATTTCTCTTAGAAATTTATTCATTCACACTGTTGATCACCAGAATAAGGGCTAAACACATTGTTTAGACATCAGTTTCTTGATGTTTTGAATAATATTTTCTGTCAGTTCCTTCTGTTTCCTAGCCTGAGTATAGAGTAGTTGGCTAGCTTCCATCTTATTAAAACTCACACTATTGAAAGGATACCAGCATTTCCACTGAGAGTTATAGTAGTATTAGTTTTAGAAAAACCTCATCTCATTATGTAAAACTATGCTGAATTAAGAGTGAGGAATCTGCAAACTGCATAGTTTCAAAGTAATTAGTGAGTTGTTCAGGGCTGCCCTTTGGATTTTTCTTTTTAGAAAAAACATCAGTGCCTAGAGACAGTTGAATTTGGATATGCTACACTTAATGAATGACAATTTTAATTTTATTCCTTTTTAACACATCCTATAGAATTATACTTGTGGTCCATTGAAACTTGCAAATTTCTGCATTTGCCACTAATAAAATTCTTTCATTAAAAAATATTTTAAAATTTCTACTAAGCAAAAGCACTGTTGGGCTTTTCCATGATCATTATGTGGCTGTTTTTTATAAATAAGTTTAGTTCAAATTTATTTTTTAGAATGAAGTTATTAAAAATTGTGCTATGATTGAAGCTATGAAGCCATTTATATATCACTAATTCTCATTTTAAAATAAATGAGAATCTATTGCTTCTTTTGCAGAACATTGATAATTTAGTAACTGATATGTGATGTTTATACTATACTTTGAGACCTCTTGTATGTATATACACATGTATATATGCTCATATATTTGTATCTCTGTTTAAAATTATTTATGATTTTTTAAATTAGCGATTGAAAGTGGCCAGCACATAAACTTTAAAAAGGAACATTATCCTTTCATTTAAAATTATTAGATGACATAAACTTGTTCCTTCAAAATATTATATTGAAGGTTATGTCAATTAACCTATTATTTGACATAGCAGATTTTAAAGTCACTTAACGATCTTGCTTTCTGTGCATGAAGCAATAGCCATAGGCAAGCTGATTTGTCTGGTTCTGAGTTTAATCATACATTTTCCAGGGGATGTTTGAATGCACAGGTTGTCATGGTTAGGCAAGTCTTCATGAAAGATGGTGGTACACTTTAAAGAGAAGAAAGAGTTGCTGAGGCAGAGAGCCAAGCTGGGTGGCTTGATGAGAGCATCAGCCTGGAGAACAGATAAGTATTCACAGGACTAGGAGGAAGGCAGCAAAGAGTGGCAGGGCCATACTGGAACACAGTGGAAAATGGTATTGTTAGATCATGTGGGGACAGTTTAAGGAGAACCTCTAAAGCAAGCTTCCATACTTTCACTTGATTCAGTGGTGAGCTACCAAAGGCAGCTGAAGTAAGGAATGGCCTGATGACAAATGTTGAAAGAAGAGTCAGCAGAGTGTGGAGAAATCAGGGCCAAGCTCAAATAATCCAGGGAGAGAAGAAAGGAAGACCCAGGTTACAGGGCTGGCTGACCCAGGGCATATGGAGTGCAGGGCCAGGAGCATCACCCTAGCACATAGACTTGTGTTCGTTGGTGTTCTCTGGGAAGAATACATTACCTTCATTTTAAAGTAAGTTCAGTATTTTATTCCTGCAGGTTGCATGTGGCTCTTGTGATTTTCTTTACCTGGATGGTTAAAAGGGTAATGACTAGTGGGAAGGTGGGCTCTTTTAAGCCACAGTTCTGGGTTCACTTAGCTAATCTCAGTCTAATTGTGGAAGAGGGGAGAGTCTGAAAAGCCTATGCTTGTTTGTGATACTGGCCCTATAAGGTGATACATTTGGGGAGGAGGGTGTGTGGACACGTACAATTCAATCTTTTTTTTCCCACCAGTTTATCATAATGTCTTAGTTGGTGAGTTTTATAGGTAGTAACAAGGCATTCTGGTATAACTATTAACTAATAATTTTTACTTTCTTACTAATGCCATTGCTACCTATCTGACATGTATTACTAGGTTCTGCTACTTTGTATTGGATATGGGCAGGAATTAAATAAGTAAATGTAAGAAGGAAAGTATAAAAATTCCTTTTTAAAAACAGACTGTAATTTCCTGATGGGGGAAATCTTCTGCTAGTTTCGATTTTATCAGAAATTGTTCTTGTTATTATATCGGGATAATGGCATACACACACACACACACACATATATATAGACTAATATATAAGTCTGTCCTGGCTCAAATATAACTTGGAATTTTTAAATACCCTCAACTATGCAGGATCATTTGAAAATGCATCTTTGGAATAGTTAATCTGAATACAGATACTGTGTGGTGATTTTGGAGCTTAAAGGACTATGGGGACAAGATTTTAGGACAATGAATATCAATCCTGTCTGCCTCTACTCAGAACTCACAAAATAAGATAGGCCATTTGAGAAACAACAAAGAAACAAAAAGCAGGTGTGGTGCCACAAAGTCATTTCTCTAAACTACCTTTAACATTTTGTGGCTGACCTCCTGTCTACTATTACTGTTTAGTGACTCTCTGGGAGATGAATGAAAAGTGTTACTTTAAATTGGTGCAGGCGCTGATTCAGGCCTTTGTCATAGGTCTTTTCATTTTGGATTCATTTGGAATCTTTGCTTTGCAGACTGTCATACCAGTAAAAGCTGGATACAAATAACATCACTATTGTCTACCTGCTATTAGGCAGAAAACTGCCATAGAGAGTTTCCTGTTGACATTTTCAAATCTAGCATGACAGTGCGGCCAAAATTATGGTGAGACCTAGAAAAAGACAATGTGACAAAAAACACCTTTTTGTTTCTATTCATGCCACTTATATGGAATGATGTGGCTTTAAAGAGTGCATATTTTTCAATCATGAGCAATGATAATGGATTGGCATTTTGTACCTTTCCATTTATTGAAGATTAGGTATATGCAGTCTTGGTATGTTCCATTCATTTGTTCTGATTTTTATTGTGTGGTTCATTAAACACTGAGAATTGTTCTGTGGCAGTATAGTTTGCTTTTGTGAAACCTAGAATAATATTTCAAAGGAATATTAAAAAGACAAAATGAACCTGACACCTTAGATATCTGATTATTGAGATGAAAATCCTTTTAAAAGTTCTTTTATTGCTTTAGGAACTTTAACAATATTTCTGGACATAGAGGAAAGGAATGTTAATAAGTTCAGATGTTCAGTTTCATGTAATAGATTAATGTTATGATTTAGAAATGTTCTGTTCCTGAGAACTGACTGCATTTAATGTATAAATACTTAATTTTTTGTTTTTATATTCTTCATTAACAAGTATAAAGATACTTTAAAGAATTCCGTGATCTTGGAACTGTTACGAATTAAATGATTGTATTGATATAATATTACATATTATTTTTGTTGTTCACCTTTACCCATTAATTTCCAGCTGACTTCCATAGCAGTGGACACATTGTTGTCAATGGATGGAAAATACATAACACAGCGAAAAATAAATGGTTTGTGTGTATGGCAAAAACACCTGAAGAGAAGCATGAGTGGTTTGAAGCTATTTTGAAAGAAAGAGAACGGCGAAAAGGTAGGTGTATGAATTGGGTGCTATTATACTTTATGAAGATTCTAACTTAGTAAGAGGGCAGAATATGGGCAGAAATTAAAAGAAAGTAAAAAAGCACTCAGATTCACTTGGATTTCTCATGTGGTATAAGACCCATGCTAAAACAGTATTTTGAATACTTCTAATATTATTACTAAAAGAAAAGAAAAACCTTGTTTAGTTAGTAAAATAATGCATTGTGGCCAGCAATGTCTTTTAAATAGTATCCTATCTGTTGAGGCTGCTATAACAAAATACCATAGACTGGATGGTTTATAAGCAACAGAAGTTCTGGAGGCTAACGGCCTAAGATTCAGTGTCTAGTGAGAGCAATTTTCCAGTTCATAGATGGCCATTTTCTGTGTCCTCACATAGTAGAGGGGCAAGAGATCTCTTTGGTGTTTCATTTATAAGGCCACTTAGCCCATTCCTGAGGATTCCACCCTCATGACCTAATCACCTCCCAAATGCCTTACCTTCTAGTACCATCATATTGGGTGTTAGGTTTCAACATATGAATTTGGGAGATATGCAAACGTTCAGTCTACAGCAAATATTTTCATTTGCTTTAAAATTTGTTCAATTATCATTGCACCTCATTCTTGCCATTTCTAAAGCATCATCATGGAGTTTTCCCATAAGAGACAAACTTCAATAGTACAGCAGTACTGTAGGGACTTCAACAGTTATATATTTAAAAGTACATTGAAAATTTCTAGACCAAATATGTTAGTATCTTAATTATAGAATAAGGCACTTTAGATATACATTAATTTTTAAAAATTATTATAATGCCAATAAGGAGTTTGTTCATATGAGGAGTCCTGGTTCAAAACTGCTTCATATTTTTAGCAAGATTTGCAAAAAGGTATTTGATCTGGCAATGTTCAGTTGTGTGAGGTTTATTTTTATTTTATTTTTTTAAAGATTTTATTTGTTTATTCACGAGAGACACACAGAGAGAGAAAGAGAGAGGCAGAGACACAGAGAGAGGGAGAAGCAGGCTCCATGCAGGGAGCCTGATGTGGGACTCGATCCTGGGTCTCCAGGATCACACCTTGGGCTGAAGGTGGTGCTAAACCGCTGAGCAACCGAGGCTGCCCAGTTGTGTGAGTTTTATCTGCAATTAAGCACATTTCTGAAACTCAGCTGGGAAATGCAAATGCTTGTGTTACTACTAATTTCTTTACCAAATAATTGATAAGAAACAAGATAGTATTTATTCCTTTTCCCCAGAGATTTAGGAGTAAAATATCTCATTGCTGATGAAATTTCAGAACACAAAGGACTCTTTCTTCCATCTTCAAAAATTTTCCCTTGAAGAACATACAAAGCTCCTACTTCTATTAAAATATTCATAGTACACAGTTGTTTGAGAATTTCCAAAGCATTTTCAAACACTTAACTCCTTTGGTTGATCTTGGATGGAGAGCCAGTTCGAAAAACTTAAAGATTATGAATACATAGCTGATTCTTTAAGTTTTGTTGAATCTAGCAATCAATTCAAATAGTGTAGAAAATCACTTAAAAGGTAAAATAAATGTTTCATCAAGTTGAACCTTTATTTATTTGGTTTTTCAGAATGGGTATGCATATAGATAAACCTAAAGTGAAAAGGAAGGGAGGAAGGAGAGAAAGGAAGGAGGGAGGGAGAAAGAAAGCACATTCTAGAAATTTATGTTAACAGGTTCTGTTAATGGATTGTTCTCTATTACTGACATGGTAATTGCTCTTCCATTGTAAATAAAAATTTTAGTAAGAAATTTTGTAGCTAGAAGACTAAAAATAATTCCAAGTATTTCTTCTGCAACAGTTCATCAGTCCCATTGGCTGATTGTGGCTTTCAGCCACAAAGGCTTTCAGCTTTGACACTGGTCCCCTCTAAGAAAGATCCTTGCCTGGGTTACCTATTCCCACCAGATTCATGTCCGGGTCTGCATTGCCACTTTCTCCATCTTTATGTCCTGCCTTGTCCTCTCTCTTGAGCTTCGTATGCATTTGTTCCGCTGACTCTTAGCCTCCACCTGAACATCCAGAGTCAACCTGCACAGTCCTGGCCTCCTCCTTACCTGAAACCCTTTCCCAAATACGCCTCTTCCCCCTACTCCCCAGTTTGGCTTTCCTTAAAAGCTTGGCAGGCATCCCGATCTCTCTTTTCTCCATGATGCCTACATTTAACCTTTTGCTGTATCCTATCAATACCACTTCCTGGAGATTTCTCAGCTTCATTCTCTTGGCCTTGGGGCCCCTACTGTTGTCTGCAGGGGCTTGACGTTACCCAAGTTTTTGAGGTCTCCTCCTAATGATGGCTCTCTTTTTAAACCCTCCACCTTCAGTTTATTCCTACACTGTCATCTGAGCTTTGTTTCCAAAGCAACAAAACTTTCTTTCCTGTCCTGCCCTGCTTTTCCCGTCCCTGTGGTAGAAACCCTTGCATGTTTCCCTGATACCTCAGGCATGAAGAACGTGGAATCTGCAGTTGCGCAAGGCCCCTGCCTAACCCAGCAGCATGCCCCCTGTCCTCTCCCCTCCAGCCTGGAGCTCAGTGCCCTGTGCTGCTTCAGAACCTCAGGTAGCTCTGGTGACATGTCCTCTCTCTCTGAAAAGTCTCTTCATTCCTCTGCATTTAAACATTGGTCTTCTGTGAAACCTTTCTTAATGTTTCTCGGAGGTAAGATCCTCTGAATATGGGATGCCTCAGTGGCTCAGGGTTGGTTGAGGTTCCACGTTTGACTCAGGGCATGACCGCGGGGTCCTAGGATTGAGTCCTGCATCAGGATCCCCACAGAGAGCCTGTTTCTCCCTTTGCCTCTGTCTCTTCCTCTCTCTGTGTCTCTCATGAATAAATAAATACCATCTTAAAAAAAAAAAAAAGATTGCCTGAATATGCCTTTATTGTGTCACACTATCTCCTGTAAGGCTGTTTTGAGGGCCACCTCTCCAGTTGTGCTGATCAAATTCTGCAGAATGGGTGACTGGAGCTGCGGTGCAGCTGTTCTTCCTCCACTGGCCAAACCATGTACCTTTGGGCACAGTTTGCACAAAGGCACTAGACAGCCCTGAGGATCGTGTCCTGACCATCTCCCTGGTATCTCATGAGCTTCTTGGCGATCAGAGCCCTATGGAGGGCTCTGTATCTGCAGACCCCTGCACATGGGAGACGTGCCATAGATGTTTGTTTAATGCAGACATGAGTGAGTGGGGAAACTTTTTCAGTTACCTGTCCTTTGTTTCATTTTGGATAGGTTTAAAATTAGGAATGGAGCAAGACACCTGGGTAATGATCTCCGAACAGGGTGAGAAACTTTATAAGATGATGTGCAAACAGGGAAATCTGATCAAAGACAGAAAAAGAAAATTGACCACGTTCCCTAAATGCTTCCTTGGAAGGTAAGGTCGGGAGTCTGGGTACATGTATTTCTTTCATATTTTCACCATGTCGTGTGTTGACCTTTCTTTAATGATTTTTCTTTTCTTTCTTTCTTTTTTTTTGTTTACTTTAATGATTTTTCTTTTCTTTTTTTTTTGTTTACTTTAATGATTTTTCTTTAAAAAATATTCCTCTGGGCATTTTTGAGTATTTCTTTAACTGTGAACATTTCCTGGCCCATAGTGGGATGAAGGAATGGACTCAGAGCCAGAAATCATAGAAAACTTAAGACATCTATCCATCCACACATGACTTCAGCAATTTCAGATGTACCGTGTTCTAAGGGCAAAACAGATGCAGGGCTGGCAGGCAGGCGGGCTCAGAGTCTAGCAGGGATGTGAGTACAGGCCTAGAGTTTGAGGAGACTCGGGAACGGAGAACACACAGTCTAAACTCGCAATTAATTCAGCATTTTGGCAGCTGGGCTCAGCATGAAGGAGTGTCGACGGGTCTGAAAAAGAGGGTCATGCAAGGGACCCAGCACAGAGCAACAGGCAGGGAAGTTGCCTGGGCTTTAGCATAGATTTACTGTGTGTCCTTTGGGTTCTGAGGACAACTAGACGTGGGGGTCCCTGCTGAGCGAAGCCTGTGGGACCAAAGGTACTACTGCTCAAGCCAGGCCCTGTGCTGGCTGTCCCTATATGTTATTTCTGATCCTCAGATGCATATACTTAGAAGTTAAAAGCTTTGTATTTTTTAAAGATTCAGAAACCAGCGATCAGGGAGTTTACCATGCCCACCTTCATATAGCTATTAAATGCCAATGTCAACTCTATAAAAGTAGTCTGGAGTGCTAATTCCAAGTCTGGACTTGGAACACACATCATAAACAGACTGTCTCCTACCTCTGGCTAGTTAAGAGATTTGGGAAGTTTAACTTTCTTCTTCCTCTCTAAAAAATGAAGATGATTATAGTGCTTACTTGTAATACCTCCCAGAATGTCTTCTTGATTCGTTACGCAGACACAACAAAATAACCACAGGCCACACCAGCTCCCAACCCTGTTAGAAGAATGTAAGCCAGGAAACCCTGGCCTGCAGGGCAGTATGGGGTCTCTTCATTAGTGGGCATGGTCCTTACACCAGACCACACAGCTGCCAGCTAGCTGGTGTCACTATCAAGCCCTGGGTGATGGCTCTTGTGCAAGAGAAAGAGCAGATGTAAGCCCACCTTGGCTTAGAAACCCAATGTTGCAAAGAAGACCCTATTTTTTATAACAACCCCATGGACATAACTTCCGGGGTTCTCATAGGGACATGCCTGCTTCTAAGAGTCACTTCAGCTTCTCACCAGGCATTTATTAGTATTCCATTTAGCCATCAGAACTCATTTTGACCATAAGCAATGCTTCCTGGTAACATGGCTAACACCCTGCCTGCATCAGGTTCTAAGGAAACAGAGCTACAAAGTTGACTCAGGGTCACGTTTTCTTAATTAAAAGAGCAGGGGTTTTATTAACTCTTTACCCTATGATCTCACATGGCCATAGCGCTAGTTAGTTACGACGGTATGTGAGCATTCACCATCCATAGTGCTGATACACAGGAAAGACTCAGTAAATCTTAGCTGTGTTCACTGTGGCTTTTTCCATAACAACACACTAGCTCTGTGTTACAGCCCAAGTTTGAGATTGCTTTTGACAGGATCACGATCCTTTCACAGAGTGTTAATGGGATCTTCTTGTGATTTCAGTAGGTCCCACAATAAAGCCGCCCATTAACTTCCTTTAGTAACCATTCTCTTTTCTTCCTCTATGCTCCTAATTTATAGCAATACTTAGAATGTGCTCTTTCTCTCATTTTAATTTGATGTATTCAGATTTCAGAACGGAGAATGATGCTTGAGCTACATACCAACCAGCTCAATTCATTTGTCAACCACTGATATTAATAAGTGCTCAAAATGTGCCAGGCACTGTGCTGAGTTCCTGGCATTTATTAGCTCATCTAATCCTGTGACAGCACTGTGGAATTGATATACTTTTTTAAAAAAAGTATTTATTTGAGAGAGAGAGAGATAGTGGAGGAGGAGCAGAGGGAGAAGGACAAGCAGATTCTCTGTGCTGAGTGCAGAGCCCAACGGCGGGCTTGATCCCAGGACCCTGAGATCATGACCTGAGCCAAAGGCAGGCACTTAACCGACTGAGCCACCCAGGTGCCCCTGGAGTTGATACTCATTACTTTTGTGCTATCAAGGAAGAAACCTGAAGTTTTACTTCTTTTCAGATTTTCTTTCTTTTGGATGATTTCTATTTAATAGAAGGATTGAAAGCATTTTAACAACTTCTTCTGCCTGAAAATGTACTGGTTAGACTCGATACCCACTTTTAGAATTCTGCAACCCTCAGTTATTTGACTTTAGTCATATGTGTTGCTTTCAGTTTTGTAATAAATGGAGAAGTAATCTCCTGACACTTTCTATAGCTTGGCTTCTCTGACCTCTGTGCAAAATTGAAACCATTCTAAACAGTATCCATTACTTTATGTAAAACTTCAAATGTTAGATTTTTATAACATAAGCATTATAAAATATTTTATTGTAAAACGTTTCTGTGTTTAGTGTTTTCTTATGATACCACATGGCCATATAAACCATCACTACTGAGCTGGTGCTCTCCTGGGTTACCAAACAACATCCTATTTATATGTGATATCTGGGGCTCCTCTCCCCACCCCGAATTGGTAAAAGATATGAGCTGTCATCCTCCCTAGCCTTCCACAGCCACAGCAGATATATGTGGTAGACAGTTCTGATGGAACTGTTTTGTTCCAGAGTATTCCTTTTGGATGACAGTTTAAATTAAAGAATGGATTTACTAAATAACTTTATTTATTTGCTTGTTTATTTTTAAAGATTTTATTTATTTATTTGAGAAGAGAGAGAGAGTAAGTGTACAAGTAGGAGGAGGGACAGAAGTAGAGGGAGAAGCAGACTCCCCACTGAGCAGAAGGCCCATGCAGGGCTCCATCCCAGGACCCTGAGATCATGACTTGAGCTGAAACCAACTTAACCAACTGAACCACCCAGGTGCACCCCATAAATGACTTTAAAATTTGAAAACAATATAATAAAACTTTTGGTGTGTATTAATTTTATATTGGTGCAAAATAAATGACCACATACCTAGGGCTTTAAACAACACCCAGTCATTAGCTCATAATTCTATAGGTGAGAAGGAAATCAAGGTGAATGATACTGGGCTGCCTGCTTAGGGTCTCAAAAGCCAAAAGCAAGATGTGGGCTGCGCTGAGGTTGGGCCCTTATCTTAAGGCTCTGAGGAATAAATCACTTGCAAGCATATTCAGGTTCAGAATTTAGTCCTCAGTGATTGTAAGAGTAAGTCCTATTTGTGTGCTGGCTGTCGGCTGGCTAGGACCACTCTCAGAAGCTGCCAGCATTCCTCGCTACATGGCCCTCTATTTTCAAAGGCAACAGTGGCTCACTGAATCTTTCTTGTGCTTTTAATTTTTCTTACTTACTCTTATGCCACCCACCTGAGAAAGCTCTTTCCTTCAAAGTGCTCAACTGACTGGGTCAAGCCCTCTTGAATAATTTACATGTTTTAAGATCAACTGACTGGGGATTTTATTTACATATACAAAATCCATTCATAGCACTACCTACCTTAGGATTTGATTACAAAACCAAGGGACGGGATTCTTGATGGGAGGAGGGAGTAGGAGGACATGTTTGGAATTCCACCTACCATATAGGGTATGCAATATTTTTGGTTTGCCTTCTTGGACTTTCAAACACACTGGTTTTCCGTGCCTGGAAAGCCACATTCCAGACCGTCTATCTCTTATATTAAGTCGTTATTGTTCTATTTATTTTGCCTGTTAGCCCTCTTTAGGATCTGTTTTTATTCTCTTTATAGTTAAAACTACTCTGAAATTTTCCCTTTGTGTTTATTAGAGGTCTCAGTGAGTTGAATAGTTATTATGTGTGGTTTAGAAAAGGGACATGGGTTTTCCAGAATAGCATTTTTTTTTTTTTTAGAATAGAGTAAAATTTAAATAATTTTGGGCTTCACATGTGTGGAAAAAATGCATGCTGAAATGCACTGCAAATATTTCTTTATATTTGAGATTCCTTCCAAAGCTGCTTGATGAAAGCATGGTAGAAATAGACTTCCTGAGGGAGGACAAAAAAGACTATTTAACCATTTTAGTGTATTTCTATTGCAGTGAATTTGTGTCATGGCTGTTGGAAATTGGAGAGATTCACAGGCCTGAGGAAGGTGTTCACTTAGGACAAGCATTATTAGAAAATGGAATCATCCACCATGGTAATTATTTCATTAGTTACTAAACTATTCTATTTATCCATCAGCTGGAGGCATCTTAATTCCTTAATCAATTTAGCTTATAGTAAATGTCCACATTATAGAATGCTTATGTATTTTTAACAACATTTCTAGTGCCTAACATATACAGAACTGTAGTTCTGGGAGTTTTAGGGAGTTGGGTTTATGGTGATATATTTGCTAACTTTAATACGAATGGCCACAAAACAGGTAAAAATTAGAAATGCAGGTAAATGTGGGACTGTGGTAAGTTCTAATTAGAGTATTTGGGACTGTTTTATGAGGGAAAGTGTATTAATGTTAGGCATTGTAGAATGAGTAGGACTCTAAGTGGGACAGAAGGGCAGAGAACGTCTCGCCCTGAGGAATAGTATAGATACTCAGGCATGGAACTGGGAAAGCTCACAGTGGTCTCTTCAGGAACTAGTATAGGATCTCTCATGGTGAGACAGTATAGGTCACGGATGAACATACTGGGGAGGAGAGGTGTGGTATGAAAGGTAAGCACATCTGATTCCACAAGATCTTAACACTCTGGCTGTAATATGTAGGGCTTATTCTGAAGGGAGTGAGGAGATGATGGACACTTTTAAGCAGAAAAGTGGCCAGAACTTGGCTCTAGAGCCCTCACATGCAGCAATGTGGAACACAGAGTGGAGACATTGGAGACACTACAGGGAGCCCCATCCATTGGGAGGTCCCCACCTTTCCCTGCAATGGGAGGATGAGGGTTGTGTTCTATGGCATGATGACAGTGGCCCATCTGGGGGGGTTTGATGAAGCTGGAACAGCATATTTGGCAACTATTGTCTGGGACATGAGGAGTGAAGTGCAAGATCAGATTATTCTGAGGTTTCTAGCTGGTTGACAGGGATGATTATTCAGGAGGAGGAGCAGGATGGGGAGAGGATAAAGAATTTGTGGTAGGCTGGGTATGAGACATCCACAGGGGAGCACTCAGCACGAAGTTGAAAATATGTATGTTAAGTTCAGAATAGAGGGAGATCCAGAGACAAATTTGGCAATCATTTCAAGAGAGCACCAGATTCCTGAGAACATCAGTAACATAGAAAGAAGAACACAGTGATAATGGGACTGAGAAGTAAAACTTGAAGAATTTCTTATGTAAAATGTGAGAGAGGAGAAAGAGGGGGGATTATGAGTAAACATGGGTATTTGGCTAAGGTATTTCAGTGTTCCTTTTTTTTTTAATTAGAGTGGGACAAAAATGAACTGTATCTTCACAGTTTTTCCCCACCGTACTGGTGCTCTGTAAATTCTACCATCAAAATAGGTCCCTAATTAGACAGCTCCTCTCACTTCCAGGATCCCCACCTTCTTCTCAGTAACCATCCTCTCCTTCCTTGCTTCCACTTTGATCCTCCATCCCTATGATACACCCTACAGATAACAGCTGGAGACCTTGAAATTAGCAATAATCATGCCTCGGATAAGCCTCATTGGCTACAATACCGCCACTGCACAAAGCATGGAAACCTTTTAAAACAATGTAAGATCAAGGTATTCTGCTTATCATCATCTGCTGATATCCCATTAAACTCAAAGAAAAATCCAGAATCCCTTATCAAAGTCTGGATCTCTTTTCCGTGGCCTGAAAGGCCCCATGTGATAGGGCCCCTGACATCCTCTGTGACTAGGCACATAGTGTAGCACCTAATTCATTACATGGTGGCCCCTGTGGCTTACTGTCTCCTCCTTGAACACTCCATTTGGGATCTTTGCTCTTGCTGTTCTCATTCAACAGTTATTTATTAATTCCTAGTATATGCTAGGGACCTTTCTAGGTGCTAGAGAGATAGCAGTAAATGAAATTACAAAAGTCACCGTCTTGTCTTCAGTGACACTCTGACTTTTAGAATCTTATCCCATTATTGCAACAAGCTGTGTTTTTAATTTTAATTTTTAAAATTTTCTTTATAAACTTATCATGCTGTTTTATTTGTTTATTCCTTCTCTATCTCCCATACTTACTCTGGCCCCCAATCAAATATAAATACTATAAGAACGGGACCCTTGTTTGTTAATATATAGTAAATGGCTGGAGTGCCCATCACATGTAGGTGCTCAATAAATATTTGCTCAGTGGATAAATAAATGACTAATTATATTGTGAGTAAACAGATAATACTTATAAATTGTATATGATTTTGTACTTGATTCTTTAGTACCATAGAAACACCATGTAGCACCAAGTATGCTAAAAAGCATTATCCAAAAACTTAAAAGTAAGAATGAAAAGGTGATATTGAGCTAGATGGCTTTTCTCTTTGCTGCTTCTCTTTCCTTTGTTCTAGGCCCAAGTCCAAGTATATACTTGGGTCAAGAAGGGAATATATTTGTTTTGTCCTGCAGTCCACTGAAGCTCAAGTAGGTGGAATATAGACAGGTTTTGCATACAATCATAGACCTTCAGAAATCAGGTGATTCTTGTCTCATTTATACTGTGTACTTCCAGGGACTATGTCTTACCAGACAGAGCAAAGAATGAAAAAAATCTGTTTATGAACACCTTTGTTTATTTTTTTCCTACCTGACTCTTTCCTTCATTCTATGTGTAGGATATTATACGAGGTACTTTACGTATGTAAACATGAATAGTGACTTTATTTCTTATGGTCTGGTAGTCTTAAGCCTGTCTTTTTACCTTGTTTATCAAGCAATCCAGCTGTTGACATATTTCCTTTCAGAAAGGTAGAAATCTACTAGGATGGGAGAATTAATTTTTGGCAGGGAACTCTGAGAAGGAATTGGTTAATGCTAGCTGCTATAACAAATATACCACCTAACTACATTGATTTACATTCTAAAAGCTATTTTTTCACTCAGATAAAGTCACTGGTGGAGGATGGGGTTCGGTGCTCTCCCTCACACAGGGTTTTGGTGTCTGATAGAGGCTCACCTACTTTCAGTGTAAAGAGCTCTTAAAAGTCATGTTGAAGGAGTAGTGGAGTTTTTGGTTTGTTGGTTTTAAATGGGCCTATACACTCCCCATTGTGCCATACTTTTTTGTGCATGTCTTTAGATGCAACGTAGTTTCATGGCCACTCCTTACTGCAAGAGAAACTTAGAAATGTAGGGTAGATTCATGTCTAGGATAAACAAAAGCTAAACTGATTTGATCAACAGTGACCCAATTTCTGCTACTGAGACACAGCTCCCAGGTCAATATTAAAAAAATCACTGGAATTATTTTAAAGCCAGAGTAATCATTATATAAACTCATCAATATTTTATGATTATATCATCATGTAATAATCATAAAAATAACTTTTAACATTTCTCTTTCAATGGAGGTTTTCATAACTTCTGTTGTTAATTTGAGTGACTTCATACCATTATGAATTAGAAACAAGAGAAAAAAAGATCCTAAAGCTGTCAGCAATTGATGTTGCTCTTTGTTTAAAAGATTATCTAAGAAATACAATTTTTGTACTTGTACAATGCTTACTGTATTTAGAAAGAGCTGCACACTAAGTTTGTTATAATATTTTCTTATTTGACTATGAGATACCTTGTAATAAACAAAAGGGCATTACAGAAATTTTATACCGAGAACTGGAAAATTCAGGATGTGGGGTAAGAGGATGTCCTTTGAAGGGGCTATTAGGTTATTTTCAAGCCACCCTTCCACTCTTGCTTTCATATTTCATCATGATGACCTAGGAATTGTGTGAGGACTAAGTCGCTTATTTGCATAGTGCATTGGGTTCTGAAAACTCAAGACATAACTCTTATGGATGGAATTTTACTGACTTTGCAATGACAAAACTTATTACTTTGCCTGAAATTGTGAGTAGCTAGCCAAACATTTTCATGTCAATTGTAAGTTAGTACAAACCCGAGTTGGAGTAATATCTTCATAAATATCTTTATGAATCTTAAATATCTTCATGAATACTCTGACCTGTTCTTCAGTTCATAACTGCTAAAAGCTCTTGAAGGAATCACTGAATTCCATTGGAGAGAACCACCCTTATTTATTTTGTTAAAGTGTTTCTCACAATATTTTTAATTGCCTCCTTCTAAAGAAAGGAAAAAATCAACAACATAAGATTTTTTTAGTAAGGAATATCAGAATAGGAGAATTCAGTCCTAATCAGTTTATCCTCCAACTTCAGACACCATTTTCTCCAACATAATTTTGTAAAGAAAGAGATTAAATTCTGGATTAAAATTTATTTTGAATTTTCAGAGGTAAAGACTTTTGATTATTTAACGTAGGAGAATTTAAGTCTTTTTGCACAATGATATTTATAACCCAATTAATTCTTTTTCTGAGAAATAAAGCCCTGAATCCTCCCTATTATTAACATTCTGTTTGTCACAGTTTGATTTTAGTGGCCTGTACTATTATTGTTATCAGAATTTGATCAGTTGTAATGTCTGATTTGGCATATAGAATTTTTGTTGCTAAAAGCAATCACTTTTTTTAAGTGTCCAAAGTTAACTAGTACAGATTCCCCCAAACTAGGAGGAGGAGAACACATTATGCAACTTCACATTAATAATCTTATTAGAATGTAGAGATATGAGCCAAACATGGTTGTTTTATTGGTATGTAGTTCCAGCTGCATTTAGTGAAAATAGAGTTCCTAAAATAAAGTTGAATGAACCATCTGTTTTAAAGAGTGAAAGCAAAAAGATTTGACTATTATTGCCACTATTCACATTGCAAATATCGTTGAGAACTTTACAAAAGCAAAGCCTTGATATACCAAGGAATTGCTGGGTTGAAGCAGCATATGCTTTTGCGGTGATATGCTGATATATTTTCTTATCTGAGTTTACTATTTACATTAGAAATACTTATGCAAAAATTTAGAGACCTCATTCATTATATCCAGTAGTGTGCTGAAGTCGGCTATACAAACTTAAAAGAGGTGGTAATTACATTTCTTAGAAATTTGCAAGCTGGTTGTAAAGCACAGCTATTATTAAAAATTATATGAACAGATAGCACATACATTGTATTATAAACAAAGTTCATATATTATTAAAACTCATTACTTCCTAATTATTTTACTATATTTTATTATTGTTTACGTTCTTGGTGGTATTTATATCTATTTTTTCTGTATGATAGAAGTACTAAATAATAATATATCACTGCTCATCTAACTCTGTGTTCAGTGACTATTTCAGTAGCTTGAAATTGGCCAGTGTGGGAATATTTAATACCACAGAAATTGGTGAATACTACAGATTGGCACTCCTTTTCCCTCACCACCTAGAGAGCCAGTTGTATCCTTAGTAATATCACAATATTGCATAGTTGTTTAGAAGACAGTGTGAAGCAACCTTTCTCACATGACCTTAATTCTCAACAGTCAATAAGCCCATTTTTCATGTTCAAGAAGTTGGAGGGAGTGCATTTGAATGCAGAACAATTCACTGTTTTTCCAGAGCAATAGCTAAAAACCCAAGATTAATCATGAAAGTCACAGGAGTTTACTATACAACTAAGAACTCCATTTTTTAAATTTAATTTCCCTATTTTATTTATTTATTTAAATTCAATTTGCCAACATATAGTATAACACCCAGTGCTCATCCCATCAAGTGCCCTCAGTGCCTGTTACCCAGCTACCCCATACCCCTACCCATGTCCCCTTCTGCAACCCTTTGTTTGTTTCCCAGAGTTAGGAATCTCTCATGTTTGTCTCTCTAATTTTTCCCACTCAGTTCCCCTCCTTTCCCTTATAATCCCTTTCACTATTTCTTATATTCTACGTATGAGTGAAACCATATGCTGATTGTCCTTCTCTGATTGACTTATTTCACTCAGCATAATACCCTCCAGTTCCCTCCACACTGAAGCAAATGATGGGTATTAGCTGATGGCTAAGTAATATTCCATTGTGTATATATATACCACATCGTCTTCCATTCATCTGTCGAAGGACATCGAGGCTCCTTCCACAGTTTGGCTAGTGTGGACATTGCTGCTATGAACATTGGGGTGCAGGTGTCCTGGCGTTTCACTACATCAGCACCTTTCAGTACTAAGCACTCCATTTTGATTAGGAATTTTAAACTACTGTTTGTTTTATCATGGCAAAAGACATTTGGGCCCAACATTTCCTTGAATTTTGAAATATCAAGACAATAATGTATTTCAGTGACTCTTAGAGGATAAAAATGAAAAAGGTAGATTGCAGAGAAGAAATAAATAACTAGTCTTGAGACATGCCATACGATTGCAAAATATTTCTCTTGATATTATTTTTCTTTTTTTCTTTCACACATGCTTTTTTCTTTTTGGCTTGATATGGGGAAAAAAAGGTGCCAAAAGGCTGTGTTGTCTATCTTTCTTTGGCAGCAATCCTGTTTCAATCTGATGGCTGCAAGCCATGCACATGGTTTGGGTAGGTTGGGGTAAAATAGCTGAAACTTCACTTAACGTTTGCATGTGTGTGTTGTGTGTGTGTGTCTGATAAGTCTTTTGGCTTTCTCTGGATTCACCAAATGTAGTTCATGAAAATTAATTCTGCCAACTTTTTCTCCCTCTTTAACATTTTTAACAAAAAATAATCACCTCTCTATCTTCTATCTAATCATGAAAACACAGCCCCTTGAGGTAAATTATCTGCTCTGCAAATGTTGCATTCCTTGTAAAGAAAACATTTAAAGATAAACTCTTTGAGGTTCAATTTATGTTTTTCTTTCCTCTTACAAACAATCACTTTTGTTAGACTATCTATAAAATATTTCTGGAAAAAAAGAAAACTTGAGAGGAAGTTAAATAGGAGTCTTTATGAATATGAAACTCTTACCTCAAGGATGAAAGTGAAGGATGACCATTCTCATTTCCACTAAGAAAAAAAAATAAGTGACATGTAAGAAAAACATTCCTCAGTTTCAGAAAACTTGAAATTTTGGAATAAGTTACATATTAAAATTATATAATCTACACCAGAGTTCTAAACACAGATTAAACAGTCAAGATTGGTATATGTGTGGTCTTGGCCTGATTGCTGTGGGATAAAATAGATAAATACTAAATTTCACCTCTAGGACTGAGAATTGAATTATAACTTACTAATTAGATTATCTGCTTTTCGAAGGACAGTTTTTGCTCAACTTTGTGGCACTGTGAAGAAATAGAAAACACAACTTTGTATATTTATATAAATAATACACTATACACATACTCATGCTAACTAAATATTATGTATTTATATAAATAATACACTATACACATATTCATATTATGCTAACTAAATATTGCTACTCTATTTCTTAAATCACTATATGGAAATTATAAATATATAACAAAATCTTATCATGAATCTTTCTGTCAAAATACTGGATTGGTATTACTGTGTTAGGAAAACAAAAGTTTTTGGTAAATACAAGTTTAAATATTTGGGAATATGTATTTTATAAATTTATTTGTTTTTATTTGCCACATTTTAGATTGTCAATATTTTAATATATTGTTTCTATGTTCTTAGTTACTGATAAACACCAATTCAAGCCAGAACAGATGTTATATAGATTTCGTTATGATGATGGAACTTTTTATCCAAGAAATGAGATGCAGGATGTGATTTCAAAGGTAACAACCTCTCCCAGAATCTTTTATCAAGAGCAGAGTTCATGTCGTTATACTTCACCAAGATAAAATGCTGCTGAAAGACTTAAAAAAAAAAAAAAAAAGACTTAAAAAAAAATTCTTCTGGTGTAGAAAATAGCATTTGTAAGCAAGTCTCTCAATTTCTTTTTTGCTATTTAAAGAATTCCAGGGTTAGATCATTTTTTTTCATTCTCTTATTTAGTTCTAAATGGAAGTAATGAAATTGCATCACTCAGATTATATCCACTGAAAACTATGTCACATGTAGCAACAAGTGGCCATTATACTTGAATAAATTTTAAAAATACATAAATATATAAAATTTATGTAACATCAGTTTTCTTCGCATATTTGACAAAATTTATATTGATATATGATGAACATGTAGTGTGAGGTATTATTGCTGCATAGATTTATTTTCTGCTTGTGTTTTGAAGTTTTACATTTTAAGAAAAATAGTTTTAAAAACTTTTTCTATGTATATGTCATATGTATAAAATTCATATGTACAAATTTGACAAATGTCAAATTCATAGTACAACTTGGTCCTGTTTTTAATTATTTAAGTTATTTTTTCTGATGTAATACAACAGATGAATAACTTTTAAATGGTAGAGATTATATAGTGATTCCAGAATGTTGACAGTGGAATTAGTAGTCTCAAAATTTCATTAGTCTGTCCTTTGAGTGATCTTCCTTGTTTTTGACATATCTTTATTTTATAATAGGGAGTGAGATTATATTGCCGTCTCCATAGTCTGTTTACTCCAGTGATTAGGTGAGTCTGATTTCTAAGTTCTGGGCAACTTACTTGGAAATATTTATATTGCATATTAGGTAAGCATTGTTCAGCTGCAGACTCTTGGCTTATTTTTCTTCCATAAGTGAAAATTATACTTTAAAGATTATTTTAAGTAATAATTGATCTGAAAATTTTTCTAAATTTTGTGAGGCTCTAATTATACAGTTTTTTCCATGGCTTTTTATTCTGATTTCTAAAATTATTTGCCACTAATTCATACTAAATTATAGACTTCATAATGAAATAATCCACATTTAGTTAATATTTAGTTAATAATAGTTGACTAGGAGATGATTTTGAAATATTATTTCCTATAAATACCACTATGATTATTATATATTGATTTTTCTTCATCAAGTTGTATAATCACATCTTTGGCATGTATTTTCACAGTATTTTCTTCTAACAGTCTTTTTTTCCAAAGAAAAGATTTTGTACTTGAAAATTAAGAATTAATTGGAGTTAAAAAGTAAAATTTTATAATTTTGTTCTCTAACATGATTTTCCTTTTGAAGAGATATGCCTTTTTTAAAGTGGAATCATAATTAATTTTCAGTTTATCTCTCCAGAAAGACATCAGAAAACTGAGTTTTGTGTTATGATTACTAATAGAAGAGATGTTCTGGAATATTATTGTTTTTTTATGAAATATACACTGATAGAATGTAGTATGATGCTACGCTCATTTCAAATGGCCAGATGTCATCTAGAACTTATTGACTGAAACTTAATATTCAGGACCAAAAAAAAAATATGGATGCTTCATTTCCAAAATGAATAAAGAGTCTTTTCAGTCATGGCTATAGAATCCAAATGTTTGATGTGCTGGTGTTTCTATTTTTCATTCTGGTTTCCAATTCCAAGGAAACTCAGAACTTAAGGAAAAAACTATCCACAAGTGACTGTTTAAGTGTATTGTAATGCTCACTAATGTTTTATAGAGAACACAGTGCAGATCCTTGAGGAAGAAACAGAATCTTATCCATTACTCCTAAAAATGCCTTTTCACAAATAGGCTTCCTTAAAGTGAAAAGAAGTGAAAATGAACCCATATTTATTGATTCCCTACTAGATTTCTAGCATAGCCACCCTGCAAATATTTTGGATAACCTAATACTAAAAGATGGTTACTTCACTCCATAGCAAGTGGGTACTTAAATTAGTTTTTTCTGCTAAACTCAGAAAAAAATAATGCTTACATTTTTCATGTTACCTGTGTATATATAGATTTTGTATGTGAGAAAATGTGCTCTGAAAATGTATTTTAGCCATATGGGATTTCTTATCAAGAAGGTTACATTCCATAAGAGCTGATAAGGAATTGTTCTTTGGCTAGTAATGACAATTGTTTATGAGCTGTCAAGGAAAAATTTATGGGAAAAAAACCATAAAACAGATGGAATGTATGATAGTCATGCTTTTAATATGTGTGAACTCAGCTTACAAAAAGAAAAATTATTTGAGTGAAGAATTCACTGACCCACATGTGTTTTATAATATCCTGACTACCCTTTCCCTTCTTACTGAAGTTTATGGAAACCAAGATGAAATGGGCAATGAGGTATCAGAAACATGGAGATAGATTTAAAAAGATTTTTTTTTTGAAAAAAGAATCTGCTATTGATTACTAGCTAACTTAGTGTATTCATTACTAAGATCTCAGAAATTTCAACCATTTTTCGGGGACTTTTCCTTTTATGAAAGTAGATAAAATGATGTCAGTATTAATTGTCAATTGCTGACAGGGGCTAAAGAACTGTGAATAGAGCTAGTAATTATTTATTACTTCAAGTTGTTTGCAGTTCAGATCTTTTGACATTTTGAAAAGACTGTCATTTTCTCTTTGATCCAGGCCTGCAGAATGAATGCATTATAGATTTCTGCTCTGAGGGCCCCATTCTGATCAAGAGCACTTGTTGGTGTCTAACTTCACTTTGAATGATTTCTCAGATCTGGAAAGTTTACTGAAAGTTGAGGCTAATGTAGAATCAACTGGTTCCCTTGGTTTCCTGGGGATGTGGTATCACTTGTCCATGTTCTGATCAGACAAGATGAATGACAGGATTCTCAGCATGTTTACCTCAGGCAGACCTGCTGTCTGCTACTGCAGCTGAGCCAAATGGAATAATGCTCCTGTGTAAATCCAGCCTTCCTGGAGAATTCAGGAATGAAAGGATTGCTTTATTCTCCACATTTTGATGAGATTTTTTTGGTAGACTCTATCTTGATTTTAAGGGAAGAATTCTATTTTGTTATTCTTTTAATGAGGTATTGTGTTTCTAGCTAAGTTATTACTAGATAATATATCAGTAATAATATACTTGTGTATAAGAAGATGTCAAAGGAGAAATGTCCTGTTTTGGTATCCTTGTCAGTCAGTTCTGATATGAGCTAATGAAGGAATTTTCAGGTATTATGTATACCTCGGAAACCTCTCTTATTTGCACATAATTTGGATGATACATTCAGATTATATTTAGTAAACTTTTCTGTTGTACACTGATATTAAATGAAATGTTTTCCTGCACTTATCCCCTTGCTTACTGGTTTTGTTTTCTTTTTCCTGTATAGAGATAAAGATTACCATCTAAGGACCTACAAATCTGTAGTCATGGCCAACAAACTTATAGACTGGTTAATTGCGCAGGTAAATAGACAAATAGAAGTTTCTGAGTTACATTCACTGCTGCTTTAAGCTTTGAGGTGATCAGGGTACTTTTTTTTTTTATCACCACGTGCAGATGACACACAGTAAAATAGCTAATATAAAGCAGAGTTAGGATTTGAATCTAGGTAATCTGACTTCAGAGTCTTCAAAGTTAATTTTTATACTATTCGGTCTTTCAAGAGAAAGATGTTCCTATTTTTAAAATATCAACTGAGATTCATCAAAAAAACTAAGTGTAGGGTATCTGGATGGTTCAGTCAATTAAGGGTCTGACTTTTTCTTTTTTTTTGTTTTGTTTTGTTTTGTTTTGTTTTAAAGAATGCATCCGACTCTTGATCTCAACTCACTTCTTGATCTCAGGGTCATGAGTTCAAGCCCCACATTTGGCTCCATGCTGGGCATGGAGTCTATTTACGAAAGAGAGAGAGAAACAGAAAGAGAAAGAAAGAAAGAAAGAAAGAAAGAAAGAAAGAAAGAAAGAAAGAAAGAAAGAAAGAAAGAAAGAAAGAAAGAAAGAAAGAAAAGAAAAAAGAAAAGAATAGAATCGAATCTTAGGTTTAATTTGAATATTACTGAAGAATATCTATGCACATACACTAAAACCTCTTGTATGGTTTGTTTTCTAATTTGTTTTAAGATACTGTTTATTAGTCCTAGCAAATTATTCTAAAATGCCTGTGCCTTTCTCTTGGTTAGATAATAATTGTGCTTTGACCATATAAGCTTTAATATTTATCTACGCTCATTTTAAATAAGAAAGTATGAAATTTATTGTTAATTGTATTTATTTAGCTCAGGAACTATGGTAGGTATTGAAAAAATGTTATTTGCAAATTAGGGCATCTACCCCAACATACTAGATATTCAAATAAAAATTTAAATGTTTTATTATACTGGGTCAACTAATATATGATCACTTGTTTTTCATTGATTAAAAAACAACTTTGATAGAACTTACTATTTTGGGGTAGGGGATATTGCTTGTTGAAATGTTATCATGCTTAGATATATATGTCTATTTCATAAGCAGTTTTACTTTTTTGTTATTAAAGAAAGTGGTCTATTCTTTGTTAAATATGAATAACATTTGATAATCATAATTTTTGCTTCAATATTGTTTAATATTTGATTCATTTGTGCACATAAATGTTGAGATTTTTATTATGTAATATTAATTTCTAGACTACCCAAGACTGCTTATTTTTGAATTTATAGCACTTAAATGTATTTTATTTAGAAGTTAAGATTTTAGATTAAACCAAACAATTATTTTTATATAAAAACTGATTCATACATGCAGTGGGTTTACTAGAGTCAGAGCCTTTTTCAATATTATGGTCAAATGTGCATCATTAGAATTGGTTCTGTACTTGGTGTCAGAGTTGGCATTTTACATAGAAATTATAATCTTATAGAATTCACATGAACTTGTTGTGTATGTTGACTATGTGAGAAAACTGAAGAAAGTTTTTTGAAGTGAAGATTGGTGCCTAATAAATATTTAAAGTTCAGGAACCAGTGAGCAGCTTTTTTTCTTCTTTTTTTTTTGGCATTGTTTTACTTTTCAAATGTGAGTATTAGAATAATAGAACAGGCTATCCAAAAACTGGACCATATTGCAATTATTTTTTTTCTTCAGGTTTTCTTAGTGGCCTATTATGACAATTTCTTAGAAGTGGTACATACTAGAAATTGGGGTGATGGACTGGGACTCAGGTAATCTACTACCAGATGCTTGTTCTTCTGATTAGTTATGTAAAGTTGAACAAATCCCTTCATTTATCTAGATTTTTATTTTCACAACGGTTTACTACTTAGCGAATTATTATCTAACAGTAAAAGGCACAGGGACATTAGAATAATTTGGTAGGACTAACATTAGATACATACATATATGTACATATGCCTATTCCTATATATGAATCCATACTTATATGAACAAAATAGAAGTTTTCTAGATAAAAACATAACAGAAGCTTGGATTGGGCTTTCATTTTTTTCTTCATTTATATGATCTGATTATTTTTTCTGCAAGATAGTAAAAGAGAAGCTTGCATTTACAAGCTCAGCTGTACAAATTACTTTTAGGGTCTTAGAAATCACCCTACATTAGTAGAGTTTTTTAGGGGTCCTTTAAAGAGCAAGGCCATTTAGTAGAGGAATGTGATAGCAGAGATCATGCATAATGATTTTTCGTTAACTTTATTTAGTGTGTTTTCAATATATAGGTTGTTTTCTTGTGGTACAATTGGGATACAAGATTTAAAAAAAATGAGAGAAATGGATCATTTGTGGTATCAACAAATTTTAGTTACTTATATATTTTCATGTTTAATACAATATGGTTTTTCTCAGGAAATATTAACTCTTTGCTTTTCACTTAATGTCAAAAAAGATGTTTTCATAATTAAATAAATGTTTTATAGCAATTAGGTGCATCATGAGCTTATGAATGCGATGTGTGCCTTAATAAATGACTGGCTCTGTCAGTATGGTGCTGGGAACATCAAATGTCATAAAGACACAACAAAGCCTTTAGTTGCCTATTAAGATATGCCATATTTTTGTGGTTAACAGGGGGATTGCCGCACCCGAGAAGAAGCAATGATATTTGGTGTCGGTCTCTGTGACAATGGATTTATGCACCATGGTAGGAATTTTTATTCTGGGAGATTACAAATGTATTTTACTGTTTTGTTTTTGTTAGGGCATAGGGAGTATCTCATTCTTTTAGTGAAGTCATTTAGAGATGAACCAACAAGACTGTATGGGTCTTGCCATGTATCCATGCTACATCATATCTGCATTCAATTTCACCGCTGGTGCCATTCCAATGTCTAGTTGCTATTATCTACCAGTTGCTATGACTTCCCTTCTATTTTTCTAGACTGATTCCAGAAGAACAAAATCTTGAACTAAGAAGTTGGTTTTTTTTTAAGTAGCTTCTAAAAAAAATTGAAATTGTTTTAGATCAGACTCATGGGTTTTTTGAATGTCAGTATATATTTAAAATGATTAAATGAAAGCATATATTGTCAGATAATTATTGTTCTTTTTAGAAAAATGCTTTTAAAATTATCTCAGAGAATAAAATTATAAATCTATGGAAAAAAATGTCTTTCATATTGGCTACTAATTAAAGATTTTGTTGTTCGATGACTTCATTCCCCCTAAATTTATAAAAATAATGAGACTTAGTTTTCCCTCTCTATTCATAGCATCTTATAGATTCCACAAACCTAATCTTTTGCACTGTTTGCATGTATATAACATATATATGTATACTTATAAACACATTTGGGTTATGTATATATACCTATTTGCCAGTTACTTTCAGAAGGTTATTACCTTTTTTTAAAAAAAAAGATTTATTTATTTTAGAGAAAGAGACTGGGAGAGAAGGCAGAGGGAGAGTAAGAGAGAGAATCTTAAGCAGATTGCCTGCTGAGGGTGGAGCCTGACCCCAAGCTCAATCTCATGACCCTCGGTTGAGCAATCAAGAGTCAACTACTCAACCAACTGAAACAATCACAAGGTCATTACCTTTTTATGAAGAAGGAAGTATAACAAAACTTTCAATGATATTGAGAGCATTTTTGGTTAGCCTACATTCATTTGGGATTTCCATTACATCCCACTATGTATCTCTAGAGCACTATATGAGTTGTGATAGAGAAATATCAGTCTTTGAAGAGCAAACTATTGACTGGGAGAATTGACATTATTATGGGGAATTAAAACAATAATATCAAGCTGAAAGCCTTCAAGTATTTTAATTTTCTTTTTTTTAAGATTTTATTTATTTATTCATGAGACACACACACACACACACACACAGAGAGAGAGAGAGAGAGAGAGAGAGAGGCAGAGACACAGGCAGAGGGAAAAGCAGGCTCCATTCAGGGAGCCCAACGTGGACTCAATTCTGGGTCTCCAGGACCACGCCCTGGGCTGAAGGCAGCACTAAACCGCTGAGCTTCCAATTGTTTTTCTTTTTAAAACATCAATAAGCAGTAACTTTATCTAAATATTTATGTCAAAATATTGAGTTAAGGGTGCCTGGGTGGCTTAGTCGGTTAAGCATCTAACTCTTGATTTTGGCTCAAATCACAATCTCGGGTGTGAAGTCAAACCCATTGTTGGGCTCATGCTGGAGGTGGAGCCTGCTTGAGATTTTCTCTCTCCCTCTCTGTCTGCCCCTCTCATATGCCTAAATAAATAAATAAAATAACAAAAAAAAAATAAACTATTGAGTTAAGAACAATAGTTTCCCTACAAAAGTCTATGTCAGTTAAGCACAACAAATTTGGCTCCTGCCTGTCTTTATTGATATCCTTTCTCACTCCTGTTAGGCATAGTATTTTGTAGAGGAAAATAGCAGTAGCAAAACACCATGTGAGTTTTGTGGAAGCACTTGGGTCATGTAGGCAAGACCTAACTTGATCTCAAGTAGAATTTTCATTTCTGTTGTCAAATGTGGCATGTTACTTTTTAATTGGTGGTTGATAGTTTTCAATTGTTAACCCAAGTTGCCAGCCAGTCTTCCATCCAAAGATCAATACATATATCACCAGTTATTATTTGGAACTCTGTAATAATAATGAAATAAAATAGTTTTGTATTGCTTTCTGTATGTCCAGTTAATCACACTTGTTACTTCATTTTTGGTTCTGTGCATTATGAAGAAGGTTTTATTGCCCCCCCTTTTACTGATGAGGAAACTACAGTTCAAAGAGTTAAGTAACTTTCCCAAAGTCACACCCAGAATCAGACCCAGACCTGGAGATTTGTCTCATCTTAAGCCAAACCTTGTACAGTGCCATGGGACCACTGTCTTACCTTTAGTTTCCCAGCTCAATGAATTACCCTGTTCCAACAAGTGTGTTTCTACCTACCAAGGAGAGATAAATAGAAATAGAGAAGATTTCTCTTTCAAAACATTTTGACAGCTGTCAGGATCTCACTGAATATAAATTTCTCTCCATTGGTATTTAGCCTTATTTTTAAAAAGATTAATGAAACATAAACCTTATGTCATCAGGGCGTGTCAGGGATCTTAGGGACTTGGGGGGAACTATTAACATACATAAAAGGGGGGAAATGACCTTTATTGAAATAAGATTATTTGAGAATAATGTTTTGAAATAGAAAAAGACTAGGAATTAGTGGAAACTAAAATTACATTTCACCCAGAAGATCTATTTCTGGTTTGAATTGTTGATAAAAGTGACCACAGTGGGAATGGCTCACACACATAAGAGCAACACTTACTCATTTGAGTTTTCCCATAATTGTTCAGGATATTAAAAACTTACTTTGAATGTTTACTACAAATTCAAAACACTGTAGGTTTTTATGTTTTGGATTGCATACATTTTTTATTCATTATAATCTTTTATTAAATTTGGGTGAGTACAAAACAGTTAAGTTATGAAAAAATACTTAAAAATTCACAATTCTTTAGTTAATAATTATTTATATTTTTATATTTTAAAGATTTTATTTTATTTGTCCTTGAGAGACAAGGAGAGAGAGAGAGGCAGAGACACAGGCAGAGAGAGAACCAGGCTCCATGCAGGAGCCTGATGTGGGACTTGATCCCGAGACTCCAGGATCACGCCCTGGGCCGAAGCTAGATGCTTAACTGCTGAGCCACTCAGGCATACCAGTTAATAGTAATTTAAAAGAATTATCAGTTTAAAGCTGTCAGAAGAAATAGAACAATATCATAGGGATACTTGTGAGTGAAATTTCTTCTAAGAGTATGACATTGAGGTTATGGGACAGGTATTCGTTTACTGAATGTCTATTAATATGGAAAGTGGGTTCAATTTTTGGATTAATTGAAACTATTTGAATCTGTTTTTGTAGTCCTTGAAAAAAGTGAATTCAAAGATGAACCCCTACTTTTCCGTTTTTTTTCGGATGAGGAAATGGAAGGATCAAATATGAAGCATCGTCTAATGAAACATGATTTAAAAGTTGTGGAAAATGTTATAGCCAAATCATTATTGGTAAGCTTATTAACATGTATAAGTTTTCTTCCTTTATTCTGTTTGATTTGTACCTTTTTTCATAGTACCTTTATTAATAATGTTAATATTTTGCATTTCAGATTAAATCCAATGAAGGCAGCTATGGTTTTGGGTTAGAAGACAAAAATAAAGTTCCAATAATAAAGTTGGTAGAAAAGGGCTCTAATGCTGAGGTAATGTAAAGTAGCATCTTTATTTAAATTTCTTGTCCATGACATACAAATATAAAAGTTCTAAACAAATTGAAATTAGCTTATAAGTGTCTTTATTAAAAATAGTGTTTCTTGGGCAGCCCCCGTGGCGCAGCGGTTTGGCGCCGCCTGCAGCCTGGGGTGTGATCCTGGAGACCCGGGATCGAGTCCCACATCAGGCTCCCTGCATGGAGCCTGCTTCTCCCTCTGTCTGTGTCTCTGCCTCTCTCTCTCTCTCTCTCTGTGTCTATGAATAAATAAATAAAACCTTTAAAAAAATAGTGTTTCTGAATAATCTTACTCTGAGTTTCTACCAGATATTGGGATTTGTGACAGAGTCCATGTACTCAAAGATAGTTGAAAGGAAGTATTGTAAAGATTGATAGTTGTGAACTCTTGACCTCCTGGGAAGTCACATGGCTTATCCCTTGTCCCTGGGACTTCCCTGTTCATCAGTGATTGGGGGAACCCTATGGAGACTGCATTCAGTGAGACACTATTATGTATGTCAGATAACTGTTCCATTAAATCAAGGGCTATGTCTTTTATTTTCCTATCACTTTTGATTGTCCTAAAAATATATATATATATAACTTTCACCAGTAAAGCACATGTTTTAACTTATTTTCTCATTAGGTTAATGGCAATTGATGTTCTCTCACGTCATCAGCCTTTAAAAAATGAATCTCCTGATCATTCATTGAGAATTATTTATTTAGTACCTATTATATACCAGGCAGTGTTCTAGGCTCTGGGAATACAACAGTGAACAAGAGACAAAATCTCCTGCTCTCACGGAACCTATTGGGATTGTTATATCCCACACATATCAGATTTAAAATGGTCTCACCTTGCTGTCTGGCTTGTAAAAATGCCTTAATCCTCAACCAAACTTCTAAATATATAAATCTTAACTAGAGAATGTGAGAATGAATGAAGCATGGCTTTTAACTTCGAATCTATTTAAGGTTGCCATCCATCCTCCTATCTGCTATTGCCCAAGGCCTTCATCTTTTACCAAAACACAAGCTCATGCAAGACAATGTTAGGTAGAGCACACTCATTCCAATTGAAATAACTCTGGTCAACTCATACTTTGTTAGTGGGCTGGACCAAGAAGGGACTATTTTTAGTAATTTTCTGCAAGAAGGAAATGTTTCTCTCAGACATTTTCTGTGGGTGTTCTTAGGGGACAGTTTCATCTGACTATGCCACTGATTAAATGCACTCTCTCAGGTTTTCATCATTTCTCTGGTAACCAAAACAGCATGTAGTTCGGAGTCAGTGGAATTGGTTAAGAATGGCGGCCTGGTTGGCATGGAGAGATGATGTCTTCTTTTATCTTTTCAGCCTCTGCCAATCTGTGCTTTCTGGAGCTCTTTTCCTGGGGTTCCAGGCCATTCCTCTCTCCTGCCCTGAAGATATCTATGCTGTGTCATGCTAGCAATACGTATTCAGCTGTCATTGATGGCTATATAGAGGTTGAACCTCTCTGAGTTAATTGGACATAAATGGAAAACAAAGTAAAAGAAAATTACCCTGGGGTTTGACTGTAGCTTAAAGGATGAAATAAGAAAAGAACTATAAGGTACAAAAGAAAGAGGGTCACAGGAGGAGTACAAAATTAAGTCATAAAAGAAGGGGCAGGGAATTTCAGTACAAATGGGTGATCAAATTTAAAACTAGGTCAAAGAGAATAACTGTGTTATCTCCCCCACAGTTCTGTTGTGTGAAATTGTATAAAAAAAAATTGCAGATGTGTTAAAATGTCAAAAATCTGCAAGTTCTAGGTCTTTTCAGCTTCTAATTCTGTGAAATAGATTCCTTATTAAAATATAATTTGATTTTTTTTTCTATTTCTCTCTTAGATGGCTGGCATGGAAGTTGGGAAAAAGATTTTTGCTATTAATGGTGACCTAGTTTTTATGAGACCTTTCAATGAAGTGGATTGCTTCCTGAAATCATGCTTAAACAGCAGAAAACCTCTAAGAGTTCTTGTGAGCACAAAGCCAAGGGAGTAAGTTGCATGATTTATGTGGGATTTAAAAAAAATTATACATAGGTGAATAAAATAGAAAAGTTAACTAAGTACATGTCTAGAATTAAGTATCTCATTGCTTGAGACATTTAAACCTCACCAAGATCACTAATACTGGTCTTTAAATGATAGGAAAAACTGCATCACTTATGATACTAATGCTTGATACTCAAATCAGGTAGTTTCAGTAGAACTAATACTGTTTTTGCTGCCCATATTTTCTGGTCTAGGTTGGATTGAGTTTGATTAGAAGTGAAGAAAACTAGGAGAACACTTTATATTAAGAACTGCATTCACCATGTTCAGCTCTAAGAATTTCAGGTCTATAAGTTAGTTAGATATTAGGTTTGTAATTAAATGCTTATAAGAAATGGGAGCACAGCTAGGTGAAATACACTCACATGCTTGCTTGTACTTAGTGACATGTCCATTCTGTTAAAAAAAAAGTCTATCTACCTACCTACCTATGATTAGGAAAAAACCCTCATGTTTATTATAGCAAATTTAGAGAGTATAGATTTTTCTAAACAAAGATGTGTTTCTTATAATCATATCAGGCATTATTATCTTTTTGAAATTCAGTAATAGTTGATTTTTCTAAGTACTGATGCAGATTTACACAACCGTGTATTTATAAAATGGGATCATGCATTATAATCTGTTTTTTTTAATTAATAAGATATTATGGATATCCTTGGAAGACGTTGGTTTTTCTTCTGCAAATCATGATAGTCTAGTGTTCCCATATCATGTTTCCATGATTTGTTTAATCAATTAATTAATCAATATGATGAATAGAAAGCACTTAGCATAATGTCTTAATGTAGTATGATTATATTAAAATTACTGTCTAAAATTTAATTATGTCACTTATTCATAGTAATAAGCAACTAAGCCTCTGTATTCATTTTAAGGTAAATGAAGGTTACCACTTAAAAAACAAAAGGTTTAGTTTAACTACTTATGAAAATATTCTTACTATCTATAGAATACAATGCTTCCCTGCTTTAATATATATATTCATCAGTAACTGGGTGCACTCTTTATCTTAGGAATTGAAATGCAATGTAATGAGCTAGAATATATGTGCTGCTGAAGCGAGCATGCAATGTAATGAGCTAGATTCTTCAGCATTAAGTCATCAAGGTCGATGGTAAAACTTACCAAGGAAAGAGTGAGTGTGACTCATTAAAATTACTCATTTAGGAAAACTTTGGGCTGGAGGGCAGAGAATAACCATAACAATGTCTTCTCTCTCAACCTAATTTTGATCTATTACTCCCTCTTTATCCAGTCCTGTCCAGGGTAAACTCACCTTAGTTGCCTACCTCCGGACCCTTTGAGGACACTTAAAAGGAAAAGAGCAGACTGGAAAGGAATAAGAGAATAATAGTCCAAAGCATCCTTAGTAAACATAAAGGGCCTCCCCATGGCCCTATTGCTCCCTGATTTAACTCTGTAACTACTGATTGACTGATCATAGACATGTAAACAGCTGGATCACTCTGAAGTCCTCAACTTTAAGATTAAATAGATAGGGGCAAATCTTCAGTTCTAGAACTAATTGCTTGATGAGCAGCATTAGAACCTGTGTCTTCCTACTCTGTGCTTATTGCACAGTATCTGGAACCCAATATTTCTGGTCCAGGTTCAAGCTTCTCTTCCACCACTTGCTTGCTAATTATGTTGCTTCAACATCTTCATCCATAAAAAAATGAAGCTGATAAGACTGTCTATGTCATGGAGCTGCTGAGAACATTAAATAAATTTAGGTTTGTAAAGAACTTAGTGACCTGTTCAGCTCATCGTGTATACTCCAGTGATGTTATCTGTGATGCATATCTCTTCTTATTTCATTTTTTTCATTGCTTCCTTATTACATCAGGAGCATATTTTATATTTCAAAACCATTTTGATTTTTAAGATAGAGTACTGATTTTATCTTTCACTTTTAACTTACTTGAAATCTGTAGCCTTTCCTTTATGTCCTTATCCTAAGGTATGATTCCTATAAATCATTCTCCCATATTTTCTTACAGTGGCCCCTTATACTTGATGTGTAGTGTCTTGTCTGGGGAGGAAAAGGCAAAAATATGAGAAATAAATACAACTGTAGTTTTCTTTTGAGCATAGCTGTATTTTACACTTGATAGCATCAAAGAATTTTTCAAAAGGCTTTGTAGCAGATTATTTAGTGCACTTACTTTCTACACGAAACGGAGTGTTCCTTTTGTATAAACTTAATTCTTCGTTTAATAGACAATATAGTGGTCCCAGCAGGGAAACATGTTTTCCAAAGATCACTTTATGAAGAGAGTCCCAGTATTATAAGCAAAATGAATCTCATGGTGTTTTGTACAAAATTTTTAAAGAAATATATAATAATCTTCTTGAAGATTAGAGTAAGGTCAGCCTTCCCTAGCAATATTAGAAGATAGAAGACCTTGCTGTGAAAGAACCAAGAGGCTGCTATGAATTCCTCACAATCCAAAAGCAACAATAACTCACCATGGCTGGAAAGCTTGAAGTTATTTCAGCAAAAGCGAACTCTAGTTCATGATAAATAGAAGCATGAGCTACTTCTATTTTTTTTGCTTCATGCTCAGAAAACATATTTATTCCTTTTTCTTTTCCTTTTCCTAGTCAGTTATTTCCCATTTTCAGGTGTCTTTTATTTATTTATTTTTGACAGACACTAGTAACAAGGTGCTATTCCAAGCAAGCAAATACAGCCTTATACACCAGATGGTATGTAATTAAGGATAAAGGAAAATTAGTTCTGTGACCTCTACTCCACCAATATGTAGATCACTTCATAGTGTATAGCCTATTCACAGTATGTAACTTAATTCATAATACTACTTTCAAGTTTCCCTAAAACAGACAATTCCCATTTCTATCACCCAATTTTGGAAAGCCTGCCTCGGTTATATTTCAGATTGCAGGATCAGCCTCTGCCATCAGGCGCAAATGCCATGTATGGCTTTCTCAAGTGTCCTAGGCACGGTGTTGCTCAAACTGATCTAGCAGCTATTTTATAAATTGTAAGTAAGTGCTGTTGTACCTAACTTCAGGCTCTGTCTAATGTGCCCTTGAAGTGCTGCTGACATTTGTTTCATGATTAATTCGTCATCTTTTGGAAAACACTTTTGTTTCTTGGGCATCTAGGGCCATCCATCAAAATTTATTGCATTGCATTCGTTTGTCTTTGCTCTGTACTGCAATTTACGATAGTCATTTTTATTATTATAATGTTCAGCCTTATCTCATGTTCCCTGCTTTTCATTGTTGCTCTCTGATCTCTGGCTTCCTTCTGTGGAGTGGCTCACTTATTAGTGCCAAACTGGACATCCCTCATTGGTTTGTCATAATAGTTTACTCAGGCTCTACTTTCCCTCATCTTGTTTTCCACATGGCTTCATTGAAAACATTTCTTTCCTTATTCAGGTTTTCCTTTTGATGTATTATTCTCTCAAAATTTCACTGAATAAATACTGAAGTTAATCACATTTTATAATTATTTTGAGGTAGTGTTTGACAGATCTGTTCTTCATAGAAGTAGCTTTTTGTTGTTGTGCTTTGATGAAATTCCCCACAGGTAGAAATGGATTAACTCTGTTTCTTTTATTATTTGTAACAAAGACATTTCACAGTGCTCTATCTTCTTTGTAACAGTAAACTAAGAAGTTGGCTCCTTAGTGGGTGGCTCTGTCTGTTAAGTGGCGGACTCTTGATTTCGGCTCAGGTTGATCTCAGGGTCCAGGGATAGAGCCTCTTGTATATCGCTGAACCCATATATCGCTGAACCCGGCAGGGAGTCTTAGGAGGATTCTCTCTCTCCCTTTGCCCCTCCCCTTGCTCCTGCTCTATCTCTTCTCTATCTCTCAAATAAATAAATACCTTTTTTTTTTAATGGTAAGCTAAGGAGAGGAGCTTCCATTTTATTGAAATGCCTACATGGTTCGTAGCATGTTGTAAGGCAATGGACCAAAGATTCCTCTTTTAGTCACCAATGACACCAGGCAAAATGAGTTTTAATGTCCTCTTTCTGTGGAAACAAGCTCAGAGAAGTTAAGGAGTTTGTGCAAGTTACTCAACCATCAAGTGACTAAATGAGGATTCGGAGCTAGTTTTGTCTGATCCCAGAGCCTGTTCCTCATTCAGCGTACACCATGCAATGGCCATGCTCAGTTGAGGAAGTCTGTCATGTGTGCTGGCTGGGTGCCTTTGTGAGGGCATGCGCCCTGTTTGTCACCTGGTTTCTAACCCAGTCAGTATCTTTTACACAGTAAACCCCCCTACACATGTTGACTGAAAGAGTGAATAAAGTGTAGGCACCATTGTTTTAACCAACTGTGGCATTTTAAAGTCATCTTACCCTATTTTCTAACTGATTTTAGGACTGTGAAAATCCCAGATTCAGCTGAAGGACTTGGATTCCAGATCCGAGGATATGGCCCATCAGTTGTACATGCAGTAGGAAGAGGTGAGAAATTCGTTCCACGTGGCAAACAGCTTTTCAGCATGTTTGGATATTGCTGGCTGATGGAGAATATGTTCAAAATGCACATGATCATGTTGTCATGATTTTTCTCAATCATTTTTTACTTTATTAGGTCAGTGGCAGTATATTCCTAAAAAAATATTAAAAAAAAAACCTTAGGGGATCCCTGGGTGGTGCAGCGGTTTAGTGCCTGCCTTTGGCCCCGGGCGCGATCCTGGAGACCCGGGATCGAGTCCCACGTCGGGTTCCCAGTGCATGGAGCCTGCTTCTCCCTCTGCCTATGTCTCTGCCTCTCTCTCTCTCTCTCTCTCTCTCTCTGTGACTATCATAAATAAATAAAAATTAAAAAAAATAAATAAAAATAAAAAAATAAAAAAACCCTTAAAATTATAAGGCATATTTATCACTGTTAAAAACTGATGATGTGGATGGAACTAGAGGGTGTTATCCTAAGTGAAATAAATCAGTCAGAGAAAGACAAGGTACCTTATGATTTCACTTGTATGTGGAATTTAAGAAACAAAACAGATGAACATAGGCAAAGGGAATACTCTGGTTTCTCTTCAGATTGCATAAATCTTTTGCCTTTTACATAGGCAAAGGGAAGGAAAAATAAATAAGATGAAAATAGAAAAGGAGACCAACCATAAGAGACTCCTAACTCTAGGAAACAAATTGAGGGTTGCCAGAGGGGAGTGGGGTAGGTAGGGGATGGGGTAACGGTGATGGGTATTAAGGAGGGCATGTGATGTGATGAGCACTGGGTGTTATATGCAACTGATGAATCACTCAGTTCTACCTCTGAAATAATATGCTATATATTAATTAAATTGGATTTAAATAAAAATTAAAAAACAAAACTGATGAGAGAATGATGCCTCCCAATCACACTTTTCTGCATGTTTTCATGCAGTTGTTCATTTGTATTTTCCTCTGGTGGCAAATAACTATATTTTTGTCAGTAACTCAAAGATGTAGGTTTTCAGGCTTAAGAATGATCTGTGTCTTTTATAACCGGTTTCTATATGATTACTTCAAGTATTTATATAAATGAAGCATTTCATAAGCTATAAAATGCATTTTAAATTAAATAATAACTTACATTTATGTTTTATTCTTTTTTGTTTGATAGGTAAATAAAAATAAACCATTGATATCTCTTGTTATATGTATCTTAAATTTTGTATTATACTAACACTAGAAATGATTTAAGGAAATGACTGTTAGATTCCACATAGTATATAGCTTGCTGCTATAGAAAGAAATGTCACTATAAGCAAAGAGGCCATGCATTTATCTTAACAAGAGACATACATGATTCTCATTCTGAGAAAACATAAAATGTAAAGCATCTTAATATGATCACCCAGATATTAGACTGAAAAATTTTGAGAAGGTATTGCTATCAGAATCAAATGTATCAAGCACATACTAGCTAGACTTGTATTAGATTATAAAATTGCCTGTATTAGTGTATATGTGACAAAAATGAATCTTATTTCAAAAACTTGTCTTTTCACTGAGATGTTTAAAACATATAGACTAATAGACATTCAAAACCTTTCCAATAACTCAATATTATAAAACTGAAATGGGATATATTTCATACTGCAAGGGGATAGTTGGTACATCAAAGATCTTCATTTTCACTAAACAAAAAAGTGAGTCACATTATCTGTACTGTAAAATCACTGAAAACCTGAGTGAATCCAGTTGTGCCTCTGTCCTTATTACAATGTCTTTCAAAGAGCGGGGTTCTGTCTTTGGAACGTAGTTGTAGGGTAGGCCCAAATCTGGGCCTTTACTTCTGAAGACTAAAAGACAGAAATGCTCATGTGCTTTTCCTTTCAGATATATACTAAATGAAAAGATATTATTCTGTGGTTTCTTTTTGCACTGTAATTTTGCTGTAAGAAAGGAAAACTTTTCATTTTTTCTTCTTCAGCCCTCTCCTATGGCCATACACTAGAGTATATCTATATCTGAAATTTCACCTTTGGAATCTAAAACTCCAATATGCCAATTTCTTACTGCAATCACATCACTTTGATATTCTCAGCTTGTGGGGGTTCTTTTGTTTTGTATTTTGTTTTTTTTTTTTTTAATTCATTTGGGACCTCCAGCCTCTGGATTCTTCTCTGTTTCTCCTGGTTAGTTATACACCTGAAGACCCCCTTCCTTAGCCAGCTTTATCTCCAGAGTAGGTCCCCTGTCATCCTTGCCAGCATTACTAGGATCCTCGTCATTATTCTTCGGGTGTACCCTGTCATTTCTTTTTAGTCTTGGATCAACTTAACCATCTCTTTTGGTTTTTCTCCTGAGTACCTGGGAAAACAACTATCATGGATGTAGAATTAGTGTCATCCCAGTTCACCATCCTTTTACTGGGCCTGCCTAATGACTCAGCAATCTTTTCAAGTCTCTCATCATCTCCTTCTTTTTCTCCTCATTCCTCCTGTATCCCAAGATGAACTTCCTTTTTCACAGAAAAATCCAGGGTCGGTATGAAACCCTCAGAGTCCCACACCTTTTTCTGCATACCCGCACGTTTCACTGGCTCTTACACCTTCACTAGCTTTCTCCCACCCTAGAGGAAGAGGTCTTTTTACCCCATTTTTAGAGTTCAAGGTGAATAGGTGTTCTAGATCCCATCCCTTCGGATACCTTCTCTGGAGTGTTACACTGTCAGATATCCCTCTTCCAGAATTTCGGCCTTTTCTCTTCATTGGATTAATATAGTACAGGCTGTGAACATGCTTAATTCTTTCCCACTAAAATAAACAAAGAAGCAAAATGATCTCAAAGTAGAACAGCAAACACGGAACCTTTTCCTCTTGCTGTTTTCCCATCTAGATCCTTGCTACTTAAAATAGGATCCATAGACCTATAGCATTGTCATTGCCTGGGGACTGGTTAGAAATGGAGAATCTTAGGACCCACGCAGGATGTGCGGAGTCAGAGCCTACATTTTAACAAGATCCTCGGATGATTTGTATGTACATCCAAAATTGATAAGCTCAGCTCTAGAATAATATGCTGATAAACTTTATTTTGTCATGACCAAACTTCCTGAAATTCTGGTCTGTATCTTTAGCTGCCCTTCTTCACTTCCTATTTGAGTTTTAGCCCAGTGCTATAGACATCTCTCCCTATCTTCCACCCATGTCTCCAGTCTGTCTTATAAGATTTATCATGGACTTGACTGAAAAGTACTGTTTGGACATCAATAGCATTTGTATTAATTGAGCTTTCGTGGTATTTGTTTGAACTGACTACTCCTGTTTGCTGGAAAGGTTCATCTCTTGATTTCTGAGATGGCACTTTTCAAATTTTTCTCCTACCCCTCCTCTGGCAGCTCCCTTCATCTATCATCCCCATAACTGTTGGCTCCTGCCTGTCTTCTCTGCCTTCTTGTTCTCTGTAAGAAATCTCATTGATCTTCTTGCTGGAGATATTTAAATCTCTACCTCCTGCTCAGATCTCTTTCCTGGGTTCTATAGTCTAGATCTAATTATTTATTAAACATCTCCACTAAATGCCCTGTTGGCACCTTAAAAACTCAGTATTTAAAAAAAAAATTTAAAAATAAAATAAATAAAAAAATAAAATAAATAAAATAAAAAATAAAAAAATAAAAAAAAACCCCAAACTCAGTATTTTCCCCAATTGAACTTTCCATCTATACTCTGAACTTGCTTCACCTTCTGTATTTTCTTTATTAAAATGACTGTCTACTCAGCCACTGAGTCCAAAGGCAGAGGAGTAATCCTGAGGACTGTAGCCTCTTCACAAAACTCTGTCATCAAACATAAGATACTTGATCTCATTCTATCTTTTATAACAAATGCTGCTTTAGTCCTAGTCCAGAAAATTGTAGTAGATGCTTGTTGTGATTTTGACTTTTGACTTAAACTCTGGCGATCCATCCTCTGTTTTGGGGGGTCATGTCACTTGTCTGCTTAAAATTCTTAAATGATTTTCCTCATGCATATATAGTAAGGTCCAGGCTGTTAGGACTTCACATAGAGTATTCAAGGACTTCACAACCTGGCTCTGCTTGGCTCTCCAGAGTCTTCACCATCACTCTCATTTTAAGCTCATACTAAGTGCTCATGTGCTTCCAAATGTCCAGGTTATTTCTTTTTTTTTTTTTTTTAATTTATTTTTTATTGGTGTTCAATTTACTAACATACAGAATAACACCCAGTGCCCGTCACCCATTCACTCCCACCCCCCGCCCTCCTCCCCTTCTACCACCCCTAGTTAGTTTCCCAGAGTTAGCAGTCTTTACGTTCTGTCTCCCTTTCTGATATTGCCCACACATTTCTTCTCCCTTCTCTTATATTCCCTTTGACTATTATTTATATTCCCCAAATGAATGAGAACATATAATGTTTGTCCTTCTCCGACTGACTTACTTCACTCAGCATAATACCCTCCAGTTCCATCCACGTTGAAGCAAATGGTGGGTATTTGTCGTTTCTAATGGCTGAGTAATATTCCATTGTATACATAAACCACATCTTCTTTATCCATTCATCTTTCGTTGGACACCGAGGCTCCTTCCACAGTTTGGCTATCGTGGCCATTGCTGCTATAAACATCGGGGTGCAGGTGTCCCGGCGTTTCATTGCATTTGTATCTGTGGGGTAAATCCCCAACAGTGCAATTGCTGGGTCGTGGGGCAGGTCTATTTTTAACTGTTTGAGGAACCTCCACACAGTTTTCCAGAGTGGCTGCACCAGTTCACATTCCCACCAACAGTGTAAGAGGGTTCCCTTTTCTCCGCATCCTCTCCAACATTTGTTGTTTCCTGCCTTGTTAATTTTCCCCATTCTCACTGGTGTGAGGTGGTATCTCATTGTGGTTTTGATTTGTATTTCCCTGATGGCAAGTGATGCAGAACATTTTCTCATATGCATGTTGGCCATGTCTATGTCTTCCTCTGTGAGATTTCTGTTCATGTCTTTTGCCCATTTCATGATTGGATTGTTTGTTTCTTTGGTGTTGAGTTTAATAAGTTCTTTATAGATCTTGGAAACTAGCCCTTTATCTGATATGTCATTTGCAAATATCTTCTCCCATTCTGTAGGTTGTCTTTGAGTTTTGTTGACTGTATCCTTTGCTGTGCAGAAGCTTCTTATCTTGATGAAGTCCCAATAGTTCATTTTTGCTTTTGTTTCTTTTGCCTTCGTGGATGTATCTTGCAAGAAGTTACTATGGCCGAGTTCAAAAAGGGTGTTGCCTGTGTTCTTCTCTAGGATTTTGATGGAATCTTGTCTCACATTTAGATCTTTCATCCATTTTGAGTTTATCTTTGTGTATGGTGCAAGAGAGTGGTCTAGTTTCATTCTTCTGCATGTGGATGTCCAATTTTCCCAGCACCATTTATTGAAGAGACTGTCTTTCTTCCAATGGATAGTCTTTCCTCCTTTATCGAATATTAGTTGCCCATAAAGTTCAGGGTCCACTTCTGGATTCTCTATTCTGTTCCACTGATCTATGTGTCTGTTTTTGTGCCAGTACCACACTGTCTTGATGACCACAGCTTTGTAGTACAACCTGAAATCTGGCATTGTGATGCCCCCAGATATGGTTTTCTTTTTTAAAATTCCCCTGGCTATTCGGGGTCTTTTCTGATTCCACACAAATCTTAAAATAATTTGTTCTAACTCTCTGAAGAAAGTCCATGGTATTTTGATAGGGATTGCATTAAACGTGTATATTGCCCTGGGTAACATTGACATTTTCACAATATTAATTCTGCCAATCCATGAGCATGGAATATTTTTCCATCTCTTTGTGTCTTCCTCAATTTCTTTCAGAAGTGTTCTATAGTTTTGAGGGTATAGATCCTTTACATCTTTGGTTAGGTTTATTCCTAGGTATCTTATGCTTTTGGGTGCAATTGTAAATGGGATTGACTCCTTAATTTCTCTTTCTTCAGTCTCATTGTTAGTGTATAGAAATGCCACTGACTTCTGGGCATTGATTTTGTATCCTGCCACGCTACCGAATTGTTGTATGAGTTCTAGCAATCTTGGGGTGGAGACTTTTGGGTTTTCTATGTAGAGTATCATGTCATCGGCGAAGAGGGAGAGTTTGACTTCTTCTTTGCCAATTTGAATGCCTTTAATGTCTTTTTGTTGTCTGATTGCTGAGGCTAGGACTTCCAGTACTATGTTGAACAGCAGTGGTGAGAGTGGACATCCCTGTCTTGTTCCTGATCTTAGGGGAAAGGCTCCTAGTGCTTCCCCATTGAGAATGATATTTGCTGTGGGCTTTTCATAGATGGCTTTTAAGATGTCGAGGAATGTTCCCTCTATCCCTACACTCTGAAGAGTTTTGATCAGGAACGGATGCTGTATTTTGTCAAATGCTTTCTCTGCATCCAATGAGAGGATCATATGGTTCTTGGTTTTTCTCTTGCTGATATGATGAATCACATTGATTGTTTTACGGGTGTTGAACCAGCCTTGTGTCCCAGGGATAAATCCTACTTGGTCATGGTGAATAATTTTCTTAATGTACTGTTGGATCCTATTGGCCAGTATCTTGTTGAGAATTTTTGCATCCATGTTCATCAGGGATATTGGTCTGTAATTCTCCTTTTTGGTGGGATCTTTGTCTGGTTTTGGAATTAAGGTGATGCTGGCCTCATAGAATGAATTTGGAAGTACTCCATCTCTTTCTATCTTTCCAAACAGCTTTAGGAGAATAGGTATGATTTCTTCTTTAAACGTTTGATAAAATTCCCCTGGGAAGCCATCTGGCCCTGGACTCTTGTGTCTTGGGAGGTTTTTGATGACTGCTTCAATTTCCTCCCTGGTTATTGGCCTGTTCAGGTTTTCTATTTCTTCCTGTTCCAGTTTTGGTAGTTTGTGGCTTTCCAGGAATGCGTCCATTTCTTCTAGATTGCCTAATTTATTGGCGTATAGCTGTTCATAATATGTTTTTAAAATCGTTTGTATTTCCTTGGTGTTGGTAGTGATCTCTCCTTTCTCATTCATGATTTTATTAATTTGAGTCTTCTCTCTCTTCTTTTTAATAAGGCTGGCTAATGGTTTATCTATCTTATTAATTCTTTCAAAGAACCAACTCCTGGTTCTGTTGATCTGTTCCACAGTTCTTCTGATCTCGATTTCGTTGAGTTCTGCTCGAATCTTTATTAACTCCCTTCTTCTCTTGGGTGTAGGATCTATTTGCTGTTTTTTCTCTAGCTCCTTTATGTGTAAGGTTAGCTTTTGTATTTGAGTTCTTTCCAGTTTTTGAATGGATGCTTGTATTGCGATGTATTTCCCCCTTAGGACTGCTTTTGCTGCATCCCAAAGATTTTGAATGGTTGTATCTTCATTTTCATTAGTTTCCATGAATCTTTTTAATTCTTCCTTAATTTCCTGGTTGACCCTTTTATCTTTTAGCAGGATGGTCCTTAACCTCCACGTGTTTGAGGTCCTTCCAAACTTTTTGTTGTGATTTAGTTCTAATTTCAAGGCATTATGGTCCGAGAATATGCAGGGGACAATCCCAATCTTTTGGTATCGGTTCAGACCCGATTTGTGTCCCAATATGTGGTCTATTCTGGAGAAAGTTCCATGTGCACTTGAGAAGAATGTGTATTCAGTTGAGTTTGGATGTAAAGTTCTGTAGATATCTGTGAAATCCATCTGGTCCAGTGTATCATTTAAAGCTCTCGTTTCTTTGGAGATGTTGTGCTTAGAAGACCTATCGAGTATAGAAAGAGCTAGATTGAAGTCACCAAGTATAAGTGTATTATTATCTAAGTATTTCTTCACTTTGGTTAATAATTGATTTATATATTTGGCAGCTCCCACATTCGGAGCATATATATTGAGGATTGTTAAGTCCTCTTGTTGAATAGATCCTTTAAGTATGATATAGTGTCCCTCTTCATCTCTCACTACAGTCTTTGGGGTAAATTTTAGTTTATCTGATATAAGGATGGCTACCCCTGCTTTCTTTTGAGGACCATTCGAATGGTAAATGGTTCTCCAACCTTTTATTTTCAGGCTGTAGGTGTCCTTCTGTCTAAAATGAGTCTCTTGTAGACAGCAAATAGATGGGTCCTGCTTTTTTATCCAGTCTGAAACCCTGCGCCTTTTGATGGGGTCATTAAGCCCGTTCACATTCAGAGTTACTATTGAGAGATAGGAGTTTAGTGTCATCATGATATCTATTCAGTCTTTGTTTTTGTGGACTGTTCCACTGAACTTCTTCTTAAAGGGGAATTTTAAGAGTCCCCCTTAAAATTTCTTGCAGAGCTGGTTTGGAGGTCACATATTCTTTTAGTTGCTGCCTGTCTTGGAAGCTCTTTATCTCTCCTTCCATTTTGAATGAGAGCCTTGCTGGATAAAGTATTCTTGGTTGCATGTTCTTCTCCTTTAGGACCCTGAATATATCCTGCCAGCCCTTTCTGGCCTGCCAGGTCTCTGTGGAGAGGTCTGCTGTTACCCTAATACTCCTCCCCATAAAAGTCAGGGATTTCTTGTCTCTTGCTGCTTTAAGGATGTTCTCCTTATCTTTGGAATTTGCAAGCTTCACAATTAAATGTCGAGGTGTTGAACGGTTTTTATTGATTTTAGGGGGGGATCTCTCTATTTCCTGGGTCTGAATGCCTGTTTCCCTTCCCAGATTAGGAAAGTTTTCAGCTAGAATTTGTTCAAATACATATTCTGGCCCTCTGTCCCTTTCGGCACCCTCGGGAACCCCAATTAAACGTAGGTTTTTCTTCCTCAGGCTGTCGTTTATTTCCCTTAATCTATCCTCATGGTCTTTTAATTGTCTGTCTCTTTTTTCCTCAGTTTCCCTCTTTGCTATCAACTTGTCTTCTATGTCACTCACTCGTTCTTCCACCTCGTTAACCCTCGTCGTTAGGACTTCTAGTTTGGATTGCATCTCATTCAATTGATTTTTAATTTCTGCCTGATTAGCTCTAAATTCTGCAGTCATGAAGTCTCTTGAGTCCTTTATACTTTTTTCTAGAGCCACCAGTAGCTGTATAATAGTGCTTCTGAATTGGCTTTCTGACATTGAATTGTAATCCAGATTTTGTAACTCTGTGGGAGAGAGGACTGTTTCTGATTCTTTCTTTTGAGGTGAGGTTTTCCTTCTAGTCATTTTGCTCAGTGCAGAGTGGCCAAAAGCAAGTTGTATTGGGAAAAAGAGAAAAAGAGAGGAGAGAAAGAAGGAAAGAAAAGAGAAAGAGAAAAAAAAGGGAAGAGAAAAAAAAACGAAAGAAAAAAAAAGAAGAAAAAGAGAAAGAAAAAGAAAGGAGAAAAAAAAGGGGGGGTGGGGGAAGGAAACAAATCAAAAAGCAAAACAAAACAAACAAAAAAAAAGAACCACGGGGGAGTATCTTCTGATTCTGTGTTCTTTAAGTCCCTTGGCTTCTCCTGGAAGTTGTCAGTCTAGCTGGTGTTCTGGGGGAGGGGC
Source organism: Canis lupus dingo (assembly GCF_003254725.2). Lineage (NCBI taxonomy): Eukaryota > Metazoa > Chordata > Mammalia > Carnivora > Canidae > Canis > Canis lupus. Next base: position 17,775,544 of record NC_064271.1, read on the forward strand.
CTGTTGTGCTGATTTTCAGGTGTTAGCAGTTGGGGGAGCTGCTGTGCCCCTGCCTGGTGCAGGGCTCGGTGGGGGTTGTTTACCCGTGAGGCCGCAGGAGGAACAGCCTCAGTGGCGGGGCAGCTCTGGAAACCTGGATTCAGCTCCGGCAGGAACTCCGTCTGCAGGGCCTGGAGGCTCCGGGGCGGGGCCGCTGATCTGCTCAGCTGGGGCAGGAGCGTCCTCGCTGTCCTGGGCCCTCCCGGCCTCTGCCTGTCTCGGGGGAGGCGGGATCCTGGGCTGTGTCCCGGCGCCCTGTGCTCCGGAGCCTGCGCTGTTGGATTCGCGCTCCCGGGCCGCGCAGCCCCCTCCGCGGAGCCGCCGCCCGAGCCCCTCCGAGCTGCTCCTGGAACCGCGCAGCCCCCTCCGCACGGAGCCTCTTCCTCTGCCCGAGCCCGGCCGAGCTGTTCCCGGGGCCGCGCAGCCCCCTCCGCGGAGCCGCCCCCGAGCCCCCCGAGCTGCTCCGGGTCCCGCCGTGCGCGCTGCAGCCCTTAGGGAGCTCGGCGCACTCTCCCGGCGCGCAGGTGTCTGTTAGTGTCCCCGGGAGCCCGAGGGCATCCCCGCCCTCCTGGGTCCTGCTCCACCTCCCCACGAGCCCCTTTCCCCCGGGAAGGTCGGTGCAGCTCCTGCGTCTCCGGGACGGGGCTCTCCTGTCCTGGGGACACTCGCCCCGGCCTCAGCCCGGCTCCTCGCGGGCCCCTCCCCCTTGGAGGCCTTTGTTTCTTTATTTCTTTTTCCCCGTCTTCCTACCTTGATAGAAGCGCGAGCTCTTCTCACTGTTGCATTCCAGCTGGTCTCTCTTTAAATCTCAGGCCGAATTCATAGATTTTCAGGATAATTGGAAGGTTTTCTAGGTAGTTTGGTGGAGACAGGTGATTTGGGGACCCTACTCTTCCGCCATCTTGCTCCTCCTCCGCATCCTGTTCTGTCCAGGTTATTTCTTGATTCAGTTTCTTTTTTTAGGCTATTCTTTCTATAGGGAGCATCCCTTTTCCCTCCAAGACCTGCTTCAATCCAGAAAAATCACTTAGTATTTCTAGGAGTGAATTTTAGTGAGAAAAAAAATACATACTGTCTTCTTGAATATAAATTATGTTGTCTAAAATGTTTGATAATTCCTTCATTGGAGAAATTGCTTACAAAAGAAGGCTCTTCTAACATAAGTTTTATAATCACTTATAATAATTATATTCATTGTATTTATTAATGGTGCTATGTAAATGTTGATGTGCTCAGAATATCAAATAATAATGACTGAAAGTTTCTGAAAATCTTAACTCCCTGATAGAATATGCCACTTGCGTATTTAAGTCTTCATCTGTGCAAATAAATGATTGACCATTGATGTTATCTGATTAGTTTTATTCTCTACCAATTCTGTGGTTCCTGACCCTTTTTAGATATCCTGAACACTTATTTTACTTAGCAAATCCAGTCTATTTGTAGTTGCTAGTTGACTTGATTTTTTTCCCTAAGAATTTCTTATAACTGCATTTTAAAACATGAAAGTTATTATAGAATTGGTGAATCATTATATTGTACACCTGAAACTAATACAATGCTGTATGTTAATTATAATTGAATTTAAAAAATAAAAAGAAATAAAACTGAAATTTCCAATAACAAATGTTCTTAAATGTTACTAAGAAAAGCCAATTAAAGTGAATACTATTTTAATATTTAGAGATTTTTATAGACTAAAGAAAGATAAATAAGACATAATTTCTGGCTTTCCATTTTGCCATTATATACGCATATGTAGAAAATTAAGACTGACTAGACATTTGAGAGGGGGAATATCTGACTAACATGTTAAAGGTCACTTTACAATAATCCTTCAAACTAACTCTCAGGGAGATGTGAGAATATTTTGTTAATCACAGTTTGAGTGGCCAGATGAAAAGTAGAAAAATTTTGAGAGGGCATTGCTATCAGAACTAAATTTATCAAGAGCATACTAGCCAGATCTCTGTTATACTTAAAAATTACTTTCCTTGTTGTATATGTGATAAAAATGAATGTCATTCCTCAAATTTTTGGCAATTTTCCTATTTGTATTTGAAGGAACTGTGGCTGCAGCAGCTGGTCTCCACCCTGGACAGTGTATTATCAAAGTAAATGGAATCAATGTCAGTAAAGAGACCCATGCCAGCGTTATTGCACATGTTACAGCCTGCAGGAAATATAGGAGACCAATGAAGGTAAACTGCCCTGCAGCTTATCTAGATCTCATTGCATACTTACGTAGAAAGCCTAGAGCACAACACAGGTTTCTGCTTCTAGGATCACATTTAAGCATGGTATAAGCTCAGCATTATGATTGTGTTATTATAATTATTATTAATTATAATTATAATTATCTATGATCAATTATGCTTAAATGATTGCAGCTTATTGTCACGATATCTTCATCTATTTAAAAAGTGCTCTGGTGGATTTTCCTTTCATTCATTTTGTGCTATGAATTTTCAGACAAGATCGCGTGCATTCAGGGTGATATGGCTGTAGACATTGTGCTATGAATTTTCAAATACCGTTTATCAAATTGAAATCCAAAGGTTTTAATTGTTTTCTTGACCTTTGTGAATGCTTTAGGATTTATAACGGTTATTATGTGTCTGTGTGGCTTTTATAGGGTCTGTGATTGAGTTTTGGATATATTTGTTTAAGTAACTGGATTTAGCTCTTAAAAGAAAATACCAAAATGTACTTGTCATTACTTAAAATTCTAAGCATTATCCTCTGACTAAATTTCAAGTGCTGTAGAAAAATAAAATTAGAGTCCTAATTTACAGGCAAAGCTTATCCCATGAAGCACAAGTGAATATTGGCCTATAAGAGAAAATTCTCTCAGATTAATCAACTAGATGTAAAAGGAACTTTAGAGGAGAGGCTTTGTATCTTTTCCTTCATCAACAGACAAGTACTCTCTTCTGGATTTGAGAATGTGTCTTTATGTCCAAACCAGAGAGACGAATGGCTATTTTCTCATAGATCAGGAAATGACATCCTGCAAAATACTGAACCTACAAGAAAATAGCTCATCAATTTTGCTTATTAATAAGGTCAAACTAGCATAGCAAATTGGAATTCATGCATAGACTCATAGGTTATTCTGGTTTATAATGGTTTAATAAATATTTATTGAACTATATTATATTATTGAATGAAATTTTTTTAAAAGACACTTCTGAAATTATCAAACCTTTCCCTTTCAGTCAGAATTTTGATAAGTAGTCCAATTGATTTGAGTTTTGTTCCTTTTCATTTTCCTTGACTGCTTTCTTAGAGAGGAGTTGGTTAGTGAAATGATTAAGAAAATCAATAAATAGGGGCGCCTGGGTGGATCAGTCGGTTAAGCGTCTGCCACAAAGCAGACTGTCCCAAAACCTAGTAGCTTAAAACAACGATTGATTATTTTTTTTCATTCTGTGAGTTGACCGAGTGTTGGTTCCTGTGAAGGGACCCAATGTGGTGGGAGTTATGCTGGGAATGCCTGGGCTCTGCAACCTCCCTCCTTGTGTTCTCTCACTCCGGAGCTCCTCTACATGGCCTCCCTTTCTAGTCTAGCAGATTTTCCTTCCTGCATGGTGTCTGCATTTTAAGAGGGGATAAAGAGATCAACTCTATTTATATCATGCTTGCTAATATCCCTTTGGGAAAACCAGATCCTGTGACCAAACCTCAGGTCAGTGTGTGAAGATGCTGCACAGAGGTGTGGATACTGGAGTGAGTGGTTCCTTTGGGGCCACAGCAGGTTATTTGAATGATCAAATGTTAACTGGCATTTTGATGATGGATAGCAAAATATAATTAAACACAATTGTGAAGTGAATACAAGAAAAAAATCGATAATGTAAATTCTATCACACTTCAGGAGTGCAATTCAGTTTGTCATCTGACCTAGGAAAAGTATAAACTTTAAAGTAATGCAGACCTGAAAGCATCTACTTAGAGGCCACTTCCTCTTATTTATTTAAATAAGATGGCAACTGCTATTTTAATTAAAATATAGAATGATTTAGGACATGATAGGATTAAGAAATAGTTACATCACTTGGGACCCTAATGAAATGAAAGGTGTTCTTTGGTTTGATTCAAAAAAGCATTGACTGTATTAAATATATGTGTTAGGAAGAACATTTAAATGATTTGTATAGTGATAGATGATTATTATTCAGAAAACTGTCCATCTGACATTTATTTAAAAATGAAATTTATAGTTTATTTTAATTTATACTTAAGGCATTTAAATAAGATCCTTGGGAAATACATCGTTTTCAAAAAAATATATTTTGGTAAATACATCTTATTTAAAAACACCTTTGGAAGATAAAATTTCAAGCAAGAAAGTCAGTTTGTTAAATAATATAATTACCATTGACTTATTAGTTTCTTTTTTTAAAGATTTTATTTATTTATTCCTGAGAGACACAGAAAGAAGCAGAGACACAGGCAGAGGGAGAAGCAGGCTCCCTTCAGGGAGCCTGATGTGGGACTTGATCCCAGGACCCCAGGATCATGTCCTGAGCTTAAGGCAGATGCTCAACCACTGAGCCACCCAGGTGCCCCAACTTTTTGTAGTTTCTGATGTTGGTTTCCCTTCTCTTTCACATTTTATTATCTTTGAATAAACTGGAAGAATAAATAAGATCGTCAACTCTCCTAAAGCAGGTTTAGGGAATGAACATGCATTTTTAGAAGCACTAATACCTCTGAGGTTTCCTTCCCCTCCTCATTCCAGCAAGATTCCATACAATGGGTTTATAATAGCATTGAGAGCGCTCAAGAAGACCTTCAAAAGTCTAACTCCAAACCCCCTGGAGATGAAGTAGGAGATGCTTTTGACTGCAAAGTAGAAGGTACGTTCCTTCTTTTTCTCTCCATTTGCTTATAGTAGTACCCTTTTTCAGTATGCCTGTGCTAGTCCCAATTATTGAAAACCTGATATGGTCAAACCACTTTCTTAAGATATTTTCACCAAATAGATGTCATGTCAAATTCATAAACAATACTACCTAATGACTAACATGTCATAGTTAGTATACTCTGTTAGGCACTTTATTAAGTATTTTACATGGATTATCTCATAAAGTCACCAAAAAAGGAAATCTCGCAAAAGAATTATTGTCATCATCCTTATTTTATGGAAGAAGAAATTGAGGCTTATTAGACGAAGAGATTTGCCCAAGCTAGTAAGTGATAGAATGAGGATTTAAACCCAGGTTATAATGTGTTTCCTTGTTTTGAGTTTAAATGTTGTATAGACCTTCCTAATCCAGTGTGGTTCACAGACCAGCAGCTGCAGCATCACCTGGAGAGATGCAGAATCGCAGCCCCACCCCAGATCTATTGCAACAGAATCTCTGTTTTAATAAGATCTGATCCGTAAGGGTACTAAAATTTGAAGCCCTCATTTAGAAAGAAAGTCTATGGTCCCTTTGAAACCACTTTCTTGATTCAAGTAACTTTTACTGTATTCTAGCATTAATTGTAATGAAAGAAACAAACTAATAATGTAAAAATGAGAAAGGTCTTTTTTTTTTTGAGAGAGAGAGAGAGAGATCTTTTGATGAGAACCCATAATTTCTGTTTTATCAGTGAAGCAAACCAACAGATTGCTGTATTTGGTGGCTTTACCCAAGGGTAAAGGGATGGAGGCAATTAATTTTATGTTTGTATTTGACAAATACCTTGAATTATTGTTTCGACACTTTTTCACACAAGTCCTTGAATCCTCTCTTACTTTTTCCTGGTATATTTCCATTTTTATTATTGGTGGATAACTCTGGTATCTTTCCATTTATATTATTGGTGGATAACTCTGGACATTTTTATTGTACTATTAGGTTCTTCCAAACCAGCACAGTTACATAATCCCCTAAACACACTGATCATAAGGTGGGTGGTGGGGGACTCAGGAAAAGCTGTGTTCCCTCCACTCCAGGAAGACCACTTGGTAGGAGCCACTAGATAATGGATGGTATTAGAAATATTTCAACCACACTGGAGCACCAAGGTTGTTATGACATATCAACTTCCTTAATTATTTAAACCAGGACAAATCTCAGGACCTTATCTTAAGGACTTTATTCTTCATTTAGAGTTAGCTTTTTTTTGCTCATCATCATTACTGCCACAATGAAAGGGTTGATGAGATGCTCTGATAATTGATTTCTAGCTATTCTGGGACTCAATTATTTTAAAATAAACCATTATTCTGCTTTTGCCTATTTTGTATTTACTGTTTCTACCATTCTTTTTTGTTTGTTTCTACCATTCTAAGACTTAACAGTTTTTAGTTAATTAATATTCTATTTTTGCTAATTTAATATTTGCTGTTAGGTTTCTCAGTGGTTTCTTGCTTGAGATTTTAGATGTTTTTATACCAGCTGACTGATTGTAGGCCAAACACCTAGAGGAAGACATTCCAGATAAAAATGTTATAGTGAGGGACACCTGGGTGGCTCAGTAGTTGAGCGTCTGTCTTTGGCTCAGGGCGTGATGCCGGAGTCCAGGAATAGAGTCCCCCATCGGGCTCCCTGCATGGAGCCTGCTTATCCCTCTGCCTGTGTTTCTGCCTCTCTCTCTCTGTGTCTATCATGAATAAATGAATAAAATATTTTTTTAAAAAGAAAATGTTAAAAAAAAAAGAAAATGTTATAGTGAACAATGACAAATTTTCTCAATGAGCTATCTGTAGAATATGCTGTTTCGGAAAATTCATGCATCTTGTCTGCTGAAAAAAATGATTATTGCATCTCCTTTCTGCTTCTTCAGAATGGCTTTATATATATTTTTTTTTCTGGTTTGAACAAGTATTCATTCAATGTTGGAGGCAGTTTTAGGAGCCCTGTCTTAAGTCATGCATGTTTTTTTTTTTAAGATTTATTTATTTATTCATGAGAGACACACAGAGAGAGGCAGAGACCCAGCAGAGGGAGTAGCAGGCTCCCAGAGGGAGCCCGATGTGAGACTCGATCCCCGGACCCCAGGATCACGACCTGAGCCAGAGGCAGACGCTCAACCACTGAGCCACTCCAGTGTCCCGTCATGCATGCTTTTAATTTAAAAAAAATATAAAATTGTAGGTATAATGTTTATAATGGTATAAATAGGCATACATATGGTACATAGATCAAAATGGATGTGCAAGGACTAGTCATGTTAGTGGTGAGATTTGGATCATTCAAACATATGTTTTTTTAAGCGTTCTTGTTTTTACAAAATGTTAACAAGGATATCAGATTTAGTCATCCTTTAAAGAAATCTTTAAAAATTATTCAGAGAGACTCAAATTTTTGAAGAGACTAACAAACCCTTCCTGAATTTGCTGAATTAAAACTGTCTTTGTTCCAGAGGTAATTGACAAGTTTAACACCATGGCCATCATCGACGGGAAGAAGGAGCATGTGAGTCTAACAGTGGATAACGTCCACCTGGAATATGGTGTCGTGTATGAGTATGACAGCACAGCTGGGATAAAGTGTAACGTGGTGGAGAAGATGATTGAGCCCAAAGGTTTCTTCAGCCTCACTGCCAAGGTATGAGTGATCCTGGGAAAACTGAGGATTTTGTTCTAAATAAAGTAACTGACATCCTCTCCCTCCTCTACTTTAAAAAATGTAAGTAGCTGTATATGCTTTAGCTGTCAGCTCATTCAACTTTCTTTTCTTTTTTTTTTCCCCATTACTCGGTAATGCGTACAACCTTCCCTTTTATTGATCTCTTTTGGAGTACAGTGCGAAGTTAGATGGGACTCTTGCCCAGGCAAATGTTAGTTGATTTGGCAAAGGCTTCTCTGCATTTAGTTAAGTTTGCTACATCTGTTGATTCAGTATCATGAATACCTTTCAGATGGTTTTTGTGACAGGTGGTGCTTTTTTAAATGTAGATAATCCTCTGAAAAGTATTTGAAGTCATGAAATGTATTATAAGAAACTTCAAATGCTGCAAGTCTCATGTTTATTTCATAAAATTTCACAAAGCTTCAAGATCCATTTATGAATAGACCCTCAGACATTTATATAATTTTTAGTTAGGAAGGAGATCACCCTTTGTCTTTAGACTAAACCAAGATACAAGGGGAGGAGGGGCGTTTTCATCCAAATAGATGAAACATGTGGTAAGTGACCCAGTGCTTGCTTTTCATGATCCTTTCACCAGGTAAATCAATAAAACCTCCTATTGGACCCTCCTCAGGTCTGAGTTTTAGTATTTCATCTGCTCTTCTATCACCCTGTGAGGATTCAGGTATTATAAGTAAGAAATATGACATATAGCTTCACTACTTTTATTTTTTCATGTTAATCTTTGTTTCATATATGTGTGGTTGAGATAGATTTAGCATTTATAGCATGTATTTTTTAAGATTTTAGTGGGAGAAAATAAGATAGAAACCCAAATGCACTATTTCAAAATTAATTATCTTATGGTTTTGTTTTATATTCTGAAAGTCAACCTCAAAAAATTCCATCTTTCTGATGATGTTCCACCACTATGTATCTTTCGATATAGAATCTGTATTTTCAAGACGCACCCTTCCCAACTATATTATATTTTTAAGGCAATCCAGATAAGCGTTTAGAACCAGGATATTATCATCTTTTTCTAGTTATGTCAAATTTGCAAAGTTACACGAGTTATTCTTATATCACAACGGATAAGTACTGCAAATATTTCCATTTTACACATGAAGAAAATAAAAGAAATTAAGAAATTTAACCAAGATCACACTGCTGTTCATAAACTGAGCTCTACTTTCTAGAGTAGTGATTAAACAAAAAAACTCACACTTTGCAAGATAGGGAGGTAGAGGTGGTGAGGGAGCTCAAATAAACATAGCATCTATACATTGTATCTCGCATACAATATAAGATGTATTATATTACAAATTATTATACATGTATTATATATTATAAAAATGTCAGGTAAGGGTATAATCAATCCTTGCAATCTTTGAACAGTCATAAACATGACACATAATTAATTCTCAATTCATTGGAAATTCTCCATGATCAATAGTGTGTATACACACAAGCATACACAAATGCTATCTTACAATTGATTCAAATAGCCAAAGGGATTTATTAATTGAACACATCATATGGATGCTTTTGTCAGATAGAGCTCAGACACTGCAACTATCATTGATTTTACTTTAGCAGGAGAATTTCTTTTTTTTTTTTTTTTTTTTTAATTTTTATTTATTTATGATAGTCACACAGAGAGAGAGAGAGAGAGAGAGAGGCAGAGGGAGAAGCAGGCTCCATGCACCGGGAGCCCGACGTGGGGTTCGATCCCGGGTCTCCAGGATCGCGCCCTGGGCCAAAGGCAGGCGCTAAACCGCTGCGCCACCCAGGGATCCCAGCAGGAGAATTTCTTATTTATTCATTTCGTCAACAAATATATGCTATATGCATTCTCTGTACTAGGCTCTCAGTAGAAAATAAGGATGCCATTCGATTGGTTTTCCTTACTTACCCTTTGTTGTTCTACTAAGAAATTGAGAAAAAAAAATGTTCTGAGTGACTGACTAAAATATAGGCAATGTGTTACCACATCAGAGCATCCTGATTTATCCAGCAGGGAGTCTTTGAAGTCCACTCACTTCCCTCAGGCAACCTTTTATAGCTGGCAGAAAGCAAAACATGAGAGCCCAAACTACGCAAGTCCATCACTTCACTGTGAGGGTTTTATTGAACATGGAAATCCCAGGCAGCTAAGAGAAGTGTGCTAGGGAGAGTCACTCTGTTCTAGAATTGTGAAAATTTTATTTGGCTAATTTTGAAGGTTTTCTTTTCTTGTTCTGTGTGCGTGTGTGTGTGTGTGTATGTGTTTGTATTACTACAGATTCTTGAAGCCCTGGCTAAAAGTGATGATTATTTTGTACAAAACTGCACCAGCCTTAACTCTTTAAATGAAGTGATTCCTACTGACCTTCAGAGTAAATTCAGTGCCATTTGCAGTGAAAAAATTGAGCACATATGTCAGAGAATATCCAGTTATAAAAAGGTAAAAAGTTTTATGAATATATTTTACATGTAATTATTATTCAAATTATTTAAATGTCCAATTTAATTCAATACATAATATTTTCATTGCTTATTTATGTACCAGTTTATTGAAATAATAGCATAACATTTTAGAGTTTTTTGAATATCTTTACATCTATTAACCTCATTTGATCTTTGTAAACCAGAAAGCTAGGTCATTATTCCACATTTTCCAAATATAATAACTGAGGCCTAAAGCATTAAATTACTTAGTAGCAAAAGATAGAGTTGGGATGGAAATCCAGGCCACCTAATTATGAAGTCAATAGTTTTTTTTCCTTTTTTCTCAACAGAGGGAATAGAACTTTCAATCAGAAAATACACAGAACACAGTCTGTTTGAAATTGATTGATTAATACATTTATTTGACATATTTATTGAGCACATTTTATATGCCAAGTACTGTTCTTGGTGTCTTGGTGCTAGGAATATGACAATAAAAGAGAGAAGATCTTTCCTCTCAGGGTACTTATATTTGAGTGAGGGATGCAGCAAAGAAGAAGTAAATCTCTACAGAGGCCCCAAAGCAAAAAAAAAAAAAAAAAAAAAAGGGCAACAAAACAAAAACCAGGGTGGCAGAGCGAATATGGCTGGCTTAGGCAGGCACAGTGTTAAAAGCTACGGAAGCTTTTTATCTTTTGGAACTTTGGAAGGAGTTTGGATTTTCTTCTCACATCAATGGAAGCAATTGGAAGCTTATAATCGAGGATGACTTCATTGGTTTAAGTTTTTAAAAGATGGTGCTGGGTCTTCTGTAGGAATGGATTTCAAGGTGCAAGAATGGAGGCCTAGAGACGAAGAGGAAACTATTGCGATAGTCCCAGTGAATGATGGTGGTAGCCTGGCCTATGGTGAAGATGGGGGAGACAGAGAAAATTAGATGGATTTGAAGATACAATTTAGACATAGAATTAGTAGAAATTGATCTCTAAAATACATGTATAGTAAGTTTTTTTTTCTATTATATCAATAGGAGACTAGCTAATTAAATTATTTCCCTTAAAATGAGGTTGGTTGTTTAAAATTTAATACAGCCATACTAGGAAATATTTATCTCAGTTTTTATGAATGTGAGTTAATTGTGTATGTTTTATGTTCCTGATGTACTAAGTCAAGGATAAGCCTAGATGTGTCCAGATATGGCTGTATGAGAATAGGGAAATGCAAAAATGAATACTTAACCATTGGTTACCTCAGGTTGAGTGGGGACAAGGAGAAGAGAGGTCACCATGGTTTTAAGACTTCCTAAAATGTTTAGCTTATGAAGTTGAATATGTATTGCTATTTTAATTCTTTATAAGTCCATTCACATGAAGAAAAATGATCCTCAAGATCACTGCTTAACTGTCACATCTGTTAATCCTCTTTCCTTGATTGCTAAGGTCAGTTCACCTATTTGAGTTTGGGAAAGATGCCATGAATATGCCTTGTTGAAGCTGAAGAACAGAAGGTTCTCTTTTTACTTCTCCCTTCTGCATAAGATAGGACAGTGCTTTGAAGTAGAAGGTCTAAACAAATGCAAATTCATATTCCCCTTTGAGCACATTTTGAAAAGAGAATCATTCTACTTCAGAAATGGATCTGTTTAAAGTATGATAGGGGTTCAGGCAGATTCCGATTGTCAAAGTTGTCAGTGTTGGAGGGGTCATTTCTTATATTTTTCCATTCATACAAAAGTAGTAGAAATAGCTTAAAGAAATATACATTAAAAAAGTAAACTATAGGGGCCCCTGGGTGGTTCAGTAGTTGAGCTTCTGCCTTTGGCTCTGGTCCTGGGATCGAGTCCCCCATCGAGCTCTCCTCAGGGAGCCAGCTTCTCCCTCTGCCTATGACTTTGCCTCTCTTTCTGCTCTCATGAATAAATAAATAATATCTTTAAAAAATGTAAACTATATAAGTAAAAACAAAACATTAGGATGAAGGTATATTAGATAGGCTATTGATTCAGCTGCTTAAAAAGGACCAAAATAACACGAGCTTATAACTGAAAGCTTATTTTTCGCTTACATGAAAGTTCAACTGGACTGGAGTCCAGTGGGGTGGGGTTTGATGATCTTCTAGGGCTCCTTCTGTATTTTTACTGTCTCGTCTAAGACATTGCCCTCTTCTACAAGGTCAAAGTCGGCTCATCAGCACCATGCCAAATTATATTCCCTCAGAAGAGAAAAGAGGAAGTGGAGAGTAAAGAGTTTCTTGTTTGAGGGCATGACCCAGAATTTGTACACAGCACTCCTGTTCACATCCGATTTGTCACTTGCCGAAAGAGGCTGAGATATATGTTATCTCAAACTGGGCTTCCATGTACCCAACTATAAAACTCATAGAATTTTATTAATAAAATGAAGAAAGAGAGAACAGATATTAGTGGAAAATGAGCAGGTACATTTGTTTATAGGTAAAGTTATGTTACAGTCGATGGTATAGAAAGACCACCAAGGGGAAAGTTTGATAAGGTCCTCCAACTCCTGAGACTCTAGTTAGTTGCTAAAGTGGAATATTCTATTTGGCCTTCAGTTTCCTGATAACGAAAATAAAAAAAGAAACACAGTCTATTACATATTTATCAGCATTCCTGTGATTTATACATGTTTCTTAAGAGAAGCAAAGCTTTTCTTAGACTGAGTTCCAAAAGAAATCTCTCACACTGAATTTCAAAGAGGTGGCACCAGGAAATGTCAGGGCAGTGCCCATAAAGCTGTCCCTGAAAAAGAAATAGCAATTTGTTTTATGTGGCATATATTTTTAATACACTCTTTAATGAAACCCGATGAATGAGTCTAAAACTCAACTTCATGGAAGCAAATTTGTTGCAGGATGGGATGGGAAGAACAAGGGAATATTTACTAAATCTGTACCTACTATGTTGTCAACAATAACTTGAGGATGGCTGCCCTCCCACACCTATAATCTGCAGGGGAAGAAAGGTTAAAATATATGAAGTAACTAAAAATACTACTACCTAACCTACTAGGAGGTACCACCATGACTAGTTGAATGTGCTGGCATATCATACCCTGCTCTATATGATGGTGCTCCCTGGAATTATGTAGCACACAACAGTTTATAGCAGCCTGCTACAGTATCAGACATTGCATAAGTATTTTATAGATTTCAGATATTATATAATTTTATCAACACTGTGACGTGACGTATCATCTATTTCATTGATGAAATGATTGAAGCTCAGAGTGGTTAAGTAACTTGCCCAAAGGCACACAGCTGAGCACAGCTGTGGAAATTGAACCTTGTTCCCTTTTATCGTAAATCTAGTTTTTGTTTGCCTACCTACATTTGATGCTATGCTATACAGCATATGTATTGTTCAAATTCCACTGCTAAATTGCACTATATAGCTAAACAGTATGGGTCTGACTACAAGGGCAATAGCATTTCAGTAAAAGAGAAATCATCGTGGATGGAATAGTCGGTAAATGCTAGCTGCTCTAAGTTGGAAGGATGTGTCAGAGAGAAGTAGAGATGACACTCAAGTAAGGAGAAACCTCTTGAGTGAAGGCAGAGCCACAGAAATGGGACTGATTTTATTGATGAAGAATTGGCATACTGCCTAGACTAGAAAGGAGGATTTGAGTTGGATACCATTAAAAAGAAAACTGGCAAAATCTGATTTTTCTAGTGATATTTTAAAGTGACATAATAATCAGATTTATTTGTAAAAAGGGCAAGTCAGTGGTGACTTGGTCTCATGTAGAAGCACTGGGGATGGAGAGAAAAGAGTCAATTCAAGTGGTGCAGAGGATGTAGACTGTATACAGCTCTATGATGGATTGGTTATGGTGGATGAAGAAGATGTTATACCTTGGTTTTTAACAAAAATGTGATTTGTGATAAACTGAAAAGTGTATCTTGGGGGTAGATTAGAAGCATCAGGGACAGGGTTTTTCCCCAAATGTTAAGGCTTCTCAAAAACACCACCCTGGCAAGTAAAAAGTATCTTCCATTTTCTCAGAAGTAACTAAGAGCCTAGAAAGCTTTTAAAGCAAAGATGGACAGGCTAATGATGGGCAGTGATTTGAGATGGTAAAAATTACATCACTAGATTTGGAAAGCTCTTGTATGTACATTATTGTTTGAGCCTCAAAACAGCCATATGTACTGAATACTCCTACCATCTGCTTCTTTCGCAGGGAGATTAAGAATTTGCTTAAGGTCACTTAGCTGGCAAGTAGCAGACTAGGTATCAGTCCTATGGAATATTGTCTCGCTTATTTTTATTTTTAATTTTAGAAATAAAGATAAACCTATAGTCAATTAGGAGTTAAGCACTTTAAAAGATCCTTTTTCAGCATCTTTTACTGACCGCACACGTATTTAGAATATTTGACTGTCTTTCTCATTAGATGAACAAGGTTAGCAAGAAAATATTTCAGGGATATTTTTTATTTGAACAAAATTCAGATAGCTAAGACAATAATAGCCTTACTAGGTTATGTAAGGTTAGCTCTATTTGTGTATCAAATGCATGTCCACAGAAAATATAGCATTTGTGAATATGTATTTTTAATTTCCACATATTTACTTTTAAACTATTATTAGTAACATATTTTTCTTCCAGATGAAGACTTCAAACACCCCTCTTTTTTGTAAAATAAAATGTATCCATAGAAACTAAAATCTCAAAGAAGCTGGCTTTCCTGTATTTTGACTCTAAAAGTTTTAGGCTTTAAAAATAGAAACAAGTTGATTTCTGCAGTTTCTATAGCCAGGCTGCTGCAATCATAATTGATTTTCTGGCCAGCTGTACAGGCCACAGATGTTTTTTAGCACATGTATGAGAGAAGTTCAGACCTTACTGGAGACCTGAATGAATCCTAAGCAGGCGTTTAATCTTCTTGGGGCAGGATGTGTGGGTGATCCAGACATAAAACTATGCACTGTTTAGAGAAACATTCTTACCCTGAATTGTCCTTAGAACTCTTTTTAATTCTAGATTCATTCTCCATTGGATAATAATTCCATAATTGGGCTTATTTTGTGTATTAATGATACTTCCTCCATATAAACATTTAATGAGCTTTCAAGAGATTGTTCCTGTTTACACAAAAATATAACGTGTAGGAATCCAAAGTCTTACTTTAAATATTCCAAGTACCTTTAGTTATTAGTGCCACATAGTCCCCAAATTGATATATAGATCAGGAAAATTAGGGGTAAAATTTTTTTCCACGTCCTCTTCCCTCACTACAGATTTCTTATAACTCCATGCCACAGGGGTTTCATTCTTAATTGAAATGGGAGACTATCTGCAAAATATAGCAGCTTACCTTTGTATTATTTTCTACGTTTAGTCAAGTGACTATAACTGGATATTAATGTGTTGTCATGGTTAATAATTCATGAATTAACTACCAATGCATTAGAAGCCTGCAGCTCCATTTCTAAGAATTACTTATGTCAATGTACAAATATGCTTTAATGTCATCTAGATTAAAAATCACTATTTCCCTTGATCCCCCATACTTTACTCCACCTATTGTTTCATTTCTTGAACTCTGTCCTGAAAAAAGCTCCCCATATGCCATCTATACCTGCTATCTCACTCACCTTTCATTCTTAACACACTCAAGACGGGCTCAAGTACCCCCCCCCCCCCCCCCCATGTAACTAGAATGACTCTTTTTTTTTTTTTTTTAGATTTTATTTATTTATTCATGAGAGACAGAGATGGGGAGAGAGAGAGAGAGAGAGAGAGAGAGAGAGAGAGGCAGAGACACAGGCAGAGGGAGAAGCAGGCTCCATGCAGGGAGCCCGAGGTGGGACTCCATCCCAGGTCTCCAGGATCACGCTCTGGCCTGAAGGTGGCACTAAACCTCTGAGCCACCTGAGCTGCCCTGGAATGGCTCTTTTAAGGTCACTGATGACCTATATTTTTTCAAAACTCGTTAACTGTCATCATCATATTCCTTGTTTTAGTGGCATCTATGCAGTTGACCTTGTACCTCTCTTTAGAAATTTTCTACTTTTGCTTGCCTTTTCTGAGAGGCTTAGTCACAGTGATGTCCTATGCTTGTTTCTTCTTTTTTCTCTGACCTCTTCATGAATCAGAACTCAGGATTTGCTCTGTCCCCTTTCCTCCCTCCACGCTTCATCCTGTAGTGATCACATTCAATCTCCTGGCCCATTGTGATCTCTTCATTTGTGTCTAATAGATACCTCAGACTTCACGTGTCCAAAATAAACTCCTGATCCTGCCCTTCTACAGTTGTCATATCTGTTGTCATCTCTACCTTAGGATGAGACCCATCCTGTGCATTGATCAGTCTGAAAAGCTTGCGTGCATTTTTTACTCCTGGCTCCCACATAACCATTCTCTTGGCTCTACTTTCACGACATGCGGCCTTTTCTCATTGCTCCGATTACACATAGCCTAGGGTGACCCAGCATTGTCTCTCCCACAAGTGGTCTTCCTGCTTCCACCCTTGCCCACCAACAGTCTATTCTGAAGGGCTGTGAATCTCAATCACAGTAAGAGCTAAATTGTTCCACAGGTCTCTGAGCTCCTATTTGATCTGTGCCTTCCTTCTAAGAAGGATCTTCCTTCCTTCTACCCATAATTTCCCCACTCCCATGTTCTTCCCCTTTCCCCTCACTCTCTGCTTTGGCCACACTGGATGTTCATTGAAGCATACTATCCTTGGGGTTTTTGCATTGGATGTTCACTCTCCTGGGAAAGCTTTTTCTTCTTGTACCCACATTCCCAACTCTCCCTTCCTTCAAAATTTTGCTTAAATGTCAACCTCTCAATGAGGGTTACAATTGGCAATGCATTCTTCACCTCACCACTGAAACTCCCAGCCCTCTTTTCCTGCTCCATTTTGTTTTCAACTGTACTTATCATCTTCTAGGATAATATAATTGACTTACGTTTATTGTTGGCCTCTCTTCTCACTAGAACATAACCTCCCAGAAGGCAGAAATCTGTTTCACTCACTGATGTTTCCCAGCATGCCTAGAATAGTGCCTGGTTTAGAAAGCCCTCAATGTGTAATTGTTGGATGGATGAATAAAAGTGGAGTATGTTTGGGCTACATTATCCAAAATAGGTTTAAAGTGCTGTATGTCCCAACTCCCCTTCCCCCACACCCTATACATTTCTTTATCACAAAATCGAAATTTTTGTTTATGGAAAATAGCTTTTCTGGTCTTTCGTTGTGAGCATCTCCAAAGCAGGTTAGTGAACTCAGTGTTGTCTTTGATGTTTCTAAGAAAGATGCCAGGTTCATGTTGGCAGGGCCATTGCTACTGGATGGCCTGACCGCAGCCTGTTCCTATGCATGTGCTACAGTCAAGACAAGAACTGTACCTACCTCATTTTAGATTTGCGTTACAGAAGGGTGTCCCAATTAAATATTAGGACATGCTGTCTAGGAGTACATTTTTTGATCTGTAAAATGTATTCAGCACATTTCCAGGATCCATGACTATGGTCCTTCCTTCATCTCCCCCTTTTCTACTATGTTCATAGGCATTTGTATTTAGGTACATGTTAGAAAGTTAGAGGAAACTGGTCGCACTGGAAAGGGAATCTTATCCCTTCTCTATCTGATCACTCTAGTAACACCTCATCCCATCACTCTGTTCACTTCCTTCTTAGCATTTACCAAATTTTTCATTGTCTGGCTATTATAATTATTATGTAATTGTTACATATGCACATAGTTACAGATATATATATATATATATATGTATACACATACACATACACGTTACATATACTTGTAGTAATATAATTGTTATATATAAGAATATTCTTTTTTTTTTAACCTGAGTCCTCTACTAGACTATGTACTCTATGAGGGCAAGGACTGTATCCCCAGCATTTACTGCAGAGTCTGGGAATAGATGCTTCTCTTTATATGTTTGAATAAATATGTAAAGAGTTAAAATGAAAGAAGGCAGAGGACTGTTAAGTCAGTTGAGCGTCTGCCTTTGGCTCAGGTCATAATGTCAGGGTTCTGGGATCGAGCCCCAAGTTGGGCTCTCTGCTCAGCGGAGAGTCTGCTTCTCTCTCTCTCTCTCCCTCTCCCCTTCCCCTCACTCATGCTCTCTCTCACACTCTTTCTCAAATAAGTAAATAAAAATCTTTTTAAAATAAATAAATAAAATAAAATGGAAAAAGGCAAAAGGAGCATACCTGTCTATTGTGGTCAACGCTATGCCACAATGCTGTGCCTTTCTTTGTGCCATGGGGACTTATCTGAGAGTTTTGTCCTGCAACTACAATGGAAAAGATCTTCTGAGTGCAAGTTTGCATCTGGCCTTAAATTCTAAGTCTTTCCCAGATAAGTCTTCAGGTCACAGTTTCTTTATTATAAAGTAAGAGCATAGACCAGAAAGTCTCTAAATTACTCTCACTCTTTAGGTGTTTCAGATAGTATCACTATACATTATTATCAAATTTGTTAGGAATTTTGTTGACAATTCCCTGCATTTCCACCGCTCTCATTTTGATTCCTACTGTGTGTTGGTACTTGACTGAGCTACATAGCTTCAGACCTGTGATTTGAAGGCACAGTTTCATATACAGGTAACATAGTTCATATTCTAATGATGAGCTTATATTTATAAAATGTGATTTTTGGTATCACATCTTTATTTTTTTAATTTAACCTAGGAAAGTTACACAGTAACCAATGTTAGTCTTAATTTTTAATACTTCAGTGCCCAAATTACTACTCTACTAGTAGAATAAATAAATCTGCTTTCAGTTTTCAAGCAAGAAGACAGCACAGAGATTATTTCATCCATATTCCTCATCTTACTAGGAATGGTAAAAAGATAGTGACTTGCCCAGCATCACATCCGTTATAGGCTAAACTAAACATAACTAAAACACACATAGCTTGTGGCTCTTTGTCCTTTGCTTTGAAACTATAATCCAGTTCAACCCTATGAGATGGCTCTTTATGGTGCACAAGGCATGGAATTTATCATCCACTGAGATAGAGATAAGAAACTCATTCATAATTATAAGAAGGGTTACAATATGCTGTAACCTAGCACACAGCCAAGGATATTGGACCTAGATGAAGACATGTAGGCCTGATGATAACTTCATAGGAGCTGAAAAATGCATAGGAGTAAGTTTAGCAATGAGGGAAGAAGAATATTCTAGGCTCACCAAAAAGCTTGTACAAAGACCGAGAATGAGTAGACAGTATGGGAGAGGATCTGAGTGAAGGCAAGAAGGAGCCTAGGGGGCAAGGGAAAGAGAGCTTGAGATAATAACCTAGGTGTAGATCAGACTTTGGGTGGCCATATAGACCACACAACAAGGAATAGATGGGTTTGGATTGCAAAGTTCTAAGTAGTAGATTGGCCATTCTTGGAAGTTGTGTGAATCCCTGGAGTATCACTTTATTTCCAATGGCGTAAAAGCTGAGTCCGCACCAGTCTTCAGACTGATCCTGACCCAACTGCTCAGCAGTGATTCGCAGGAGACACGGGCAGTACTGTTGGTTCTGCCCGTTGTCCTACCCTTCTGGGTCAACACCACCATGCCTTGCTGTCTAACCTGTTCACAGACTCAGGTTTGGACTGGCTTTTGACAATGGTTAGAATAGTCCACTCTTGACCCGGTGGCAGCTACCCACTTCTACCACTTTGCCTCACTTTAAGTGGTGTGTCCCTCTTGTATCCAAGGATGGCAATTTGAGTTCTCTGTCAGACTCTCAGCTGCTAGCAGCCTGGGGATTTGAGTTCTAATAAGTGCTATTGGTCACTTGAATTTGTTTATTTTAGCATCTAACTTGCAATCAGAATTTCAAAAGAATCCTATGCATTGCTGCCTATATTGCTTTACTTTATTAAGAATGTGTGGGTTTTAAAATAATGGTTTAATTTCCAGCAACTTATAATTTATTTCACTTTTCCAGTTGACATGATTTTATTTTTTAATATTTTGTTATGGATGATGGAAGTTAGGAACACTGTGTGTTCAACTGGTTTTTATTTCTTCTTTAATTTACAGTTTTCACGTGTCCTGAAGAATAGAGCCTGGCCCACCTTTAAACAGGCCAAATCTAAAATCTCCCCATTACATAGCAGTGATTTCTGCCCTACCAACTGTCATGTCAACATAATGGAAGTTTCCTATCCCAAAACATCAACCTCCCTGGGAAGTGCATTTGGTGTTCAGCTGGATAGTAGGAAGCATAATTCTCATGATAAAGAAAATAAATCTGAGCAAGGTATGTTAGCTTTTGAAACTTTCTCAAATCATGAAAAGTAATTTAGGCAATTGTTAACTATCCCAGCATCCCTGAAATAGGATAGATTCCTGGTGTATAAACAAGTCTGAATTTTATAAAGACAGGATTCCTCTTATAATCATTTGGATAATTATCCATAAATGTTTATAGAATAAAAAAGGAGTTTTGCAGTTTTATTATTTTTTCCTCTAAGAAGAATGATTGTTCTTGCCTTCATTACATGCATGTTGGGCACTGCTTATCCTGCTGTGAAAACCAATAGTATGAAATGGCCCTATAACTATAACAAAAATACAGGTGGAGCAGCTTTAGAGATGCACAATGCCATTCCCCACCATCACAGTAGAGCATGAGATTGAAAGATATTTTAATCACAACTCGCTTTAACTCCTGAATTAAATTCAGCACTGGTTTGGCATTTTATTTTATGTAAGCCTATGTCTAGAATGAATTACACTGGAACATTCCTGTAAGTTAAAGGTTATATATATTATTCTGGAATGATTTTAACTCCTCAGGGAAACTGAGTCCAATGGTGTACATTCAGCACACAATCACAACCATGGCAGCCCCTTCAGGTCTGTCTCTGGGACAACAGGATGGGCATGGGCTCCGGTACTTGTTAAAAGAAGAAGACCTAGAAACCCAAGATATTTATCAGAAACTATTGGGCAAACTTCAGACTGCACTGAAAGAGGTGGAAATGTGTGTTTGTCAAATTGATGAGTAAGTATTTTATTTACTATACTTTTATTTATTTATTTATTTTTATTTACTATATTTTTATTTTTTTATTATTTTTTTATTTATTTACTATATTTTTAAATGTGCCTAATAAAATAGCTGGAAAACCTGGCTTTTGAATATCCATCACTCTCTTTCATTTTTAGAAAAGTAGGATTTTGTGGGTGTATGTAAATCATATAGATGCTCTTCATTTCAGCACCTTAAAAGTGATATAACATGGCAAATATATAGATATATATTTTAAGGAAGCATTTAATACCAGGGAAGAGAACAACAAAATTCTGTCTATAGAAAGCACAAAGTCTCAATGTGAAAATATTAAATTAAAAAATATGATTGAAAGATTGCCAACTAAGTATACATATTTCCTGGTATCCTTTATATAGCAGAACACAGTATTTGACGTATATACACTCAATAGATGTATATGATAAATATGTAACAAATCTTTAATATACTTGTTGAATGAGTAAATGCAAAATCATGTATCACTAGGACCAATCTTTTTCTGATTGAATTAATGGTTTACTAAACAATAATCCAAACAGCTGTGCCAGTCATTTGGAAATTTTTACCAAGAATGGAGAAGAGGTGGAAGTAAATTAAAATGTTTCCAAAGAGGTTGACTCTGATTCTTATTTAAAATTTTGATGGTTGGACAATTGCCTCAACTCTGTGGGATGATTTCCCACATCATGGTGTGTGATTATATATTACAGCTAGTCAAGGCAACTCTGTATAGTCACAAGAACATGGGGGTTTGGGGTAGTTTGGTCTCTCATGTACTAAACAGGATGAAGAATAATAACAAATTACAAGTTTGTGGTGAAAATTGCAAGAATTAATATAAAAAACACCAGCACAGTGCCTAACATTGTGCTTGCTCATCATTCAAAGAGTTGAAATTGGTGAATATATCTGAAGTTGGTAGAATCTGAAAATAGTATAGACACCATTATCCTCTTTTTATTGTACTCTCTTTAAGAAGTTACACATTTAGATTGCTGCCAGATGTGTCTTAATTCCCCCCACATACATCATCCCATACTTCCCTGGATAATTCAGTTTTGACATAAAATATTTAAAACTTATACTAAGCCTTCTTTTGTAATTGGACATTATGCTAATAAAATCTTAATTGGCATAATCTCTTATTTTACACATCTTTGAAATTTGGAGATCAAAATCACCAATTAGATGCATCATATTTCTAAGGCGATCTTTAGATAGTTACTATTTACTATGCTAATTTGTTCTGACATTTTTATGAGTTAATTTAGACTTGAAATTCTGTTTTCCTATTTTTAATACACTAGTTTTTAAAAAATTGTTTATTACATCAGTATATTATATTGTGACTGCCCCATTTACAGATGAATTAAATAGTTTGGGGTTGCTAAGAGAAAAAGTGCCTATTTTTAGGCAACTGTATGATACTTTGGATTGTTTGAGAATGGCCTTGTGACACATAAGTTAATATCTTAGGGCATCATATTTTGTTTTATTTAGTAAATGGAATTTTATTGTATGATATGTTCTATTTTAGAAACCAGTTTTTTTTCTCCCTAAAGTATTTAGGAAGTGCACAGAGTAAGAATCTTTATTAATAAGGCAATAAATAGTGGCACTGAATCATGTATCCTAGCTCCCGGAGGGATTTTAGGAGAACATCTGGACCAATCCCACACTGCCAGTTGGACCAAGAGTTATTATTCCTGTTTTTCAGATGAGTCCTTTACCAACAGCAGGATTATTGATGTGCCTGAGCAGATACTACCTCAGAGACCAGGCCTCTAATGCATGACTACTCAGCACTTCCTGGCAGTTGTCCAGACTATGTCTGTCTTTGTTAATTTATTGATTTTTTTTAAGTTTAGCTAATGTAGATATATTTTCAAGAAAACGGTTAGAGCCAAAAAGCTCCCTTTACTTGGCTTAAAATGCTTTATATTTAAAGCATTCATTGAAGAAAGGAGTTAAGCTATTTTTATTAACCAAAACTACTTAAAATAATTACCTATTTTTACTTAAGATTTTCCCACTCTGTTATTCTAAAAGCTTTTCCCCTACTGTGCATGTTTATTAGGAAAATGACATGAAATGCACAAGTGATTTGAGAAACTTCCTTGGTCTTCTCTGTGTGCACCATATAATTTAGTTCTAAATATAAATATGTTCCACATAATTCAATGTGCAATATAATCCCTTTAAAACAGTGCCATTGTCCAAGTGCCTGGATTCCCTATTGCCCCATTCAGAGATGCTGCAGTGCAGTCGAGCTTGACAAATTATTTAAAAAGCTAGTTACCAAACAATTTTCTCACCATGTAGTAATTATTCTTGGTCAGACATATATGCCTGTGCAGAGTGGAGAAGCAGATCTCAGATACTTTGCCAAGTTTTAAGAGAAACTGCCTCACAACATTGCATTGCTGGCCTTTCTAGAAATCCTTCATTCCTGGGAAAGGGCCTGGTACTGAGCTTATCTGTTTACCCTGCCACTTGGGAACACTTCTCCTAGAAATAAAATTTCCTTTAACACATAGGCATTCCACTAAATGCTTCTACTTCCTTCAGATCCAAAGGTGGGACTAGAGACACATTTGTTGTCTACTAACATGAAATAAGGTGATGTTATGAATTTATTATTCTATGTTTCCTGTCTCATTGACACTAAATACTTTGTCCTTCAATGAGCTATTTTTCTGGGTAATGACAGTTAGGTACCAGACATAAGTAGAGGGCAAAATAATTTGTAGATAATCCAAAACCATTGATGGGATTTTAAAATACAGCATTTTGTGTATTCTCTCAGGAGGGAGATGAATAGAGTTCTGGGAGCTAGTGAAGATAGGAAAGCTGAGAACAGGCCTGCATTTTATAGGTGCCAGATGCCCCAGACTAAGTGGTGAACAGACCACACTGTGGGACACTTAGTGAGCTGGGCTTACAGGTAGGAATGGTAGGGCTGTTGGTGGAATTATCCTTGAGGTTTGCCTAAGCATTTTGCTGGTAAATGTATGAAAAGAGGGCCCAGCTTCCTAAATACTAACTTGTACTATAGGGGCTTATGTGTCAGGGACGATTTTATCAGTATATGCACTGCTTGATTTCATCCCTACAGTCCCTCTGTGATGTGGGTTATGAAACACAAGGACATATCACATTAAATCTCAAACTTAAATTTGTGTCTAAACCTGAATTGTAGATCTTCCTTCTTCTCAGTAAAGTGTTCCTCGTCTCTTCAGTTCTGCAAGCCAGAGTCTGGGTATTATCTTTGATTCTTCTCTTTCATGCCCCTTCACCTCCAGTAGCTTATCAAGTTTTGTCAGCTATGCCTCAGAATATATCTGCTCCATCATGTTAGACTGCGTTACCATTGTTCCCCGACCAGTGTCCACTGTAGGAGTTTCCAGCTGTGCCCCTCTAAAGCATTCTACATTCAGCAGATGCCAGAGGGATCTGTAAATGTAAATCATGCTAGAATTCTGCTTAAAACCATTTAATGACACTGCAATGCCATTGAAATCATATCAGCTACATTATTGGGGCCTGTGTGGCCCAATGCAATCTGCCCCTGTGTGGCCCAATGCAGTCTGCCCCGTCTCCAAATTCATTTCTCTGAGCTCCAGTCACACTAGTCTTTTTCTGATTCTAGAATATCACAAACCTCTGCCCAGTCAGTACTGCTCCCGAGGTCTGCAGCTGTCATTCTAGGTTCTCAAGTGTCAGACTAATGGGTGATCTATAGATCACTTTATCTGGTGCCTACTTCCCCAGGATGAAGTTGATACTCCTATATCCCAGTCACATCTCTCATTCTTCTAGGTACCCTACTCTCTATACGGCTGTTTTGGGGTTTATGTTCACAAAACCTCTAAAGCCTCACAGACTTTAAACAACAGGATTTCTCTCTTGCTCATTCTCTATGCCCATCTGGGTCACAGGGTTTCTGCCCCACATTGACCTCACTCAAGAGTTCAGACTGACAAAGCCCCCATCAACTGGAATGTCTCTGATTGTCACATCAGTAAGAGGGAATGAGGTAGGTTTTATACTTGCTAAAAGGCTTGTACCTAGAAAGACTCCAGTTACCTCCGCTTATGTCATCCTGGTGAAAATAAGCTACATGGTCATTCTTACCCTCATGGGGTAGGGCAGGCCACCCAGCTGTGTGTGCAGGAGAACTGGGAGGTAGTGGACAACATCAATGATGCCTTTCCTCCCTCCAGAATGTATAAATCGATAGGCAAGGAGGGGATATTCTGATTATTTTGCAAAATATGTCTATACATGTGTGTCTCACTCACTCCATCTCTAAAATGGGGATTATCACCATAATAATAGTCATACCTACTTCATAAGGAGGTTTTAGGAATTAAGTACTTAGCATAGTGACTGGCATAAGGGCTCAACAAATGTAAGGTCTGATGAAAATGATAAAGACTATTTAAGTCTCAGTTTAATAGACACGGGTGGATGCAGGATACTATATACAAAATCTTTATTCATCAAGGGTGTGAGGAGATTGGACTGCTCAAGATTTTAATTGAGAATTAATTAAAATCCTGAGTCCTAGAGTAGATAGCTAAATAGTGTAAATGAGCAAAAGCGAAAGAAAACTATTTCTGTATGCACAAATATTATAAAGCTTTATGCATTACTATTACTTTTAAGAATCTAGAAATTTTATGCAAAAACATGGTGTCAAAAAACACTGTTTTTCTATCATTTGTTTGTAAGCCTAACACTTGTTCCCACAGGGTCAGTGCAAGCATGATTGCAGCTGTTTAAAATGAAAAGCAAATATGTGGACATAATTCATTTGACTTTGAAAAAAATGAGTATGCGCAGCCCCATGACTTCTAATTTTAAAGATACATAAAGCACAGAGTACTCCTTGAAAAATGAGAACTCCTGCATGCCCTTCCTCTTTGGTATTCAGAGTTCATCTGTCAATGTAGTACAGAGCTTGGGTAATTGGAGTTAATCTAATGTTTTAAGCTTTTGGGCGGAGAGAGTAAATAAATACCCATCTATCTTCCAAGACATAAAAGTATCTCTGCAAATAGAAAAACTGTGCTTAAAATAATTTATAACTTTACAGGGCCTCGAGCAATGTAACACAGCCCCCTTATTTTCAGTGATATCTAAAAGCTATAAAATGCCAAAATACTATTATTCAAATGTTATCTCCCAATGAGACCTTCCCTAACTCCACTATTTGCAGCTCCATCTCCCTTACCTTCTTTATTTTCCTTCTTAACATTTGTTGCCATGTGATATACTATACAATTGGCTTGTTTATGGTTTGTTTCTTCCCAGTAGAATCTAAACTCCAAGAGGACAGGGGCTTTTGTTTGTTTTGTAAACTCCTGTGTGCATAGCACCAAAACAATGCATGGGATAATAGATGTGTCTAATTAACTAATTAGTGAAATCTCTTAACAAATATTTACTTGACGTACAGAATTGGGTTTGACATATGGATTACACATAAGAGGTATGAGACAGTCCTGTAGGCAGGAAGTAAAACAAACATGACACTCCTATGGAAAAATGAGTGTAGAGATACGTACATATGTGCTGTTGACCAGAACCGAATGTCATCAGTACCTGGTAAATGAGAAGGTGGTTGTTGGCTGAAGAAGCCATGCAAGGGCCCTTTGTTAAGATATGGTTTAATTCATTCTGCAAGTTTTACGGTATTTCATTTGATAGCAAAGACCAATTCCACGTTTGCATGAATTTGAGTTAGTACTAACAGAAACCTTTTATGGGCCAGACGTTCAAGGTTGGAGTGATGGAATCCATGCTACTCAAAGTCCACATCAAGGGCAATGCCCATTCAGAAATGAAGGTTGTGTTTTAGTCTTCAGCCAAGTGAAAGCGGTTTTCATTTGGGCAGATTCACAACATGCCATTGTGACTAGATTGTGGATGATATGGCGGTAGCCCCTGCTGCCTCCTATCCTTACATTGTGTGTGACTCTTTTTAATGTCTTTGGTCTTGCTGGCCAGAACACCTGCTTTTATGAGCAGTGAGAAAGATTGGTCACAGTATTCTCCCTGTCAAATAAAGACAGCTTGGGAGAAACCCAAAGCAAGGGTAGATGGGTTTTTAATACCTGAGGGTAAGCCAGTGAGGCTGGCTTAAGCACATTTAGTATTTATTTTACTATATGGGTAGCACATCAAAGCTTCCCAGGTAATTTTAGATCATAGTGATAATGGCTAGGGGACAGAAGTAACACATCTCTGGAATATATTCTCATTTCTTTGTCACAGAATCATATGGGCTAGACAATCTTATTGTCTTCATATCAGAGATGTCAAAGAGAATTATCATAGTATTGCTATGATAACAAATATAGTAAGTGCAGAACTGGGATTTGAACACAGTTTTCTAGTCTAAATTGTATGCTGTCTCTATTACTTATTCTGAGAGGGAAAAGTGAACTTTGTATGACCGTTTTGTAATGCAATCAAATATTTATTTTATGTCAAACAAATACTCTAGAAATATTTCTAGAAATAAGGTTATCTGTAGCAGCCAGTTTGAAAACATGTACTTATTTTTTTTTAATATCACATTGCAGCCTTCTGTCTTCCATAACATATTCTCCTACATTAGAACGTAAGACATCAGAGTGCATAGTACCACCAGACAGTGACAACGAGAAGGGAGAAAGAAATAGCAAACGAGTCTGTTTTAATATGGCGGGAGACGAACAGGAAGATTCAGGTCATGACACCATCAGCAACAGAGACTCTTACAGGTAATTCATTAGTTCCTTAAACCTATTGCATCAACACAGTCAAATGTGATTCCATATTTTCCACAAAGGTCTTGGGAAAAAAATTCTGATTATCATTTTTGTTTATTACCTTCACAAAATAACCACCACTGTTACCAACCCCAGACAAAGCAAAGTGGTCCTGTAGAATCTTTAAAAATACTCTTTTTTTTTTTTTCATAATTTGAGTCATTTGGAAAAAGCATTTTTTTCTCCAGCTCAATGAACCTAATTTGGAGGACTTGTTCTTTTACAGATTTTGTAACATGTATAGCAAATAAGCAAGTTGAGCCTATATTAAAATTTTTTTCCAATATCTGATTATTGGACTGTTGGGTAGTGAATAGAGGTTCTTTCTGTTGTATGAAGATTGAACTAATTTTATCGTTTCGCCTCCATGACCAGCTTTGTGTATTTTTTTCTAGTCTTGCACACTTTCTAAAGATTTTTTTAAAATTCATTTGAGAGAGGGAGAGAGTGAGAACAGGAGCTGCGAGGAAGGTCAGAGGGAGAGGGAGAAGCAGACTCCCCACTGAGCAGAGTGCCTGATGTGAGGCTTGATCCCAGGACCCCAGCATCATATCCTAAGTTGAAGTCAGACACTTAACTGACTGAGACACCCACGTGCCCCTCTCTTACACATTATCTGTACAATCTTGGTAGGACTGCTATAACAGAGTGCCAAGGACTGGGTGGCTTACGCAGCACAAGTTTATTTATTTATCATCTGACATTTCTGGGACCAGAAGTCCATGATCAAACTGTCAGCAGGACTGTTTTTCTCCGAGGTCTCTGGAAGAAGGAATCAGGTCTAGGCCTCTCTCCTTGGTTGTAGATGACCATCTTTTTCCTGTTTATTCATGTCCTTTTCCCTCCAAGTATTTGCCTATGTCCACATATCCCTTTCCTAGAAGGACACCAGTCATACCAGATTAGGACCCAACTAATGATTTCATTTAAACTTGATTATGTCTGTAAAAACCCTCACTCCAAACAAAGTCATATTCCTGGGTCCCGAGTGTCAGACTTCAATCTGTGGATTTTAGGGGGAGATGCAATCAGCCTGTAACACCTTCCCTCCAGTGTCTGTTGTCATCTGCCTACCATCACCCTTCTAACCATGGCTCCTCCAGTGAACTTCCTTAACTGAAAGTGCTTGTTCTTCTTTGAATCCTTGTCTTAACCAGTACTTCATTGAGAACTGTTGGCACTGGCCGTATGTGCTGCCTGTGTGGCTTCAGCATCTCCTGTCTTAATTTAGTTTAAAGATTTATGTATTTATTTTAGAGAGAGCAAGAGCAGGAACAGGAGGGGCAGAGGGAGAGAGAATCTCAAGCAGACTCCATGCTGAGCACAGAGCCCAAGGTGGGGCTCGATTACATAACCTTGGGATCATGACCTGAGCCGAAACCAAGAGTCGACTGTGCCACCCAGGCTTCCCTTGTCTTATTTACTTTAATCAAAGATGAAAACTCTCGTATTCACTGTTATTTTATCATATAGTGTTTTACAATGAAAAAATATTAAGTAATTATTATTAAAGTTACTCTCCTCAGAGATGTTTGCCACAAACTAATAGCTAGCATTAAAAATATTTTCACCAGACACATGGGAAACAGGATGATTTCACATAATTCCCCCCACAGCCCTTTGTGGCACATACGGATTTTAACTCCATTTTACATCTGAAGGAGCTGAGGTCACAGGAGTTACTTAATTTACCTGTGAAACCAGGTGCTGTGGCTCATAGTTTCTCTCTTAACCACTGTACTATCCCAATTCCTAATGAAGAGGATTTTATCACATATATAAGAATTAATTATTCCTAGAGATTTAATAATATATAACACAGATTAACCACTTTTACCATTTCATTTACTTTTAGCTTCAAAGGATACCAGTAGACTGTTTAATAGGAACCTGTGGTTTTTCCTCCAGTGGGAAATTACAAATCTAAAAATACTTTCTTACCTCAATGTCTAGTTATCAGATAATTAAAATTACCCTCCAAGTCTCCCTCTAGGCTAAACTGGAAATTCTAAATGTAAATTTAAAGTTAAATAAGTCATTTTTACTGATTCTGAGAGGAAAAAACTATTTTGCCTCCTGCACTCTGAAATCTGTAATGTGTCCATATTCACACACAAAACTTTGAAACATTCTTTCCTTCACCAATGACCACTATGGAGCACTCACCACATGTGGTGGCCTCTGCTGAGCTCTGAGGTGGAGACAGGGTGCCGGTCCTCTCCGGGGGAGCTCAGAATACAGTTGATGAGTTATAGTTTAAAGCTACCAGAAAGGGGGGGCCTGGGTGGCTCAGTTGGTTAAGCATCTGCCTTTGGCTCAGGTCATGATTCTGGGAGTCTAGGGATCGAGCCCCAGCATCCACCCCCCGAATCGAGCTCCCTGCTTGGCAGGGAGCCTGCTTCTCCCTCCGCTCCTCCCCTCCACTCCCCAACCCCCACTCATGCTCTCTCTTGCTCACTCTCAAATAAATAAATAAAATCTTAAAATAAAAAAGCTGTCAGAAAGAGTTGATAGGCAGAGATCATGAATCAGGACCTTGTCTCTATTCACAAATTAACTACAGACATATTGCATCAAATAGGTAATGATGAATTTTAAGTGCTGTTTGACTCCTAGCTTTCTACCTTCAGATTAAAAACAAAATGTCATCTGGAATCAGCTTACATGGCATAAGAGATTTTGAAATATGACTGAATTTAGATTTTTTTTTAATGTAAGATAAAATATGAGTTGAGCAAAATGTATCTTCCTTGTAATTTTCTTTGAGACATATCAGTGAGTCTAACTGTGGCATGGCAAGTTTATCTAATAAGAACTGGCAGGGCAACTGGCTATTGCATTCCAGAAGTGACATGTGTCTCCTCCTCCTTCCCAGCGACTGCAACAGCAACAGG
This sequence comes from Canis lupus dingo, assembly GCF_003254725.2. Classification (NCBI taxonomy): domain Eukaryota; kingdom Metazoa; phylum Chordata; class Mammalia; order Carnivora; family Canidae; genus Canis; species Canis lupus. The sequence continues at coordinate 17,806,335 of NC_064271.1, forward strand.
AATTCTATTGCCTCCTTCACCAGCATCTGCAGTAGCCAATGCAGCTCATACTTTCACAGTGATGAGATGGATTCAGGTGCGTTTGGCAGAGGCGTGTGTCCTGACACTAGTCGTCCGGGGAGACACATTTAAGGGATTAAATTGACATGCATTTTCACCTTGATTCGTCATTCTTGGCAGCTACGAGTATGGCATGTCAGTCACATGTGCTGGATGCAGGCAACATCCCAATCCTGCTGTGAACAGAGTGAATTAAAAAGCGATGAAAGGCACAAATGAAGTCTGATCTTAATGTATATTTTAGGATTTTTCACGATACTACGAAGCATGCTAGGTACACAGGAAGCATGTTGTACTAAAACATTAGGCATTGTTGACTGAAGAGGTGGGATGGGCTTTGAACCTGAGGACTTTTGAGATGGTTAGGTACACCCCAACTGGCCCTGTATGTGGGTGATGGGTGATGGGGAGGGGAATGATGAGGAAAACACTGACTAATACAATTGCTCACAAATATCTGGGGTGTGTTCTGATCAAAGACTTTGCATCCAGTTAGGACACATCTTCATTTTGAAATATGCGATTTATTTCAACTATTTAACCATTACAAAACTGCATCATTTGAAAACACCATTGACATAGTTTATATAGTATTTTTTCCTTTGAGGCACTCTGCTTCCACCTTTATTGCAAAGAGCAAGCATCTGATATCCTAGTTGCTATTAAATCTTTTGGAATTCTTTTTCTGAATCTAAGAACATGATGGAATAAGAGCTCATGTTTAATTATTATTTTAATTTTGTTTATATTAAAATATGTTAGCATGTTAAACAAAGACGGATGATTTATCTTTTTATATCTAGGTGATGAGCTTCCCCTCAGTGTTCGCATTTCTCATGATAAACAGGACAAGATACATAGTTGCCTCGAGCACCTTTTCAGCCAGGTACGATTGGGACAGTTACGGGTCTTTTTTTCTACAGACCAAACTGTCAGGAATCCCTTTTTCAGACATAGTAAAAAGAGCTTAGAGTAAGAATGGAAAGGCCTTGATCTGTCCCTCTGTCCCCATCACCTCAATTTCCGCAACTTAAAAAGAGAATAAAGATGGGACGCGTGGTTGGCTCAGTGGTTGAGCATCTGCCTTTGGCTCAGGGCGTGATCCCAGAGTTCCAGGACTGAGTCCCACATCGGGCTCCGTGCATGGAGCCTGCTTCTCCCTCTGCCTATGTCTCTGCCTCTCTCTCTGTGTGTCTCTCATCAATAAATAATAAAATCTTAAAAAAATAAAAATAAATAAAAAGGGAATAAAGATTCTTCAACCAACAAACCCAAAGGATTGTTGTGACTAGCAAGTATTTTATGGTTCTTGGAAAAAGTACAGTTATAAACACAGGACTTACTCTTTTTATTACGTGTGCCTGTGTGAGATTTCAGAATTCTTTATGATGTTTCTTAGTTTATTCCTATTTTCAAGAAGCACAAGATTCTCTTGGTGCTTGTGTTGGTATTTTGCATTTAAAGAATTTATATCCATAACCGAAATTCACAATGTAGAAGTTTTTACCACTTTGAAAAGGATTACGATGATTTTTAGTTTTTTTAAGAACACTATAGGGACGCCTGGGTGGCTCAGCGAGTGGGCACCTGCCTTTGGCCCAAGTCCTGATCCTGGGATGCGGGATCAAGTCCTGTATCCGGCTCCTTTGAGGAGCCTGCTTCTCCCTCTGCCTATGTCTCTCTCTTTCTCTCTCTCTTCTCTCGCTCTCTCTTTCTCTCTCTGTCTCTCATGAATAAATAAATAGATCTTTTTTTTAAAAAAAAAGAACTCTATAAATCTTCTTTTGTAAAGTGATATATAAAGTATATTTATATTTTATATTAATATATGGTAGGATAGTAAGAAATTTTGCAAGTGTTACCAGTGAGTTTATTCCAATATTTTATAAAGATGAGTTTTGAGAGCATCGTGAGTTTGCAAAAATAATTGTGGCATTAAGACAAAAATATTTTACAAGATTTATTCTTAGAAATGTATATTATATATTATGAGAAGTATGTAACTTTCAGAAATCTCTGCTATTACGATAGGTGGATTCAATTACCAATCTCCTAAAAGGGCAAGCTGTTGTAAGAGCCTTTGAGCAAACCAAGTACCTCACACCAGGTCAAGGATTACAAGGTAAAGTTTTAAAAAGTTACTACTAGAAGCAATTGGGAAGCAAAAGTGGGAAATAACATAGTAATGAAGCAAAAGCTTAGTGTAAGTAGAAAATGGCTGTTCGTGTTTTGTGATTCCCTTTGTATTCTGTTTTGATAATTTTTGAATATATATAAAAAGTCAGTATAGGATCATATAGATTTATTTGCAAGTTTAAAATGTGCAATCCCTATAGAGGCTAGAATGAATATAAATGAGTTAATTGAAGAGATGTAAGTGTTGCATTGCTTTTGCTGAAACCAGCATAATGCCTACTTGTTTGTAGCCCATTGTAGGGGAAATGGTTTTGGGAATGTGTGTGTGTAAATAGAACAGCCAAACAGAATGAGATCTAGAGCTGACACTTTCTAACATCTAATTTCAGACATTGAAAATAGAGTTTTTATAAATTTGCTTCTTTGTTTAGACATTTGTAAGAAAATAGTACTAAGGTTAGACTTTTTTTTTAAGATTTTACCAATTTTCTCCTATAATACAACTAGAGAAAATACCACCATGCTAATAACCCAGAACAACAAGGATGAAAGAGGATTCTGAAGCTCAGAGGTTTGTTACCTGGTAAATGACTGAGACTTACCAGAGATTTTTCTGTGTTTATTTAGAATTTCAGCAGGAAATGGAACTAAAGCTGAGTTGTCCCAAAAGGTTAAGGCTTCACATCAAGCAAGACCCTTGGAATCTTCCCAGCAGTGTCCGGAATCTTGCTCAGAACATCAGAAAATTTGTTGAAGGTCAGAACAAAAATCAAAGAGCATTACATAACTTTAGCAATAATCATTTAAAACCAAAAGTTCAGTAATGCCCTGATTACTTTTTTATAGTGTTTCATGTTATGAGGAAAAGAATGGGAAAGGATAAGAGAAGGAGGAAGCAAAAGAAAGAGTAAGATTGTAGAGCCTGATGTTCCAAGGATCTAAATGATGTAGACTGATCTATATTGACTATAAAGACTAAATGTAGACTGATCTCCATGGTCTAAATCATGGGGAATATTCTCAATGAATAAAATAAAGGCTCATACTTGGGAAGACGAGTGGAATGTGGGGAGAGTTTCATATTTTATAATATGAAACAATATCAGCAAAATTTCTCAAAGATTAACAAAAGTCATGAAGCTAAGTTTTATGGGAAGTCTAAAAAATTAATTGTGAGTTTGTGAGAATGAAAATAATAGGGTAGGTTACATTATTGGTTTTTAAATTTCTTTTTCATGCCTAAGTTGTTATTAACTAGCTGACATTGTTTACTCAACATCCTATAATGGATACAACCTAGGAGAGGGGATATAATGCTTCAGGACAACTCTAGTGTGTCTGATTACATGTTGTTTAGGGTCAGAGTATTAAGTAGAAAATTCTGAGAGTTTCCAGAACAATTATGGTGAAGAAGTTGAAATGAGAAATTTGTTTACTTTTTTAAAAATGCCAAATTCAGTGATTTTATTTCCAACAGTAGACCAGTGGTTGGCAATGTCTGGAGATATTTTTTTGGTTGTCACAATTGTGGGTGTGCTACTGGGATCTAGTGTGTAGAGGCCAGGGATGCTGCTAGACATTTTGGAATCTACAGGACAGTCCCTCACAACAAAGAATTATTTTGCCCAAAATGTCCATAGAGATGAGGTTGAGAAACCTCTACAATAAATAATTATACACCTGAGTTTGAATTTCTATTCCTCAACTGTCCGTATGTCAGTTGGATGTGGTAAGTAGTGCTCAGAATAGCAGCATACCCCTAGTCACTGCCATCTATTTTAGGGTAAATTAGAGTTGTATACTTTGTTGACAAAAAACAGCTCTTAAATCTGGTAAGTGTCTGAGCCTATGACATAACTCCTTTGGGCCTCAGTTTCTTCATTTACCAAATGACAGAGATGTGTATATGTTCTGTGATTACTAAGTCTTCTGCCTATAAATATACTCTAGTATAACAGCTTAGATACTCATGAGAGATTAGTAGAGGAAGAGTTTGTACTCCAAATAAATCATGGCAATTCTATTGTGTGATGAAATGTTTTGTTTTTGATAGCTGGATCTTGGCTACATTTTATTTTATAGCTAAATATAATGGTTACCTGTGACACATTATAATATCATATTTATTGAAAAGTCTGAATTTCATACCTCCCAAACTAATGAGCAAAAATGATAAATACATTTCTAAAAAATTGCTTTAAAGATTTTAAACATATATTTTACTGAGTAAAAGGTTTTTGTTTTTTTCCTTTTTGCAGAATAAGTGCAAGTATCATAACACTCCTAGAAATTATAATTCATGAATCTAAATGCACTTGTTCTCTCTACCCCTGAAACTAATAATACACTATGTGTTAACAAACTTGAATTTAAATAAAATCTTTAAACAAATATAAATGCATTTGTTCTCATCATCTTTGAAAGGTTTTTTAGATTATAGTTGTTTTCAGAGTAAATGCAATATCAATTAGGAACAGAGAAATCTTTAAACCTTGTTTTGTTTTTTTGAGGAGTTTTCTCTTTAAGATATTAACCTTTTCTAATGTGGATAAAAAGCTTAATTTTTAATTATATTCATTTTTAAAATCTTACTTTCATCTTAATACCTTTTATACCCTCAATACTTCATATCACAATAGGCAGCTGTAGGAATGGTAACTATTTACATATATTGATGGATGTATGTTGTGAGTATGGATATCACTCTTGGTCATGGGAGCTGGTTGAGCATGATTGGGTGTGCTGAGAGTCTTCTGGTAAATGGTGTGGGGAGGGCTCTTTGCCGAATTTAGGTTACATCCCTGGTTGCCAGTTTCAGTGAGATGCAGTTATTCTTTGGAAAGTGCTATGATCATCACTATGCAAGGCGAATCTTTAAAAAATGATTAACCACTAGTTCAGTCCAATGGACTATCAAAGAAGAGGTCAAGCTACCACTTCCTGGTAATCTGTGTGTGGTCTCATCCTATTATACAGGATGGAAGCAGCAACATCAAGATCCTTGCAATCAACTGCTTGTTATATGGAGGTACTCTGAAGTAACCTCACCAATTCATCATGAATTTATTCTGTTCAACTTAAAGTAATTTTCATTCTATTTCCCAGTTGTCTTTATATAGGTGATTGTTTAATGAAGGGTTAGGTCTTGACTAGAAGCTCAACATAATGTTGCCTTCCAGAATTTTGTGGCTTAGATATGTAACTGAGGTAACCCCATTCTGATGTTCCTGTAGGGGAGGGAAAAAGTAATGTTTTTTCCTTCTACCTTTCTAGATTCTTTGCCTACGGACCTATAATTTGTCAGACAAGAGACAAATTAAGATAAATAAATTTATTTAATATGTTTTGCATGATATGAGAGCCTTTGTAAGGAAATGAAGACCAGAAGAAATGTTAAACCTGGATGCTTTTATACCAGGTTTGATGAAGAGTAGAAAGTTTTGGAAAAATGTAGGACAGAAGTGTATGCACTAAAGGTAGTTAACTGGAAAATTTGCCAAGGCCTGTTCCTCTCAGTGTTCTTCTGTCTTTGGAGATAAGAACACTTCTTTCCTCTGGGATTGGGAAGGCACTTCTCACAAGAGGGTTTTATGACCAGATTCAGCAGAGTAAGGGGAGGTCAGAGAGTTTTCTATACACCTGCTTTTTATGAAATTCCTTCAGCTTAAAGTTTTCAGTATGCCAAATTGCCATGTTTGGGGGTAACATGTTCTGAAACTCATCATTCATTCATCTCTGATTTCAAAATATCCTATCAAGTATACACCAAATGGTATCAAAATATAATAATTATAATAATTTTATGATCTTTATATAGGAAGTGCTGTTACAGTATCATTCTGTATCATACAGTATCACACTGTGACATTCATGCATTCATATCATAGCCTGCCAAACTGAGTGTAGAAGACAGGAGAAAACATAGTGGGATAAATGAAGGATAGATTCATTTTGTCATGTCACTAAGTACTCAGATAAAGCTAGTTCCTGCTTAATATTACGCTAAGTTATGGTCTCAAATTATCAGCCGATTGAAGATATTTATACTTGATTAACACATGGTAATACTGTGATTTATAGTAAGAAACATATATTTAGTCCTTGTCCCCTTCCCTGTCACAGATTCCCTAAAACTCTTGGAATTTCTTGTGATGAAAACTATAAAGGTGTCTTTCATTATCCCAGTGAGGTTTCCTTAGAAAACCTCTAAGGAAGGGAGTTGGTTGCCAAGGAAACCAACCATTTGATTAGAGGGTCCCACCCCCAACTTCAGGGAAGGGAGAGGGGGCTAGAGGTTGAGTTCAGTCACCAGTGACCAATGATTTAAATAATCATGCTTATGTAGTGAAGCCTCCATAAGATCTCAAAGGGATGGAGTTCAGAAAGCTTACGGGTTGATTCTAGAAGAGTGGTGCATTTGGAGAACACGGAAGTCCCCCACCAATTCCCCATACCTTACCCATTGCATCTCTTCCATCTGGCTCCTGAGCTGTATCCTTTTACAATAAACTGGTGATTTAGTAGGTAAAATGTTTCTCTGAATTCTGTCAGCCACTCTAGAAAATTAATAAAACTCAACAGAGAGTCATTGAAACCTCCGATCTGTAGTCAATTAGTCAGAAGCATAGGTGACAACCTGAACTTGCAGCTGGCACCTGAATTGGGTGGGGGCAGTCTTATGGGACTAAGCCCTTACCCTGTGAGACCTGATGCTATCTTCAAGTAGATAATGCCAGAATTGAGTTGAATTTTAGGATACCAGGTAGTGTTGAGTGATTGCTTAGTGGTGTGGGGATAAAAAACACACATTGGAATTGGTGACAGAATTGGATCCACCATCACCTTAAATTCAAATGTTTGTTAGTAAACATGTTTTCAATTCTTGCTCCCTACAGAAATTGTATTCTTCTCAAAATTTCCCATTATTTCAGTGACTTACTCCCCCCCCTCCAATATCCCAAAGAGCTTCTTCCTTCTTTTTTTAATCAAAAGTCTCCAATTTCCCCCCTTGTTTTTCTTACCTCAGTCTTTGGAATAGAGTTCTTGCTAATCCTCCCATCTGTATCTTTTCTGATTTATATAGTACGGTATATTATATTCATCTTCCTAAAATACTGTGTTCATAATTTTAGTACCCTGCCCCAGAACCTTATAGTGATTTTTGTTAGATAAATCTAAACTCATCGATCAGATGTTGGATGGCATTTTTCAGTGAGGTTTCTAATTTTATCTCAATCTCAGTCTCTAAATGATCTAGTAAAATCTTTTCTATGCTAGATTGTTGAATATTTGGTATTCACTCTTTACTATATTCTCTTGTTAGCACTCTTTACCATTCTTAGGATATGTACTTACTCTTTCGACAATATAACTTTAAAAAATGTTTTAAAATATTTTCAAGACTGACTTAGAATTCTATACCAACTTTTTAGGTGGATTCAGATTACAATAATAACAGTGCTTTATAGATAAATAGCATGGTAAATAATTTTCCAAGGCTTTTAATATATATCCCCCATTTATTTGTCCTATACAGGCCCATAAAATAGATAAGATAGGTGTTATCGTCACTGGTGAATGAGCACCTTGAAACTCAAAGTACAGTTGACCGTTGAACAGCATGAGAGTTAGGGGCACAGACTTCCTACCCATTCAAAAATCTTCATATAGTCCTCGACTCCCCCCAAAACCTCACTACTAATAGCTTACTGCCGACCAGGGCCCTGTTGATAATATAAATCATCAGATAATATTTTGTATGTTATATGTATTATATACTATACTCTAGAGAAAAGGAAATGTTAAGAAAATCATGAAGAAAAGGAAATGAATTACAATGCTATACTGATTTTATTGAAAAAATTCCACGTATGAGTGGACCCATGTGATTCAAACTTGTGTTGTCCAAGGATCAATAGTAGTGTAACCATTTTCTGAAAACCACAAAGCTACTATGGGGGACCCCACTATCCATGGTTTTGCTTTCTTTGCTTTCTGTTACTCTTAGTCAACCAAAGTCTAGAAGCAGATGATCCTCTTTCTGACTTATCATCAGCAGGTCAGTATTAGTCTAACTCTACGTCATGATGCCTCCTCCGTCATTCACCTCACTGAATCTCATCACCTAGGCATTGTATCATCTCATATCATCACAAGAAGAAGGATGAGTACAGTACAATATGATACTTTGAAAGAGAGAGAGACTACATTCATATAACTTTTAATACAGTATATTATTATAATTATTCTATTTTATTACTATTCTTGTTAATCTCTTACTGTGCCTAATTTGTAGATTAAACTTTGTCATAGATATATATGTACAGGAAAATCCATAGCATGGAGATGCCTGCATGGCTTAGTGGTTGAGCATCTGCCTTTGGCTCAGGTCATGATCCCGGTGTCCTGAGATCTAACCCTGCATCAGGCTACCCATAGCCTGCTTCTCCCTCTGCCTATGTCTCTGCGTCTCTCTGCGTGTCTCTCATGAATAAATAAAATCTTAAAAAAAAAATAGAAAATCCATAGTATATTTAGGGTTTCGTACTGTCTATGGTTTTAGGCATCCACGGAGGGGTCTTGGAATGTCCCACATGGATAATGGAGGACTACTGCAACAGATGGGTCCTGTGACTCTTGTACTTTTCCACCTCTGAAATTCTCTTGTTCTTGTGTTCTCACTTATAAAATGTAATGTCCTCTCAAGTATCTCCTATATTTCTTATCAGGTAATTTTGTCACTCTGACTCTATTGTGAGCCTGTCTGGAATAGGATGTAACCTAACCTTTTTTATTTCCCATAATCTTGGGCACATAAAGGAGCTCTGTACGTTTTTATATTTACTTATTGCAAGTAAACTATTTACCAGTTAGAAGTAAAGCAATGAGTATGAAATTAATACACATTTATCAAACATTTGTGATTGCCCTTGTTTGGAGATGGGTTGGGAAGAAGAGTATTTGGAAATATGTAGTATTGTTCCGCCTTTTATGGCCGTTCTTGACATATAGATAGGAAAGGAAGTCGAGAGAGAGAGAGAGAGAGAGAGAGAGAGGGATTATGTATATATAACATACAGTGTGTACGTTATATATACACACTATATAATCGAGAAGTATAATCTGTATATTACATATAATCTATAATTCTAATATATAATGCATAATATACATATAATTATACATAAAGATTATAAAATGCATATAATCTTTAAAAATTTAATTAAGAAAAAATGCTGCTTGAGAGCTTATTGATCAAGACCATAATAGCTATAGGAGTTTAGAGAACACCATGCAAACTACAGCAGTTAAGGATGACTTAACAAAGGTAGCAAGATTTAAATGTGTTTCACAGGCTAGTTTAGTTCAGAACTATATGAAATTTTAGCATCTTGAGCAATAGATAGAATTTATATAGGGGGTAGGAAGAATAGCATGTCAAGTAAATGAGATTTTTATTATCTAATATAGTAAGATTGTGCTGATTTTGACTATACAGTTAAAATGTGGTGCTAGTGGCAAAAAAAAAAAAAGACTGAACAACTAACTTAATATTTTCTTTTTCTGCAGAGGTAAAGTGTAGGATACTCCTGGCTCTTCTTGAATATTCAGGTAATATTTTTCATTATTTTTACTATTTGAAATTATTGTGGCCCATGACCTTGGAAGTCTCATGATACCAAGGCAATTCCTTCAACAAATTAGGTGGAAATACAATCCCTACTTTCTCTAAAGCCTTGCAAAGATTAAAAAAAAATACTTAGTAAAAATACAAAAACTGTTCATCTTCCATTATAGGTACAAACATGGAAACATATATATGTTTATACAGAATATAATTAAAAAGGAGAAAGGAAGGAGATTTTGGTAAAGTTAATTGTACAAATGGGATTTATTGTGAAACTATGTCTAACTTTTGTTTGTAAACAAGGATGTAGGTGGGCTCAGATTCAAGGGATGGAGAAGCAGACCATACTTTGGAAGGAGGGGTCTTTTACAATCTATCACATCTAGAAAATTTAAATTATAAGTGAATAAATGAGTCGAGTTAACCAGAGGGCTTTTTTGGTTTTTGGCCAGTTTTTGCTTGAATTAAACAAATAGTTGTCTTACTTTTGGACTAATAATAATAACAAAAATATCTGACTATTTTTAGTTTTACTAATAAGCACACAGTAGATAGGCCTTGTATAGATTTCCTTGGGTCCTCATAATCACTCTATGAGAACATTATTACTTTTACACAGGTTTAAAGATGAAGAAATTAACGTTCAGATCGATTAATAATAATAACTAGTAAATAGTATTCATTCAACATGTATTTTTGAGCATTTGGAAAATTAGATGCTTTATTGAGTGAATGAATAGTAGGTGGCAGATGAAATTCAAACTTAGTTATGTCAATTCCAGAAGCAGTCCTGGAATGCATTGCTTTATTCGTTAATGTTCAAATAGTATATTTTTGTAGATCCTTATTTTGATTTCAACTTTATTTTTCTATTCCTGTCATGAGTCTCTTTTTTTCTACTTTATTTACTCACTCTTTTTTCTCTCATCTATAGGATGGTACCAGAATGTAGCCAAATTACTCCACATTGTTGGCTGCAGAATTATGCTCTCCACTTGAAAATGGGGCATTTTGTCTGCTAAATATTATTTTTACTCACTTTTATTCCTATCCTTTTCTCTGTCTAATCTCTCTTTCATTTCTTTGTTGTTATTCCTATCCTTTTCTCTGTCTAATCTCTCTTTCATTTCTTTGTTGTTATTTTTTATTATTATTTCTTTTCCCTACAGTCTCAGGATACTGACTGGGATTACTTGTGTATCCAGAAACTGTCTCAGTCTTTTTAGACCAGCTATGGAATTTGAGCTTTTTAAACCATGGAGAGTAAATGAAGTGTTACTATTTTAAAATATGTTTGTAGAAGGTGGGTTTGAGTAGGTGCTTAAATACTGGAGTGAAACAGAAGCCTTTGATAAATAAAACATCCATTTCTTTTGAGTGTATTCCTACTACCAGAGAATTCTTACTCTGTAAAAACAATAAACTGTTACAAAAAAAACAGCTCTTCCTGCCTTTCTTCTTTTGCTAGAAGCTGGAAGCAGCTGTTGTATATCCTGCCATAGTTCTTATTGATAAAAATGAGGAATGAGAATAGTTTTGGGGAAGGATGGACACTTGTGAATTTTGAACAGCTGCATAATTAAAAGAATTGTCAGTTTTTCTTAGGAGTTTGCTTATTTTGGTGTCTGTATTCATCATATGGTTCCTTCCCCATTTAGCAATAGAACTGAGTCCCACTCTGTGCCAGACACCTTCCTAGATGCTGAAGAAAAGAAAAATTATGGGTGCCTTGGTGGCTCAGAGAGTTGAGCATCTGCCTTTAGCTCAGGTCATGATCCCAGGGTCCTGGGCTCAAGTCTATCATCAGAATCTCTGCTCAGTAGGGAGTCTGCTTCTCCCTCTGCCCTTTCCAGCTGCTCATGATCTCTTCTCTCTCTCTCTCTCTCTCTCAAATAAATAAAATATTTTTTAAAAGTTTTTTTTAAAGAATCACAATAACAATATCGTGCAATTTTACTTTACTAAGTGCTTTATCTTTATCTCATTTATCTTTATTGGAAGTCTTGGTAGAAATATCCCATAATATATGTAGGAATCTGATACCTAGGATTATATGGCTTAAAATGAGTAGAATCGGTAGATGAAAGCAGATGATATGTCTCTAGGTCTATGAGCATCATTCACATTATATGCCACTTCCTCTGTCCTTGATGTGCTGATGGTCTCCTGGGGAACCCAGACATTAAACAAACTCTCACAATGCTGAGTAATTAGTCATCTAGTAGAGGGATACTCCCAGGCCATGGCAGATCAAGAAGTGCATGATACCTACTGAAGGAAAGAGAAAATTTCACAAGGGGAGATTTTATTTTAGGAGTTCAGTGGGTTTCAGAAGTTCAAGGAATTGACTCTTAAGGATGATTTAAAGTTTGCTGGCGGAGAGGGTGGGAATGTGCCCGCAGCCAGAGGTCCCATGGACAAAGGTGTGAGCTCTAAGAACATTTATAAGGGCATTTAACATTTGAGGAACCTGACCAGTTGTGTGTGGCTCAAAGAGGAGAGGTCTGTATAGCCAGGGTTCTGGCTACTTTCAGATACATTGTTTTCTTATCTTATAACAAGCCTGGGAAGATTATTGCTGGTGTAGGGGATGAATGAAGGGAAACAATGCATTTATAAACTGTCAGCATGACTTGAGGATAGATCATAAGGAGTCCTTTCTGCCACTCTGATTTTTTTACCTTTATTATTCACTGGGAGGTGATAATGTGTCAAAGTTACTTGAAAAACTCAATATGATGTGCATATTAAAGTCTATGCAAACAAGTCATTTACTCTGTTGGAGTAGCAAGGCACAACTAAAAACCACCTCATGAAGTAGTAACAAGTTATAAAGTGCTTTTCATTTGAAAATATGTTGGTTTGAAATTTAAATGGCAGTGTGTTCCAGGGCATCTTGCATATCAAATTCTGCTACTCTACTGTAAGCATAGAAATGACCGAGGCTTCACCTTGGATACCTTTATACCCTCAGTAATTGGTGCTATGTTTAATTCTTGTGGTATATTCAATGTGAAAAGTTAAAAAATTTAATGAAAAAATACAACTTTTATATGATCAGCTCTGACTTGATAGTGAAGTTGAATGAAAATTTTCTTTGGCTTAAAATGCATATAGATAAAGTAGTAGAATGTGAATAAACATTTAAGTATTCTTTTCCAAGGGTAAAAAAAAGAGAAGAAATTTGGGCATTACTTCTCAAAAGCAATTTGAAGATAATTATTTCTACTAGTGGCAAAGCTACTAACCCTCATGATCTCTTCTAAGTTTTCAGTGGAACTGGATTTTTCCTTCTCTGGACCTTAGCTTTCCATTCTTGATATAAGACATTTCTTTCCAATTCAGTTTTGATTATGAAATTATTCTCAGGTTATAGGTGGGAGTATTTCTGCCCAAACTACTGAAGTATTTTTTTAAATTTCCCCAGATTTTCTGCTTTATTATAGAACAACAGAAAACAAAGCAAAACTGTGCAAGAAAGATATAGGGCTATTTTATTTAGTTTCTATCTTGAATCTCAACACTGTAGCTACACATTTGGGCTAACAAGCTGTCTGAATTATCCTTTTAGGTCATACTAAATCCAGGCATTTCAAGCTAATTTCAAACTAAATCCATCTCATTTCAGAGAATGAGCTCATATATTTTCATTTCACTTAATTTGTTAGTTGCTCTACTCATTCATTATTTTCATTTACTAATGCAGTGAATAGTTGTTGAATGTCTACACTTTGTTAGAAATTGTGCACAACAAAATAGGTGTTTTGCTTTTTTCTTAATTAAGAATTGGACGAAGTTTTTTCCCACTTTAGCTATTTTACAGTTACCTATAAAACACTCTTTTCCATCTATTTGAATGAGGCACATGGTATATAATTACTTAAAGGGAATGTCTACCACATGTTATTGATTAAATTAATAAGTTGAATCATATGGGATTGCCATATTCAACCATTTTGACCTAGTAAAGGAACAAGTTTGTGTAGATCAACATAATAAATGAAGATTTTCATTATAAAATTAAATATTTTAAATATTTAATCCTTTTTCTAATAAAATTGTCAAGAGTAGCTTTTACTAACAGGGAAATTAAGTAACACACAGAAATTATATTGTGTGTTCAGATGCTTTTGATGGTTATTAAAATCATATGTTCATTGTTCTTGGTAAACAACTTAAAAATAATGCCTTTTTATCAATAAAGCAAGAACTCATGGCAACATTTATATCCGTTTTACACACTTATAATGACAGTACTTCTTCACTTCATAAAATTCTGAGCCTTTGAAATATCCAACACACTTTTGAGACTATTTTTGCTTTTATTGTTCATCTGGTACAAGTGACTTTTCAATGTACAGAATGTATGGCTTATGGCTTTTTTTTTTTTATGTAGTTCATGGAGTTTGTATATATTCAAGTTTGTATATATTCAAAAATGCAAAGAGGTGAATCTCTGTGATCATGTTCTCAGAGGCAAGCTTCTTTTCACTTGAAAAAAAAAAACAAAAACAAAAAAAAAAAAACTGTGGCCCAAGAGTGGCCATTCACAGGGTAAACAGACCTTCAAGGTGAGTCCATCAAAACTCCACCAATTGCAGAAGAAGAATCCTGATGAAATCAGTTTATGTTAATACTGTAAATGCATTACTTATTTCAAAGAAATGTAAGAATTTATAAACTGGATTTGTTTATTTATTTTTATTTTTATTTTTATTTTTTTGGATTTGTTTATAACACATGAAGTCTAATAGGTAAATCCAAGAGTCCGAATTTACTTACTGTTACCATCAGACATCAATACTCTTTCCCGATGTGCATTTCACCTTAATATTTAAGTAAGTTTATTAGATAATTTTTAAAAATTTATTATTAAAAATGTATTTCATTGACAACACAAACTGAAAAATTGGACTTTGAGTTTCCTTTAGGAAGTATCATGTAACAAATACAAATTCCATCAAAATTTGGTGTTTAATGTTTTCTAAAAAGCATATTTGCTAAGGTATCTGTGCTCATTAGAAGAGCTCAAATTCACATTTTTCACGTGGGTTGAGTGTAGTGAAAGGATGAAACAATGGCAAACATAGATGCTTAATGAATTGGTGTTATTTGCCTGTGACGTTTTTCAAAACTGTCTTTATGTTCTCCTGGGTTACAGACAGTGAGACACAGCTCCGAAGAGACATGGTTTTCTGCCAGAGTCTTGTGGCCACAGTCTGTGCCTTCTCCGAGCAGCTCATGGCAGCCTTAAACCAGATGTTTGACAACAGCAAAGACAATGAGATGGACACGGGGGAAGCCAGCAGAAGATGGCTGGACCAGATAGCGAATGCAGGTGTTCTTTTCCACTTTCAATCACTCCTGTCACCAAACTTGGTAAGGAATCACAGTGCCTCCCACTGTGTGTGTCAACAGTACTATACGTTGTAACATATTCCCAAATAAGAAGTGGTTATTCGTTGTGGGTCAGTAGTCAGTCAGATACTTTAAAAGAACATATTTTTCCATGGACAAATATGGTTTTAGTAAGTATATAGAAGGTATTCCTTCTTTCTTGATTTTTATTTATTCTCCGGATGCTAAAAGCTGAGAAAGCCTCCATCTGTTCCTAATTCCTGTGTCCCTAAGCACTGACTGAAAAAGATCATCGGAGGGGAAAGGGGTTTCTGCTGTGGTTCCTTATTTCCAGTCAGGAAGAAACAGCCTGCCGTGAAACCCAGGCTCCCACACAGGTTTATATTCGGGAGCATGCCCGATAGACAGGATCTGACAACTTGTGTGCCATACTGTCTGACAGTCTGTTTAAAACTTGGGTATGTTCAGTGAATTTATTTCCTTTCTTTGTATGCATGTTTGTCCTGTTAATTCTGAGAATATTCCATATTTATGCATCAGTTTCCCACAGTCCTTACAAGGAAAGCACCTCAAGATATTTGATAAATAAAAGTGGCTTATTACATATCCTTTCTGTGGTTCTGATAGTTGTCGTGATGTTTAAAGGCAAACATGTTCACTTATACATAAACTTGAAGTACTCATTAAATAGAATTGTGATTTTAAACCCGAAATGCTGTGTCACCTGTTAAAGTATACATAGAAAATGTGACTACCAAGTAACAGGTTGAGTTTTTAAACACATGTAAGTGACTTTATATATCAAAATAGTTTTGTAATGGTAATAAAAACAGGGAGGTAATTGCAGTACTGCACAGTCATAAAAGGTTCTGGAATGATAAGGTAAGGGATTCCACCTCAGTGTACTTCAGAGAAACAGAATTAGATGCTTTTGAATCTAACATCCTATCCTTACATAAGATAGGAAGTCCACTTTCTAACACATGGTAGCATTAAGTGCCTATTGAATGAGTGAATGAATGAGGCTTCATTCCTGTTCTACTCCTACTTTAAAACTGCCGTTGTTTAATCAAGTGCTGGTACTTCTACTTTGTTTGCGATGCCAAGGAATGGCAGAAAGTATTTGTAATTTATATATCTGATAAGCAACTTCTATCCGGACTCTAGAAAGAATTCTTAAAACTTAAAACTATAAAAAGAAAGCTCAATTAGAAAGCACAAAAAGGATTTGAATAGGTATTTCTCCAAAAAAGATGTAAAATGACCAAAAAGCGCATGGAAAGATAACATAATTAGCCATTGGGGAAATGTAACTCAACACTACAGTGAGGTACTATAACACTTGGGATGTGGATAGGTATAATCCAAAAGATAATTGCAAGTGTTGAGAAGGAGAAATTGTAACCTTCATAATTGCTGGTGGGAAGGTAAAAATAAAAAATTGCCATTTTTTTATTTCAAGAATTTTTAAATTGAGTAGTTGACTAAATTAAAAAAAAAAAAAAAAAAAAAAAGGGATCCCTGGGTGGCGCAGCGGTTTGGCGCCTGCCTTTGGCCCAGGGCGCGATCCTGGAGACTCGGGATCAAATCCCATGTCGGGCTCCCGGTACATGGAGCCTGCTTCTCCCTCTGCCTATGTCTCTGCCTCTCTCTCTCTCTCTCTCTCTCTCTGTGACTATCATAAATTAAAAAAAAAAGAGTAGTTGACACACAATGTTACATTGGTTTTGAGTGTACAGCATAGTGATTTAACTTCTCTATATGTTCTGCTGCGCTCACCACAAGTGTAGCTATCATTTGTCAACCATACAACACCATTACCGTGTCATTGACTATATTCCCTATGCTGTCATTTTTATTTATTTATTTTTTCCTTAGGCTGTTCCTTTTATTCTCATGATTTATTCATTCTGCAACTGGAAGCCCACATCATTCACTCCCCTTTATCCATTTTGCCCATCCCACCACCTCCTTCCTTTTAGCAACCATCAGTTTGTTCTGGTATTTATAGTCTGATTCTTTGTTTTGTTTGTTTATTCATTTTGTTCTTTAGATTACACACATGAGTAAAATCATATGGTATTTGTTTTTCTCAGCCTGACTTATTTCACTTAGCATTATACTCTCTAGATTCATCCCTGTTATCACAGACAGCAAGCTCTCATCTTTTTTATGACTAATATTCCAGTGTGTATGTGTGTGTGCACGTGCATGAATGTGTGTGTGCTTGTGTGCGTGCATATGTGTATTATATACATCCCATCTTCTTTATCCATTTGTCTAGTGATGGATGCTGACATCAGTGCAGCCATTTTGGAAAACAGTTTGGCACTTCTTCAAAATGTTAAACACAGAATTCCTATATTACCCAGAAATTCTACTCCTATGTAATATCCAAGAGAAATGAAAACTTATATTTGCATAAAATCTTGTACACAAATATTCTTAGCAAGACTATTCATAATAGCTTAAAAATAGTAACAGCCCAAATGTCCCTGAAGCGCTAAGTGGATTAATGAGTTGTGGTACAGCCATACAATAAAATATTATTCAGCCATAAAAGGAGAATGGAAAACTGACACATGCTACACCATGGACAGACCTTGAAAAATTATACTGAGTGAAGTAAGACAGTTGCAAAAGACTATATATTATCTGGGTCCATTATTATGATATATATGAAATAGGCAAATTTCAGAGACTAAAAATAGACCAATGGTTGCCTGGGGCTAAGGACTGGGGAAAGGGGTGTGGGGAATGGGTGCTAATGGGTATGGAGTTTCTTTATGTGGCAGTGCAAGTATTTCTAAAATTAGATTATGCTTGTAGTTGTGCAACTCTGTGAATATACTAAAAACCCCAAGCTATACACTTTAAATGGTGAATTTTGTAGTATGTGAATTATATCTCAAGAAACTTTTTTTCTTACTCTTTTGAAACCTTTAACTTCGTTTAAAGAATTGATTAAAAAAAATCCAAAGGTTGCTTTACAGAAAAGTCAAAGAAACCCGTATTTTTTTCTGCCTCTGTAATAAGCATATAAAAGCCTCCTGGGAATGTAGAAGTTCTGTGGGAGGTGGAGATGCTGGCAGTGTGTGTGTGTCCCTGAGCTCTGAGCACAGTCCATAGTCACTTGGTATCACTTTAGCCACATCTGCTGAAGCATCATAGCTTGCACCATATCAGTCAGAGGCCCACCTGTTTGGAATATTTCCTCCTTGTGTGTATTCTTCTTAATTGGGAAAAATGCTGATTCTTCAGTCCTAGCCTTCCAATTCCAGGTTCATGGCATACTCTTGTTGCTTCAAAGGACTTTAAAAATATAGCAGTTTACTAAATATTTATCCAGTACTTACAATGTACCATGCACTACATTAAGTACCAAACCAAGGTTCAAAGGTGATGATTCTCTTAACTTTTTGGTTTCCATGCTAAATATCTTTGGGATCTGGGGTTGCTTTAGTGATTCTTTTTCACATAGTGGGCATTCTTTACTATCTCTTTCACCCTCTGTTCATGCTGCCAAAAAATATGACTATAAGCTTACAGCAATTTTCAAAAATATATATAAAACAGGGTGCCTTGGTGGCTCAATTGGTTAAGACCAACTCTTGGTCTCAGCATAGGTCTTGATCTCAGGGTCATGAGTTCAAGCCCTTTGTTGGATTCCATGCTGGGGTTGGAGTCTACTTTAAAAAAAAAAAAGTGTATAAAGCAGTTAAAACGATTATTTAAAAGGGTCATTGATATTCTTAAGGAAACAGTTGTTACATTTAAAAGATAAGCTTGTGTATGATAAAGCTAATTATTCTTTCATCATGCACAAAACTGCTGCTAGGGAGGCCAAAATGTAGTACTAGAAAGATAGTATTGCTGAGACATGGGCTGAACTTGTTACCACCTTCCCTGCCTCAGCTGTAAAATAATATGCCATTAGAATGAGAGGAGTGATTAAAACAGATCAGATTGCATAGTCACAGGATTCTAGATTAAGGCACTATAAAGGCAAGTAAGATAAAAATGATTCTTATCCCTAAGATCTTTGGAAGGAAAATCATTGCGTACATGCAAATTGCTTTTATCACAGCTATAAAAGGGTGCAAATTGAATAATGCATAGGTTACCTTATTGTAAAACAGGATGGCAACTATGTACTGTAGCTTTTCAATAAAACAATATTCTTGCCTTCTAGCTGTTACATTTTTAAGATTATAGAAGTTTAGAGGCACATAGCATGCTTATTGTCTACATACTTATTTGTGTTAGAAATCAATATGGTTTGAATCTAGCTACCAAATAGACTGAAGAGCTGTGTAGAGCCATTTAGATAATCTAAAAGGAAAATATTAAACCATAAAAGAGACTTGTAACTTTGAGGGATTTGTTAATTTCATTTTCCACAGTAAATTCTTAGGTAAGCATTGATAATTTGGTTTTCATGTAAATAAAACACAAGTGAAGCTACTTAAGATCTGGAGATGTGATGTTATGTTCTATCCTATACAATCTTATCATATCATGTATTATTTTCTTTCCTTTTAGACAGATGAACAAGCCATGCTAGAAGACACACTGGTTGCACTATTTGATTTGGAAAAGGTTTCTTTCTACTTTAAACCATCAGAAGAGGAGCCATTGGTTGCAAGTAAGTAGTTAAAAATGTTTCCTAGGTGTTTCATAGAATTCTTTTGGCATCAAACAACAACATATACCATAACTTTGATACTAATATATTTAATATACAGTTCAAATTGTTTTATATAAAATGTTATATTTAGGGTAAATAATAACCAACTGTGGAAGTGACAGAAAATATATATAATTTAAAACTACAGATAATTCTAAACTTTTATTTTTATCTATCAGTTTGGCCTCTAAAACTTTTCTTGAGTGTGTGCATCAAATTCTTTGCAAGCAAGATTTTTTTTCTATTACTGTGATAAAATATACATACCATAAAGTTTACCATTTAACCAGTTTTCAAAGTACAATTCACTGGCATTAAGTACCTTTACAATGTTGTATAACTATTTCCACCACCCATCTCCAGAACTTTTTCACCTATGGAACAGAAGCTCCATACTCATTACACAATAAGTCCCCATTCTTCTTAGGGCCAAGAAGAAAGAGAAAAAACCTAAATTATGTCACATTGTGTAAAATTTAGATCTTTACCGACTGAGAAATACATAATTATTTGATTTGGCAATAATGGATAAAATTTATAATTCAGAGGGTGTAAACATATATTCTACATTTTTCCTAACTTAACAGGGAAAATTGACAATCATTACATCTGAGTGTCAAATTTTAATGTGTATAAATATATTATCTGTCTTGATTCATTTATTCATCCCATACAGTTTCCAAGATGGCAAAACCTTTCCCGTGTTGTTTGCTTTTGTATCTCCAGCACCCAAGAGAGTGCTTAGAACGAAAAAGGCAATATTGTTTTTCAAGGAAATGAATAAACAAATATCAATTAAGTGTGTACAGTCAGCAGGCAAAATGGTTTTATGGTTATAAAAATAGAAGGAAAAACAAACTTGGTGTGAAGAATAAAGGAGAGACTTTCCGCAGAACATAGTTGTAACTAATATGGCAAAGAAGTTACTTTATGAATTGAATTGAAGGACTGAAAAGTATCCCTTCAATTTCCCAGTTTGCCATCATGAAGCCTAACAAAGGGAATGTTTTAGAAGCATACATTCAGAGAAATAGCAATATCCAGGTTTTAATCTTTATACATTGCTGCAAGTTATCATTATTTATCTACCATTTCAACATTGTTAAGAATAGGTTTAAAATGTATCTATCAACCCAAGAAATCTTGAGCAGTTTGTTATTTATTTATTTTCTGTCTCTTGTTTTTTTCTAAGTTGTGAAGGTCCTATGTAGTACATAAGGTAGACAATGTGAGCTTCTTCAGGGCTGGGAAAGGTTCTCATTTATTTTCATATTTCTAATGTGTACTATGATAAATAGGGACCCAATAAATATTCATTCAATGCATGATCTGATTTAAGAATGATAAGCATTCATTCATTCATCAAAAATGCCTTAAATGCCTACTTATGGCCAAGTGCAATTCTAGGTGTTGAATACAGTAGAGTACTAAGCAAATATATCTCTCTTGGAACTGATATTCAAATGGGGAGAGGTAAATAATACACAACATAAATAATTTGAACATAAACTAGAAGACAATAATATGAATGTCTGAAGGGAAATAGAAGAGAACAATGGATAGCAATGCAGGGGCAGGTGAGAAGTTGCAAATATTTAACAAGCTAGGAAAGCCTTATCAACAAGGAGAGCAAAGACCTGAAGGGGTGGAGAGGTATTTGGAAGAGGGATGTCCCAGATTCTCTCAGGATAGCAAGGAAGCCTGGGTGGCTGGAGCAGCATGAGCGAGGATAAAGAGCAGGGGATGGGAACAGAGAGGAGGCCAGACCATTGGAAGAACTCCTGTCTAGTTAAGCCATGGAGCAGAGGAATGACATGAACTGACTAATTTTTTTTTTAAGATTTTACTTATTTGTTCATGAGAGACACAGAGAGAGACAGACACAAGCAGAGGGATTAGCAGGCTTCACGCAGGGAGCCTGACGTGGGACTCGATCCCGGGTCTCCAGGACCACACCCTGGGCTGAAGGCTGCACTAAATCGCTGAGCCACCTGGGCTGCCCTGATCTGACTTATATATTGAAGGCTGACTCTGACTGCTGGGTTGAATAGAGGATTACTGGGGATAAGGACAGAAACAGAGCGACCAGTTAGGAAGCTGCTACAGTGACCCAGGTTGAAAGATGATGGTGATGGTGACTTGACCTTGTGGGTAGCTGTGGGGATGGTAACAGTTGACTCTGTATGTATTAAATTATGAAGCTAGACAGAACAGAATTTTATTAAAATTTCATCTTCACTGATAAATGATAAAGAATGAGAACATGAATACAATGTTAAGGACTTGGATTATATTCAAGAGAGAACTTGGTAAAGGGGATTAATTCATAAGGATAATATTATTTGAACAAATTGTATGGTCTTCTGTGGGCATGTATAAAGTAGAATACATTTTCATTTAATTTAATAATGTAGGCATAATTTTGCCGGAGGCAGCAAAACTCTGTTTTCACAACATAACCTGCTTTTTCTTTTAAATTTTGCTTGAGGACCCATAAGCTCACAGGAGTACTGTTTTCCGTAGTTCAAATATGACATTACTGGTGAATGGTCTGTTGAACAAGCAGGCAAGGGACCTGGGTTATAAGCTCTATAAAATATTTACTTATTGCATAGCTACCATGAGAGATTTAACTTCGGCACATTGAAAAATAAAGATTAAAGATTAAATAATTAAGACCATATAAGTAATATTAGTATGTACACGTATGTGTATCTGTGACAAACATAAAAATTCATATATATTTTTTAAGTGTTTCCCTGAAGCATACCCTCAACTTCTGAGAAAACAGATCCCTAATGAAAGGTCACTTCTGTGTACATTACTAGATATTCCAAGCAAGTTCCTAACAGCGATGACAGGAATGTAGTTATCCTTTTAAGTTGATTCAGGAAAGAAGAGAATTTTTCAATACCCAAATGTCATCACATCTTATTTAAATGATGTAAGGAAACTAGAGCTTTATTATTAATTGCATATGATTTGATCTTTCTGTGAGCTTAGAAGCAGAGGAGTCAGATGCAAATTAATTTGCATCACTATAGCAAAGACTAGTTTGGCTGCGTGAGTCTTTGAGGGAAGGACCCAGTACAGACGGGAGGAAACATGAAGATGTAAAGAGAACACTGGCTTTAAAGATAAGAAACTTGAATTCCAACCCTGCACCCCTCTCATCCGCAAACGGGAGAATGCTAGCTTTCCTGACTCACGGGGCTTTCAGAAGATAATGTATTTGAAATTCTCTGGCATTATATGAGGCTTATAGTAGTATGCAGTAAATACTTGAATCCATCCTCCTCACTTTATTACTCTATTCTTTTTAAAAAGCTGTATTTAGCATTTCTCATAGTCATATTTTTTGCATTAAAGAATAATGAGATTCTGAAGAAATATGGCATGCCAAGCACGTAGAACTCAAATGTCTTGATTGAAGACATTTTATTTTCCTTGAAAAAATAATTATTAAGTATAAACACCATACCAGATACTGAACTAAGTTCTGGAGATACAGGAGTGACTAAATAAAATAAGGACCCTGTTGGCATGCAGCTTAGAAACTAGTGAGAGATACAAAGGGATAGATGGGGAATGTCCCCAGTACAGTACAGGGGAAGTATGGGATCCTTCCTATGCCATATTATGTAATTAGTGAAGGAGGAATAAGTAAGCTAAATGATTAGGCTGTATAAAACAATATATTTTATAGAAAATCTTCCTGTTTTTGGAGAAGAATGATAGCAGATCTCCCCCCCCCCCCCCCACACACACACCTTTTATGGTGATACAGGTAATTTTACTATAGTGATTAGGAGAATGGATATTTTTGAGCTTCGACTCTTTCCATTGTACCTGGAACTGTGGATGCCATGGTGAATAGGACAGACATGTCCCAATCATGAAGGAGCTCACAGCCTATTTGGAAGAAAACAAAGGAAGAATCAACAGCATAGATGGTTAGGGCCATGATAAATCCAGTGCAGGAAATAAGCAATATATGAAGAGTGAGGGTAAAGTGGCTTTTTAAGGAGTCAACAGGGAAGGGCTCTTAGCAGAAATAGCTTTTAAACTGAAATCCAAAGGACCAGCAAGACCCAACCCTGCAGAGGGTCAAGGAAGAGCAATTCAGGCAAAGGGAACTAACAACTTCTTAGAGACTTATTTCCAAACTCATTCAGTGATGGAGGACCATGTTTACAGGGATGGGATGCTGCTGCTGAAATTCCTCTTGAGAATTAATCCCTCTGTAGGGTGGGACCAGAAACCTTTTCCTCATGCAATAATATTTTTGATGCCTTTACTCATTACATATTCCTAATCATCAGGTTTGTTTTTCATAGTAGATGAATTTCCACAAATAAGAGACAGCAATCTTCAGCTCCACATTATTATGCACTTTTATAGGTATAACAGTTACTTTGAGAGAAAGTCTTCATTCTTTCACTCTCAGTTTTAACTTCATTTTAAATTTAATATACTTGATAATTTTCGGTCATTCTCCGCTTCTTAGTTCCTGATATAGCATCTTTATTTGTTGTTATTCCTATAATATGGAACTCCTACTGTTGTGTTATTTTCCTTTTTTTTTTTTAAAAAATTTTATTTATTTATTTATGATAGTCAGAGAGAGAGAGAGAGAGAGAGAGAGAGAGAGAGAGAGAGAGGCAGAGACACAGGCAGAGGGAGAAGCAGGCTCCATGCACCGGGAGCCCGATGTGGGATTCGATCCTGGGTCTCCAGGATCGCGCCCTAGGCCAAAGGCAGGCGCCAAACCGCTGCGCCACCTAGGGATCCCTGTTGTGTTATTTTCCTTTCAAAACCATCATCCATTTGATAACAGAGATTGGCCACATTGGTGCCAAAGAATAAAGGAATGGAATTCTAAAAATTGAATATAAATGAAATTCATTGAATGAAAAAGAAGATCCGAATTCTTAGTATATACACATCGGTATTTTCTTTAGTGTTCATGCATCCTTTTTCTTTATTATACGGCCAGGGGAAAACAGGATTTTCCCAATCATTAAAATCCAGTTAATTTCTAAGTCTTCAACTGAGAAATAATGCTCTTTTTCCTAAACCAAAATCCTTTATGCCTCCCTTAAAAATGTAGAAACAAAAATAAAATAGGCGCTTATTATATGACATAAAAGAAACTTGTAGATGTTAATACAATATCTCTGCTATTGATACACAAAATTAGATTCATTTAATTAAAAACCTGGAATCTCCATTCATTAATAGTATTTAACCTTGAACTCTGCCTTTACATATAATTTTATTCAAGAAACAGGTTAGAGGGGCACCTGGGTGGCTCAGTAGTTGAGCATCTGCCTTTGGCTCAGGTCATGATCCCGGGATTCTGGAATCAAGTCCCACATGGGATTTCCCTGCATGGAGCCTGCTCCTTTCTTTGCCTATGTCTCTGTCTCTCTCTCTGTGTCTCTCATGAATAAATAAATAAAATCTTAAAAAAAAGAAACAGGTTAGAAGTAACAGATATTAAGTCAAGAAAATGTATTAAATGTCTATAATATTTTTGCCTTAATTTTTAACTGCTTAAGATGACTATCCCAGCTTTTTAAGAAGATTTTACATTCTTTCTTAATGGATTGGAAATGATTTGTCATGGATAAGTTGCAAAATGAAAAGGATTTATGATTGCACTGTGAAATACTCCTACAGCTTTGTAGATTTTCAAGTTGTTTTTTTTTTTTTTTTTTTTTTTTTTTTTTTTTTAGAGTTGGGGGTTTTGTTTTTTTGTTTTTGAGTAATTAAATTTAGGATCTTTGAGAAAATGAAAAGAATTTGGATGGACAATTTCTAATGACTCTAGTGCATCAAAAGAGGTAATATGGTTTTGATCTGGTGCTCAGGGAATGGAACTTGCAAAACCCATGCTAATTTTGATAATGGTTGCTATGTACCCAATTTCTTGTACACTGCTTAGGAATTGTACCCCAAGGACTCATTTTGACTAAAATATGAATGAGGCAGATGCCCTGGGAGATTCTGATTCCAAACCATGTGTAACTAAACTTCTCATTTAGTTAAGTGAGACATCTGGTGTGTCAAAGTGTAACAAAGTTTCCTATTGTAGAATTTTATATACAGTACAGTAATAAATCTGTTGCTTTAGCTAATGAGAATCTGATTTAATGCTCTTTCACTGAATAGCAAGTTTGCCTAACTTGAACTTAACATACAAGGGTACTTTTAATATATTAGTTTCTAGTGGATTATCAAGATTTTTTAAAAAGTTAACAAATATACTCTATAACATATCCTGATTTGGGGAAGTAATGTAACATTAAATGTCATTTTAGATGTTCCTCTTACTTATCAAGCGGAGGGAAGCCGGCAGGCTCTGAAAGTTTACTTCTACATTGATAGTTATCACTTTGAACAACTGCCTCAACGTTTGAAAAATGGAGGAGGGTTTAAAATTCATCCTGTTCTTTTTGCACAAGGTAAACTGCTTTCCTTTTTATGTACTTAATTTTTTTTATCTTTATCGATTTTTAAAAATACATGTAATTGTAACCATCATGAATTTTTATTTTTTCCATTAATTCAAAAATTCCTTCGTAGTACCTAGTAATATTTTTACTTCCAGGAATGTTTATTACGGAAACAATAATATAAGGTTTAAATGTTTATTAAATAGGACTGTAACAGTATTTATAGTAGGGAAACAAGACGTGGGTGGTTTAAATAGATAAATTAATTTGGCTTAAATAAATTATGGGAGAGTCATTAAAATTGTATGGTTAAAAATATTTTATGAAATAGAAAAAAATTGGGGTATATGCACATGCAGGCCACAAAAAATAATTTATGCATAATGTAATTCAGGTACATATATACTTAAATGTACATAAAATATTTTCAACGTCATTGGGTGATTAAATTGATGATGATTTTTTATTCTTTGAGTTTTCCTCCTTTATGTCATTTTTGGTTAATAAAATATATTCCTTTTGTAAATAAAAAAATTGTTTTCGCAAATGAACAATGAGTTTTAATGCAATAAAATGAATTTAGTGTAACATGAGTAAGAAGATTCTTGCAATGAACTGGGTTTCCAAGGGAAGGTCCTGGATCTTTTTTTTTTTTTTTTTTTTCTGGGGTCACAAATACAAGCCTCAAACGATCAGGAGTCCAGATTATTTTATTGTAGCTTCTTCAGGTCTATGATTTATTTTTTTTAAACTCATGCTGTGGTCACAAGATTATATCAATTTCTGTGAGCAATTCCATAGAGCCTTTCATTTTTTCTTTCATTGAGTTTTCAAGAACTGCATTGGTTTTGCTGTGGAATTTTAATATTCTAATAAAAATGAAGTGTAGAGAAAATCAATCTCTGTAACTGAAGAACAGATAGGCATATGAAATCATAATCTACTGCCAAGTGAAAATTCCTGTACCATATGCATATTATTATAATTCTAAAGGATAGATTACCCTTCCTTCAATTGCCATGGTTTAAAAACAATGACTACCTCAAAGAGATACTTGGTAAGAATACCTTTAAATAGAGAAAAATGTTAGTTGCAGAGAAGATCTTAGGAGTTATTAGAAGTTATTTTCATTTTTCTTTGGAGGATTGTGGTAGGGTCCATTAGGTATACAAGATTCTGTAATGAAAAAAGAATGGAAAAAAAAAAGAAATAGCAAAAATAGACTTTTGGAGCTATGTTAGGAAAACAGGTTAGCCTAAAATATGTTAAAAGCCATTACACAGATAGATAGTTTTAGAAGACGGAAGGATGCTGGTCTGGAATGTTAACTTTTATAGGGTTTAACCAGAGTTTACAGTTATTAAAGATTCTTTCCTTTCTTTCCTTTATTTATCTTTTTAAAAATTCTGCCTTTGAAATCATGACGGAGATGACAGATGGCATTTTGCATCTTTTCAAAAAATTTATTACATTTGTGACACATCAGCCATAAATAGCTGAATATTCATACCCAGCAGCAAATGTTCATAGGAAGAGGAAGAGTATCTTCCAAGTAACCTCTAATTTATAATTATGGCCAAAACTAATTTTAAAAAATGCTTATGGCCAAAACTAATTTTTAAAAATGCCTAAATATATATTATTTCAGTGTGAATACCACATTGCTTTTTAAAATGTAAAGAAGAACCATAGCTAACATTAGGTTTTAATATTCACACCGCAATAAAATATGAAAAGCCTCAGTGGAAATGCTTCTGCTATTGAGGTCATAGGGAAAGAAGACTGGCAAACAGCTTGTCTCATTAGAACTGTGTCAGTGATAAGACTGCTATTTAACGGGGTTGCGGAAGTTCTTCTGCACTCTTAAAACTCCATGAGAATTCATTATTAGTCACTCTCCCTATTCATCAGATTGAGAGAAGCCCAGGAAATTCAGCCCTAGCTTGACGAGAGATTACCAGCTGGTAACTGAAAGTGGTGGTAGATGAAGAGACTCCAAAAGGTGTCTGTCCAGAATTGAATGTTTACTCGAAGGCTTTCAGTTTTAGATATACATATGTACGTCGATCTTGGCTGGCAAATAAAAAAAATAGAAAAATGAGATAAATTTGAAAGCCTCTTGGAAAAATTATTTATGTCAGCCCTTATAGAGTTGTCTGTTGGATGCATGTACTTAGGACAGGAAGGACATACTGGTTTCTTCCCATTTTTCTTGCCTGAATGGATCCTTCTGCAAAGGAGGGCACCCTGCAGAGAAGGCACCAGTGGCAAGATCAGGAATTCCAGTGCCTATAGAATAAGCTTTAGAGAACTTGTGTCACTGAAGGCCAGGCCTACAGGAGAACAGGAATCTCATCAGATAGAACAAGGGGTACAGATTTACATAAAGATCACAGCAACAGCAGCCAGACAGGAAAGTCAGCACAGAGCATAACCAAAATGCTAAGAAGGTGAAGATCAGACCGTAGCAGGCATCTGTACTTCCTACAGGTCAGGGAATTAACCCTGTTGGGATCCTCAAGTCCTTAGCAAGATATAGCAAGTAATTATAAACTGTATGAAGACGAGAGAAAGGAGGATAGATATTCAGGGTCACTTCCTCCACCCACTCCCCACTGGCATGTTTTCACACCATTTTTCCGTGGTTTTCAATACGAGCTGCACATTAGTCAACTTTGAGTAGGTTTTAGAAAATACCCAAGCTTGCTCCCACATTAAACTGATTCAATCAGAATCTCTGGGACATAAGGCTCAGAAACCAGTATATTTTAGAAGCTTTGCCCTTGACTCTTAAGGTTCGCCGGGAGTGAGAAAGCACAGGTCAGTGTGGACCTGATTAGGAAACACTGTGCAATTATCCAGTTAATCTTTGATTAATCAGATTAATCCATTTCTCAAAGGTTTGATACTTCCAGATTTGGGGGAGCCAGGGCGAGGGGGCTGGGCATTTTCACTTGTGTTTTTAAGTCATTAGGTTGCAGCCTGCCCCTAGGAGATCTGATTTGAGTGGAACAGTTTTCTTCCGCAAAGACTAAAGATGCCCTAATGACGGCTGAGGGATATCTTCTGGCAATCCTAATAACTAGGCAATAAGCTCATCTTTTCTGAAAGGAGTTCCAAGTGGGTGACCTGCCATGGTCCACACCTTGTACCCCTAGATCCATTCAAGTCAAGTCTAGAAGTGGCTCCTTCATGACTCTGATGGGGTCCCTTCTAGAAGAAGCATGGGAAGAAGACAAGCAATAGCCCCTGCTGCTACAGCTTGTCTTGGGGCTGCAACAGATGCTCATTTTCCCTCTTGTATTCCTTGTAGATCAGCCTTGCCCTCAGCCTGTGCCTTTCAGTCTCAGAGGTGTGAGCAAGACCTAGAGGCCTGATCCCCCTGTTCACTCTTCGTTTCTCAGGCCTGGGTTCCTGCATTTGTCCATTTACTATCAAATTTGGATAAGGAAGTACTAAGAAGGACCTGATTCACTGGGTTCCGAACATGTTCCTTCCTGTTCTCACTATTTAATAATAGCCCCCCTTCCTTATGATGATTAGGGTCTACCAACCTTGGCAAGACAGTGATTGCACTTCCTGGGTGCCTTGGCACAAGGAGTCTCCAGTGCCCCGGTGGCAACCATAGCTAATGTTCAGTGGGACCCCTTCCTTGTCTCCTTGGGAAAGCGTACCTCTTTGGGGATCAGGACTTTATAAACCCACAGAGCCAGAGTTTTGGGGCTAGGGAGCACACATCCACAAGTTGAGGCACTGAGACTGATGCTGTATTAGTTTTCCAGGGCTGCCATAACAAATTACCAGAAACTGGGTGGCTCAAAACAACAGAAATTTATCCTATCATCATTCTGGTGGCTAGAAATCTGAAATCAAGATGCCAAAAGGCCAGGCTCCCTTGGAAGGCTCTAAAGAGGAATCCTTCCTTACCTTCTATACCATCAGTCCTGGCATTCCTCGGCTTGTGACAGCATAATGACAGTCTCTGCTTCTGTCTTCACATGACTATCTTCCCTCTGTGTGTCTTTCTCTGTATCTCTGTGCAACTTTCCCTCTTCTTATGAGAACACAGGTCATTGGATTTGGGCCTAACCTCATTATAAGCTGATGTCTCTGCAAATACCCTATGTAAAATTTAGGCCATGTTTGCTGTCACCACGGGTTAGGACTTCTGTTGTATCGTTTTGGAGGACACCATTCCACCCTCAATAGATGTTAAACAGGGTCCTTTCTGCTTCCACCCTTTGTTCCTAGACTCCTGTATTCCGCCTATTAGGGACATGGCATCATTAAAGGTCTTTGATTTTGGTTACACTGTGTCCTGGAATATGGTATCCTTTCTTTGTAAAGTATTGTTAAGCACCTGTTCCCTGGGTCTCTTACAGTGGTTTTCCTTAACGCTAACTGGAACATGTGATGCTGGTGCTTTCTCCACAAACACACTTTCATGTATATTTGTTTTTCAGCCCTTATGAAGCCCTTCTGGCACCAGAAACTATAAATCCTAACTCTTCTATCTTTCTAAGCTATCTTTCTATTCTCAGAGAATAATTAAAATCAACCAGAAACATAAACATTTTTCTCTTCTATTATTTTTTTAATTAAAAAAAATTCCAGCATAAGGCATTTTTTTTCTTTTAAACAAAAGGGAACATTTTGTTATAAACTGTCATTTTCTAAGGTTCCTTCCTTCAAATATTTGGTTTTTTTATTTCAAATTTTTGTAAAACTCTACTTTAGGTCCTTTAAAAGATGAACCTCTTAGTTTTTCCCTTTGGGTTTGACACAGTATTTGAAATTGAAATATTAAAAAGCTTTTTATAAAAGAAGGAGCAGTTCCCAGAATTGAAATTTCCTAAATGTTAGAGTCAGTCTATAAGCATGTGAACCCACCCCTCTTTAAAAGCAGCACATTCTTTCTCGCATACTGGTTCTGTTGGACTTGAT
This sequence comes from Canis lupus dingo, assembly GCF_003254725.2. NCBI lineage: Eukaryota > Metazoa > Chordata > Mammalia > Carnivora > Canidae > Canis > Canis lupus. The sequence goes on from NC_064271.1 coordinate 17,837,605, forward strand.
CTTAGCCAAAAGGCTGAGAAGCGATGCATAGTGGTCCTACTGTGATTGATTAAACTGCTTTCCTCATGGAAATTGTGACCAGTTCTGAAGAATTTTAACCAACCTTGACCAGTGCAGATATCTTGTTTTATTTAACCATTAAAGTGTCTTCGTGCTATCAGGAAAGAGCCTTACTTGATTGGAACTATTTCATGAAATCGTTCTTCAGATGTTCTGTATTTTTCCTGATCAGTCCCTTTTCTGGAAAAGTCTTGAAAGGTATTTTGAGTGAGTGGAAATGCAGCTCATTTTCAGTCTTAAAATAATTTAATCTTCACTTTTCTCTAATATTCATTATGTTTTTCTTTTTTGCTGACTAAGTTTGACGGGATGATTTGCTTCCTCAAATTCAAAAATGATAGAAGGAAAATAAGCAAACAAGAAAGTCATCGTATTTTCAATACTGCCTTTAATTAAATGCTATTAAATATTCATGCAACCAAATATGTCAATACTACTTTTAAGAAACATAAAACATTGTTATCTGGATGAGAATTAAGGAAACTAGACAAGAAAATGCTGAGAAGAGGACAAACTTGGAAGTTTGGGCATTTTATATATATTTAACTTACTTTTGCTGAGTATAGAAATTAAATCTGGTAAAAATTATTCTATTTTCTTGTATTTTAATGATAAATAACCAAGCTATTCATCTAAAGTCAGGAATGTTGTGCTTTCCTCTTCTTTGCCATGGAGTGTACCTTCTAAACACAGAACTTGTCTTTTTTGTTGTTTTTGTTCATTTCCTCATAACCCTACATATGTGCCATAACATTTTGCTGATTATTAGACATTTTCCCCATTTAAAAAATTTCCACATAATTGTGCATTTTAACTGTTGCTAATTTGGAAATATTGTCAAGGAATGTCATAAAAATACCAGTTTGTTTTTATATGGCAGCAAGCTTTTAGAGCAGTACTGGATGTTTTGGCCAAAACTGAGGTATCAAGACTTTTATAAAAATTTGAGAAATACTTTAATAAAAATTTTATAAAAACATAGATGTCTTTGTATGTGTCCCCACCCCACCCCTCACCCCCAGTTTCCCTGTGGCTCCTTCCTAGTGTTCTCCTTCCAGTCTTTCTGATCTTCAATTACAAATTGAAGTGTCTTTGCATGGACGTCTTTATTTCCCAGAACATCCTGTTTGGCTAAGCACACTTCTGCATAATCTGTATTCCTAGAAATTGAATTAGATTAATGCCTACCGGCATTGGACATGTTGCCTAATATGTAAAACACATTCAGTAAAAAAAAGTCATGGGTCTCTTAATACTTTATTTGATTTAATTATTTCCCAAGAATCATAATTAGTAGGTGCTCTTATTTTCCATTTCACAAATGAGGAACCTGAGCATCTTGGATTTTAATGAACATGCCTAAGGTCATACAACTACTAAGGAGTGGAAGTGGTAGTTTTACTCCCACGCAAGGACTTTCATTATTAGCTTTACAACCAGTAAGAGGAATTCACATTGAAGGATGACTATTGATAGACTGAATCCTCTGAATATTTGCCTCTCACAAATAACATCTCATTAATGGAAATGAATGTGGCATTTACTTGAGGATTATTTTTATCAGGAAGACTTTTTTTTATTTCTTGTATGTAATCAGGACCAGAAGCTTGCTGAACCAGTTACAAATATTCTAATTAATCCACAAGTCATAATGAGTAAACAAGTAATCCTTAAAACCACCCACAAATTTGATATCATGTGCTGAAGTAAATGTAGTAAGCATCTCTCTAATTTTCCATAAGTGATTTCTTAATTATAAGCCAATAATACCATCTTTATTTCAAATTGAATAATACTCTAAAAGCTTTTTTTGTTTCTCCAGTGCTGTAGAAATCTGGCGAGTTTAGAAAACAGCACAGTAAATATTAGTAATGAACTTGTGATGAGCACTGGGTGTTATATGTAAGTGGTGAATCACTAAATTCTACTCCTGAAACTGTATGTTAAGTAACTGGAATTTAAATAAAAATTTGAAATATTTTTAAAAAATAGCAATGAAAAAAATAGTAATAACTTTTCTATTTTGCCACCAAAATGGTGATGTTTTTGTCAATTTGAAGAAATCTATTAGTTTAGAAGCTATTGCATTTAGCAGTTTTGAAAGATTAATTTTTTAATCGATTTTGAAATAGTCTGCTGAAAATGGAGCCTTAAGAGTGGCAATAATTTCAAAGGGAAATAATTTACATTTCCACATTGGATCCATTGCCATTCCTGTTGCTGGCAACCTCTCCATAGGAGATCTTGTATTTCTAAGTACTTCCATGTGATTTGTTTCCTCTCCAAAAGTTAAAAGTACCATTGCATAAAGTTTAAATATAAAGAAATACTTAACCAAAAATATTAGTTAAGAGGAAATCTGTTTTATTTTTTAAAAATTTTTAAAAAAATGTATTCATGAGAGACATACAGAGAGAAGCAAAGACATAGGCAAAGGGAGAAGCAGGCTTCCTACGGGGAGCCTGATACAGGACCCCAGGATCACAACATGAGCCAAAGACAGATGCTCAACCACTGAGCCACCCAGATGCCGCAGAAAGGAAATCAATTTTAATCAAGGATGTTTAAAATTAATGGGAAGTTATATATATGATTATACTTACTTATTTTAACTAGATTAAGTATTGTAATAAAGGTAGTATTCTAAGATTATCTATACTTCAAATTTATTACACTAATATTTCATAATTTAATTGCAGCTACAAAAGAATGTGAGTATACATGGAGAACAGTGATTTCAACTTTTTTACTCTTATGTATGTTAACACACAATTCTGCTTTCCATACTTATATGTGTGTATACATATATATGTATACACACACGTATACATGTAAAATATGTATAAATGCATATTTTACATATACATGTAAAAATATGTGAAATTTGAGGTCAGCTTCACAAACTGAATATAAAATTTTTTTTATATAAAATGTTTTAAAAATAGAAGCCAGTTTAAATTAAAAATTACTGTTGCCTACTCAGATATAATCACCGAGTGTTTGATATTTATTTTGAGAGGAGAGGAATAATTTTCATTCCTTTTTGGACTGGTGAGAGATAGATTCCCGCATGTGTGGTCATATTCAGTGTTTTAAATACATTTACTAGTAATCATTAAGATTACACTAAATATAGAGAAATTGAGTTATGAAATCACATGAAGGAGAACTTTTTTACTTGTTTGTTTACACAGCACTGGAGAGCATGGAAGGATATTATTATAGAGATAATGTTTCGGTGGAAGAATTTCAAGCCCAGATAAATGCAGCCTCACTGGAAAAAGTCAAACAATACAACCAGAAGCTCAGGTATGGAATTGTTAATTTTTTAAACCAGTAAGTGTTCATATTTTGATAGAAGAAGATGAATTATGTTTTTGACATACTCATTATTAAATGATTGATGGTGATACTCTTTCTGATATAAAGTCTTTTTATTTAGGGTTTAGTATTTCAAATATTATAATGACTACAGTTTTTAAAAAGAAAAAATATTTGGAAAGTTTTCATGCCATTGTCTTAATTGCTGAAGAAGATCAAAAATTATTTATTAGGCCATTTCCAGGGGAAGGGAAAGCACTGATATTTTATAGCTGTGTCCCTTAGGAGGTTCCAGTGGATTAAGGGTAAATAAAATAGGTTTATGAACCATTAAACACCTGGCACCCTGACACAGAGAGAAGAATATGGTTAACACAGAAGATATGACACAGCATGTACTTGGTATTGGAAAAATATCTACTTTCAAATATATATATTAATTTTTGGATTTTGCTCTTTTTCCCCTCTAAAAATAGTCACTGGGAAAATGACCCATGGCAGGGAAAATAAACCACAGTAAGTGAAAGGGAAGTGTGTTATAATTCAAAGCTTTAGTCTTCAACAAATTATTAGCATTTATAACTCCCTCCTACCTTATGAATTCTTTTGTGCACCGGTCATCTTTTAAGTTACTTACAGATTATAGCTTTTATTTTTAGAAGAAAAATGTTCTTGTTCTAACTTATGCTTTAGTAATTAAAAACTATCATGACATTTCTTGGTTTTGTCCACTATATGGCTAAATTCTGAAGATAAATTAATTCCTAAAATTCCGGATATGGGAAGGAGCTGGTTCTCGGAGTAATGACCAATTGGTAGGATTTCTTTCACTATAAATGCTTTGTCTTTCTCCCCCTGCCTCACACAAACCTGTCCTTTTTTTAAGATGCCTATTCTCTTCTATCATTTTATCACCAGTGAAGCTCTCAGCCTTAAAGCCCCCAATATCTTTTTGATTTCCCATTTTGTCTTCCTCCTAAAATGTCTTTGGAAATCCTGATGAATCTGAATAAAATGTCCCTTGAACTGCCCCCATTTTATTACTTTGTCCAGATCACTATTTCTCAAAGGTTTACTATACAAGGTACTGACTCCCAACAGGGAAAAACAAAAAAGTTAATCTTGAATTATTACTGTGTCCACTGAAAGAAAACACTGAAGAAGCTGAAGCTCCCTCTTGTGAAAATCTTCAACTGAGGACTGTCATCACAAAAGACAAGTTTGGTCTTTGTAACTGATCAAATACTCTTTGAAATAAAGATACAAAACTAAAACATTTGTATAGAACACGGGTCCCCTAAGGACACCTCTTGAGTCCAGTTTGAGGAATAGTTCCAAACCATTGCTATCACATCCTGACCATCTCCTGTCTCTAAGACCCTGTGGTACTTTAATCTACTCAGGAATTTGCTTCCAGATAATAATTTTAAGGCACATCTTACTATGTTACTCTCTTGCTCAAAAGACTTGGTGATTTCTTATTGCCCCATAAAGGAGTCACAGCCTCCTTAAACATGGCGGTCAGGATCTTTCATGACTTGGGGTGCCTGGGTAGCTCTGGCTCTCGATTTGAGCTCAGGTCATGATTTTAGGGTCCTGGGATGGAACCCACCATCACTCAGTGGGGAGTCTGCTTGTCTCCCTCTCCCTCGCTCCTCCCCCTACTCACACTTTCACACTCTGAAATAAAGAAATAAATCTTTTTTTTTTTTAAAAAGGGTCTTCCATGACTTGATCCGAGATTTCTTTTCTCCAGCCATGCTGTACTCTCATTTCCAATCATGCACCATAGTTTCCTTCCACTATTACTTTTCACCATCCACCTAGCATCTGTGTCCTCTATCTCCAGCTGTTTATAAAACTACTATTCATATAATTCAATGTCCAGCTCTAGTATACTTCATAAACTATTTTTCTTTCATTATTGGGCTGGGATGAGACCTGGGCATTAGACTCTGTGGAAGTCCCTTAGGAGATTATGATGTGTGGCTAGAATTGCAAACCAATTCCCTAGATCCTGGATATCAAAGTGGGCCCAGCAATCTGTAACAAGCCTTTGGGGTAGTGCTCATGCACACTCAAGTTTCAGAACCACTGCCCTAGGCTAAATGAATGTCTGATCATTCTGTCAGTCTTTCATTTTGCTTCATTTATGACTACTACTAAATTTAGCTTTTCTCCCTGATGATACAATTATGTGTACAGATTTCTCATCATCTTTATTCTGTGATAAGCTCCTTAAGATGAGGAATACTTGAAAAAAAATGAGGGATACTTTTTTCTTGGTGTTTCCTATGGTGTCTATCAAAGTATTTTGCATAAGAAGTTCTTTAAAATGTAAGTGTAGTTGCATTAAATTATTTAGGTATAATGAGCAGACAGAAATGGGGATGTATTCACACCCTGGGATATTTTTTAAAAAACAGAAATGTAATAGATGCTGATATATAACAGTTACCTGATAAGATGTTTAAAATTCTTTAATAAGAAAAACAGCATGTATATTAATGCCTGCTATCTTCTTCACATTAGAAAACATTTTAATGTATCTTTTCCGGAGAAAATATTTTGAAAAGCACATAAACCCATCAGTACAAATTAGTACCCTTGTCAGTAATTAGCTACTCTATATCCTACTTGTTGCATATTTAATTTCCTTTGCACAGGAAGACAATTATTTTCCTCTTTACTTCAAGTAATGCCTTCTCTTCCTGCTTATTTCTTGAAGAAGGGTGTTAATTTCTTCCTTAATTTTTTCCTGTTATTTGTAACCACAAATACTCTGAAATTGCTTTTAGGCAATCTGTTCTTGGTTTGGGGAGCCACAGGCCAACACTGACCATTTCTTTAAAGGGGCTCTTACTGTCCATTGTAGAAAAATAGCCCTCTGGTGTCCCTAGCTCCTTGTAGCCCAGAGCCTTTTTAACACTTTCACTGAACCATTTCGTTCTGGATGTTAATTTGTTTATTTGCTAATTAGACCTCAGAAAAGGCATTTTTTAACCCCTTAGTCTTACAATAAACTAACAAACATAAGTAAACTAGTGTTTTATTAGAAAACTTTCTTTAGATTTCAAGTTTCGGAATCCAAACTCAAACTGACATAAACAAAATAATGTATTGGCATATATAACAAGTATATCCAGGGGTGTGGCTGCATTAGGCACCGCTGGTTCCAAGGGTATGGTCATCAAAAATCTCTTTCTTTCCCTGTCCCTTGGTACTTCTTTCCTCTGTGTGGGCTTCATTATTAGGCAAGGTTGTTTCAAATATGGGTAAAGATGGTCAATGAAGACCAGTGTTGCATTCAAAGAAGAGAAGGTGTCTACCCCCAATACTCCTCCATGAAGAGTTCCAGCAAAGGACCTGAGGAGGCACGCATTAGCCAGACCTAAGTCATGTGCCTATTCTTGGGTAGGCTTAGCACCACAGAAGATCAATAGATTGTCACAAAAAGTGCAAAGTAGGGATGCTATACAAGAAGAACAATGGATTCCATTCTATTATAGAGGTTTCTCCAGAACAGCAAAGAATAGGAGGAAATAATTTGCCACTTAAAATAAAAGATAATAACAGCTGTAATATATATCAGTTTTTTAGAACATATTTAGTCAGTCATAATGCTAGGTGAGTTATGTGGATTATTTAATAAACCAATTTGTTCCATATTATCATCTTCACTTAATGGGAAACTTACACAAATTTACCTAGATAATAAGTAGTAAAACCAAGATTTAAATTGCAGACTTTTTTCTCTTTAGAGTCTATACTTTTTGTGCTATGTTAGGCCGTCTTTGTTACTGGAATGAACATGATACACTGAAAATACATGATCTGTTACTAAAGTGTCAGATGCTATCAAGTGCCCCCAATTGCTCTGATTTTGAACCATCATTTTTTCATTGATTCAGTGTTCAAGAAGTTTCCATTCCTATGATATCAAGAAACACAGAAAATGAATAAGTAAACAAATCCATAAACAAATTATTGCAGATAGTGAAAAGTGCTATGAAGAAAAACTAAAACAAGTTCCTGTACTAGGACATTGGTTATTTAGAAGAGGTGGTTAGCAATGACTTAATTATTAGGTGATATTTGGACAGAAAACCTAATCAAAAGGAAACAGACTTGTCAAAATTAGAGGAAAGTCTTTCCCAAAACAGTGAATTGATATATGTAATCTCTAGAATAAGCTTATTATGTTTGAGGAACAAAGGAGATGAGGAGGATTTAGACGTTAAGAAGGATGATGCATGTTATGTTGAGAGAGATATGAGACTTGGATGTAGGCCTGAAGGCCATTGTAGGCAATATAGATTTTATTGTAAGTATAATGCAGAAGCCAGTGGAAAGTTTTTGTTGAATTACTGCTGTCCATTTGTATCTTATGCTCCTATTGCAAATAATATCCAAAATGGTTGAAGTTTGCTTGAAGTGAGCCAGCTGGTCTGACCACTCCTCCTCCAGTCTCTGTGGAAATACCATGCAGTATACCTGGGAGTCTTTGCCATATGCATCATAGCCCTGACACTGGTTGCCTGAAGATACTGTGGTTTAGCTGTTATCTCTGATGAACAAGATTGAGCCAGCAGAAATGTTTAATAGCTCTTTCTAAAATGTTACCCTCCCATGCCAAATCAGACAAAGTTCTTGATTATTTAGAAATAATGCCATGTAAGGGTCTCCCTGATGTCTTCTATGCTTCCTCAAACGCAGTGAGGCAACTGGAATGGGAGAAGATATTTGCAAATGACATATCTGATAAAGGATTAGTTTATAAAATATATAAAGAACTTATAAGATTCAACACCCAAAAAATAAATAATGCAGTTTAAAAATGAGCAGAAGACATAAATACACATTTTCCAAAGAAGACATACAGATGGCTAACAGACATATGAAAAGATGCTCAATATCATTCATCATCAGGGAAATACAAATCAAAACTACAATGTGGTATCACCTCACTCCAGTCAAAATGGATAAAATTAACAACACAAGAAACAATAGGTGTTGATGAGGACATGGAGAAAGGGGAACCCTCATGCACTGTTGGTTGGAATGCAAACTGGTGCAGCCATTCTGGAAAACAGTATGGAGGTTCCTCAGAAAGTTAAAAGTGGAACTTCATTATGATCTGGCAATTGCATTACTAAGTATTTACCCAAGGGATACAAAAATACTGATTCAAAGGGATACATGTCCCCCAATGTGTACAGAACCATTATCAATGGCAGCCAAATTATGGAAAGAGCCCAAATGTCCATTGACTGATGAATGGATAATAATGTGGCATATATACACAATGGAATATTACTCAGCCATAAAAAAGAATAAAATCTTGCCATTTGCAAAGATGTGGATTGTGCTAAGTGAAATAAGTCAGAGAAAGACAAATACCATATGATTTCACTTATATGTGGAATCTAAGAAACAAAACAAATGAAAGTAGCAGGAAAAAAAGAGAAGCAAACCAAGAAACAGGCTCTTAACTATAGAGAACAAACTGATGGTTATTACAGGAAAGATAGGCAGGGAGATGGGTTAAAAAGGTGATGGGATTTAATGATTACACTTATGATGAGCACTGGATGTTCTGTGTAAGTGATGAATCACTAAATTCTATACCTTAAATTAATATTATACTGTATGTTAATTAACTGGAATTTAAATTTAAAAATTAGAGAAGAAAAAAAAACAAAGAAATAATAACATAAAATGTTTAACTCAGAAATTCTTATCAAGAAATTTAGGAGGAAGGGGATTCGTATTCCCTGCCTTCTCCATCCTCATGCTGTTTCATTCTCTCTCTTCTATGTCAGGCTTTCCTCTTTATTCCCTCTGGCCATGAGCCATCTTCCCCATTAGCATCATTTTTTTCCTGCCCTACATAATTGTCATTTATCATTATCAAGCCCTTTCATTTTAATGTATCCTACTTATTGGCAAAAACACCACTGCGTGGTGACCAATGAGATAAAATGTAATGTAAATGGGAACAATATTCTGTGTATTAAAGTACTCCTTTCATTTTGAGAGGTCTAGATGATTATTTTTTTAAATATTATTTTCAGTGTAAAATCAGTAGTGAACTATAATAGAAAAGTAAAAGGAAGCAAGTTGTATATTAGTTATTGAAATCATTTATTATTTTTGGGAAGTGATAACTGCATACTGAATTTTTAGGGCTTATAATTTTGGATATCTAAATGTAAATTCATCTCTTTACAGAAATAAGGCAAGAAATTATTCAAAGCCTATATTCTCTTAAGGTATACCCTTGTGGATAAAGAATTTTCTTTAAAGTTAATTAAAAGCCAAAGTGTAGTTTATATAACAAGCAGAATGAAGATGGAAATCTTATTTTTGTTAACAAGAAATGCTATACAGATACCAATCTCAGAGCCATATATTTTGAACAATTTTTTCAGCTGAGAAATGTCTGGCCAGAAGTATGTATGTGTTTGAGTATTCCCATGATAGCGCCTCCATGAAATGTGTCATTTCTTTCTACCTCCAAGGAAAAGAAATGTCAGTGAATATGTCCTCTTGGCATAAGGCAGATACCAAGGGTGGCATAGACTCACTGCCACTTTATGTCTTTAAGTACAGCTATCAAACAGCATGAGAAAATAAAGAACATCAGGACCTGAGCCTTTGCACCCTATCTCTACTCATAAGATCACACCCCCATTCCTGTTTTCTATCTTCCCTCAGAGTCTTTAATCCACAAAACCCTTTTACCTAGTCCTTGTTTAGATAGCAGACAGTATATCCAAGCTTGAAATGGAGTATTTTGGTTGTTCTATTGATGAAGAACTGTGAAAGCTACCTTAAATCAACAGGAGTATGTATTTAATGAAATCTGAGATAGAGGCAGTAAGAGAGGGAGAAGGAAGTAAAGCAAGACAGAGAACATTAAATAGAATATAAATAATGCCTTTATCCTCCAATTGTTTTTTTTTATAAAGCTGCAGCTTTTAGAGCTATTAGATGATGTGATTTTTTTTTTTTATTAACTGGAAACACTCCAGATGCATATTTATCTCCTCCATAGCACTTTTATATTTGTTTTTTATTCTGTCCTTCAGCTGAATTTCATTTTTTTTTATATTTTAAGATGCATCCATATTTCTGTTTCTGTAAGACAAGCTGTAAACTAAATGTTATATTCAATTTCTTTCTGTTTTCAGACCAGGAACATGGAGTTTCCAGGTTGTGAATTTTGTTTTATATTAGAAGTCATTCTTCAATAGCAAGAGAAAAACATCTAAGTCTACAAAAAAAAGTTGAATTCATTCATAAGCCTTAAAAGTTTTCTAGACTCCTTTTCTATATATGAATTATATAAAGGATTTAACATTTACAGAATGTAAGTTATATGTAAATGATAGATTCTCACACAGTGTAAATCTAAAGGAATTGCTGGATAATGATAATTATTCAACAGATCTTACATGCCCACCAGGTACCAGGAACAGCACTTCACATTGAGGCCATTACAGTAGACAAGATAATGCTGCCATACAGGAAAATTTTACATGTGGGTTATGATGAACATTAAAGAAAATCTTTACTCATAATTTGCAGCAATATATGAAAAACATATAGGGAATATGTAAGATGCTATGTAGGTGTGTAAGAAGGGATCAGTCTTAATTGGGGGTGGGATGGGAAGATGGTTGAAGGTTTTGGGAATGAATGATTTGAGGAAGTAATGTTTATGCAGAGATTTGAAGGAGGAGTTGGGCTTGCAGTGTTTAAGGGACAGGGAATGGGGGATAAAGGTATGCAGAAGGGGTATTTCCTAACAGAGGGAAGAGCATGTGTAAAAATCCTGAAAGGGGAAGGAGAAAATCTAACATGTGTGGAGACTAGAATTCAAGAGGAAAAGGGGCGTGAGACAGATGTGTGAACAGAATCCCTCCCATACCTCCTTCACTAACAGTTCTTCTTCAATTTCTTTTAAGCCAGCTGTCGCCTAGGGCATGCTTCAGCTCTGTTCCCATGTGCTAAAAGAGTATAATTATTTAAGCTCCATCTCAAATTTATCTTCCTGCAGGAAGCCTTCAGTTATAGCCTCAGCTGAAATTAATCACTTTCTTTTTTAAGACTTAACAATCTCTTTGATTTCATTTGTTTTATTTTGACTTGAGTGTTATTTACCTGCCTTGCTCAATATATATGAGGGCAACCAGGTCCTAGTTCTCCACTGTGCTTGGTACATAGTAAGTACCATAAAAATAGATGAATTGAATTGGAAATCAGGTTAATTGCAATGTAATGGTCTTCTATTTTTGTGCTATTAGCATTTTATTGAATTTATTCCAGTATCCAGTCTACTTCTTTTTATATCCAGAAGATTTAGGGCTATTTGAAGGGTACAGATGCTGACTCTGTTGGAGACCTCTCTCAAGAAAATCATCAGTGTAGCGAAGGTTCATAAATTTCACAGGGGACAAGACCAGATAAAGTTGAAATTATAGTGACACTTTTGAGAACAACATATCTCTTCTTTATTTGAAGAATACTGTAATTCTATTAAACGTTGCCACCATTACGGAGAATGTGATGTGACTGCATATACATTTATGCATGTATATTAGTTATTGAGATCATTTATTATTTTTGGGAAGTGATGTGACTGCATATACATTTATGCATATAGTCTCTAGTTTATCTGGACTGTACTTATTCTTGTCTGCATTCAGATGAATTCACTTGTTTATGAGAAGCCATAATTATATCTAATCTTTATTTTTATGTTATGTTAAGGGAATTTTTAATGCAATTTTTAGATAAGGGCAACAAATAAGATTAGAATTAACTGTGTTTTCACATTTTTGTGATAAATCCTTCATTGTGATAATATTTATCAAGGATGAATAGATATTTTGGCTGACAAGGATAAACAGATCATCTTTGAAATAACTTTAAAAAAAAAATTCTGAAGAGAATTGTCTCTATCTCAAAGCTAAAAGAAAAAAATGCTATTGTTTTCACCAAAACAAAAGGAAGATCAAAATTCTTTTTGCTCAGAATTTTCTTTGGTTTACAAAGTTTCTTTGGTTACAAAGTTTCTTTGTTAAACGAGAGCTAGGAAGTGTCACATAGAAAATAAGCATACCCTGAAGAATCAGTTAGGGAAATATACTCTGTGAGGAAAAATTGTCAGTGCTATATAAGCAAGATTGATTTTTATTTTTAACTCTGCTGACGTTTCTAGCTCATCACAAGGACAGTCTTCAAAAAATTGTATTCAAGTCATCCTAGTCAAGCTTTTCCAGTGAATTGTTTCCTATTGCTTTTGTTCAGTTCCTTTTTGCTGACATTTCAGACTAATTTTGTTTGGTGGATATACTGTGGAAGCTTTGCCCATACACCAGTCAGGAAATTTAGCTTGGGCCCAAAGCTTTTGATTCAGAAGATATAATCATTCGTGACCTAGAAGGAAGTAATATGAATTTACTGAAGATCATGATTTGTGTAAAGCATAGAACATTATATTTATAAAATTGGTTGTCTACTTACATGGACCACCCAACTTCAACTGAGGGCAAAATTCTGTCTTCTGTAGATTCAAGTTTGTGTCATTCTGTCAGTCATTCAGGAGGAAAATCAAATATATTTTTTGGTTTTTGGTAATTTCAGCCAGAATGACTCTAATTTGCTAAATTGCTTTGGCCATTTCCGATCCATCTCTCTCGGCACACCTTAAAATTCACCCCCAAGAGGTTTTTCCAGCTCCCCTAACTTAGTGTTTTTCTTTATATTTCCTTGTACACCTCTATTATAACAACATATCATGCATTATATTCTTTTTATGTGTATCTGTTTCTCCTTTTCACCTTGTGTTTTTCTTTTATCGTTGCTGATAAGGTATCTATTAATAGGTGTCTAATAAATGTTTGTATGTACCAAAAGTTGGGGCAGTCAAGCCAGGACAGAAGAGTATAAACAGCAGTGGGTTTCTGACTGATGTCATGATGACTTCAGCAGAATATTTGGAGAATGGTATGGACTATAATGTCAGTGCTGACATTACATAGTGTTTAGCCACTCCCATTGTGTTTTGAGAGTATTCTTTATGGTTCAACAGTATTGATTGTACACTTATATGCAAGTGCAGGAATGTGTATAGCATTGAGAATGCAGAGATGAATCAAACAATATGTCCTTGAGAATCTGAAAGGAGAGGAAGAGTGAATGTGGTAAACAGGCTGTTTTTAAATACCCTACTAAAAACCATGGTGGAGGCAACAGGATGCCCAGAAACACAGAAGAGGAACACCTAGGGAATACTGAGGAGCTCACAATGGAGTAGTTTTGACACATGATGGCTAGTGGGCTAAGAGAAGCAGGGTAGAGAAGCTTTCTCAGGGGGAAGGAACATTCTGAGCAAAGATATTGCAGAAACATAATGGGGCAATACAGGAGGCAGGGTAGAAAGGAAGCAGGTGTGGTGAGCAGGAGGACCATAGATGCCACTGAGGAGCTTAGGCTCACACATGTTAGAGAGGTGCTTATGAGTTCTAAGCAGTTCAGGGGGAGTCAGTGGTGGGTTGCATTTTAAACTGAACACTTTGAGGTCAAATTAGGGGTGAGAACAAGATTAGAGTCAGAGAGACTAGTTAGGAAGCTACTAAAATAGTTCTGGCATCTCAGAAGATAAAAATGGAGATGGAGAGGAAGGCATAGATTTTAGAAATATTTGAGAAGTAAGAAAAAAGTCTTCCTCATTGAATACACATGGTGGGAGACAGAGAGACCCTGGATTGGACACCATTATCATTGTCCCATATGGGGAGGAAACCGAAGAATCTCCTTCAAGATTGAGAGTGGCAACATACTGAATTGAACTGGATTTTAGACAGAGCATTTGCATTCAAGAGGCTCTATCCAGTAGGCTGGAAACACTCACATAAAAGGTAAATAAAAATAATAATAATGCATGAGATTTCCCAGGCGATAGTACCTCACATACAGAGAAGTTAAATGCATTGCTCAAAGTCAGGTAACTGCAGTAGGGGCAAAGGCTCAAACTAGTTATTTCTGCTTCTAAAGTGGACACTTTTGTTACAGTGCTCCACTGCTTCTCCAGAGTAGCAAATGATCCCAGTATTAATGGGTGTGCCTTAGGGAAATGATTTAATGGGATTTTAATTACTTACAATGAAAGAGTTAAGTACAACACAAACATGTGAAATCCTCTGAAAAAAAAATGGAGAATTTTTAGGTGTTTTAAAGGACTAGGAGGCATTCTGGTTTGTTTTCTCTGAAAAGAAATGTTTCCATAGCTGTAGAAGTAGAGAAGAAGACATGACAAAGACCAGAGTGGAAGAAAAAGGCAAAAGGGACTAATGTAGTTGGATCTCACTGTTATTTGAAAACAAAAGTATCTTTGACTGTGACTCAAACTCACTAATGTATTTCTGCCCTTGTAATGAATGCACCTCATGGAATGTTACACAGTGTCAAAGAAGGAGAATTCATCTGCATATATTTTAAAAATAATCAAAATGCATTATCAGTCATGTTCTTTGCATCAAATTCCTAAATAAGGTATTGAAACATATACTGTGTAATATTATATATAATAATATATTAAAATTATATAATGAAAATGACAGATTATAATTAAATATTAAACATTTTAATAGAATAATACCCAGCTTAAGATATTTTCATTTGTTTATTCAAATATTAAGATTTTAGTCATGTAAAATTATAAGCCTATAGTTCTATTCTGGTCATAGCATTTTTTATATAATTATGTATACATTAATAAGTTAAAAGCCATATAGTAAATTAGATGTTCTTCACTTGGTATAAGCTTTGAACTTCACCTACTTGAGATATCAGTGAACTCAGATGTAAAATTAGACAGACACATTCAGAAAACACAATGGAGGATAATTGATGAACAAATCCCTTGCTAGTCTTAAGGAGAAGCATTTTTAGTAGATCTAATGACATTCATTGCGTTTCTTATTAGCCAAATGAGAAAAAAACTGAAATATTCTTTTTTAAAAAAAGATTTTATTTATTTATTCATTGGGGGACACAGAGAGAGGCAGAGACATAGGCAGAGGGAGAAGCAGACTCCCTATGGGGAGCCTGATGTAGGACTCAATCCTGGGGCCCCAGGATCACGACCTGAGCCAAAGGCAGATATTCAACCACTGAGCCACTCAGGTGCCCACAAAACAGAAATAATCTTAATAGACCAAGTGACATTTAGGCCATAGGGAAAATTTTTTTAGTTAGTTTGAAATAAATATGGAATTTCTGCAGTAATATGAATAAGGAGAAACAGAGAGCTGCTGATTGGGTATTACCTGCTTCATTAATATACCTGAGGATGGAGAGTCAGTCAAATCTGGATTCCAGTCCCCGCTCTTCTCTTGACTAGTCATACAACTAGTCAAGTCAACTTAGGTCAAGTTCTTAATAACTCTGAGCCTTGATTTCCTTATTTGTCCACTGGAGCTAGTGATGCTTCATAAGCTGTTGTATTAGCTGAGAGGAAGTCTGTACAATCTTCAGTATTTGCTTAATGTAAAGGGTAACAAGTCACAAAGACTTGTATCTAGAGATGGATTTACGTGGAAGGAAACCCGTTGGTTTCTTCAAGGTCTTTGTGTGTTGGGACAGCTGACCTCATTGCCCAGTGGAGAAGGAACGGAACTGTCTCCCAGTGGGACAAAGAACTTGCTTTAAAAAACTATGCAAAATGGAGCTAGAAGAGCCTTATTTGTGCACAGAAATGCTCCTGAGAATAAGTCAGATATTGCATTTGATTTCACACCAGAAAACTAAAACGATAAGAGGGGATCGTGGAAAACTATCCAGAAGGATACATAGCCTTAGCTGTGTTTCCAGTCTTAGATTTAGCCCAAGACAGAAAAGATGGCTGCCCAGCTTTGCTATGGATAAGAGGGCGGAACACTTCCAAACACCTTGGATGAGAGTGCTAGAAGCAGGAACTTTTTATACAATGTGTAATTAAAAACTAAATGGAACATAATGGCATTTAGCTCTGCTTTACTGCATCTTGAATGCTACTGGATTCTTTAGGCAATTAATAAATGATTGCTTTTAAAGCCATTCTTGTTATTCTGCACTCAAAAATAAAATTTATGAGGGATGACTGTATGACTCAGGCAGTTAAGCCTCCAACTCTTGATTTCAGCTCAGGTCATGATCTCAGGATCATGAGATCAAGCCCTGAGTTGGATTCCATGTTCAGTGGGGAGTCTGCTTGAAATTCTCTCTCTCCTTCTTCCCCTCCCCAACACTCACTCTCTCTAAAATAAATAAATCTTTTAAAAATTAAATAAATAAAAATGAAATTGTAATTCCCCATATTGTATATCTTTATACTTTGAACAACACTGCATACCAATATTTAAAGCTTTTAATATGAGAAATGAGCTAGTTTCTTGTTTAGTAACTAACCTAGGTTAGGATGTCAGTGTAATTTGCAGGGGGAAATGTACACCTAAATTCTTTCCAGGCTTGTTTTAATAACTCAGTAGAAGAAAACCAATCTCACAGAGATATGTTGATGGGAAGGGGAAAAAAGATTTAAGAGCAAGTTCTTAACAAAAAGCCAGTGAAATTGTATCCTCACCTGTAAATTATGGACAAATATTACCAATTTTATTTTGCTAATTTAGTTCATGTTAAACCATCAATTTAAAAAATTCTGATTAATAATTAAAATGACCATAGAGGTGATGAGTTTTAGATAAAAACAAATTCTTATGTTTGTTTTCAATTTTTATACACTTTTGGTTTATAGCTGACAAACTAACCTTCAAATATCACTTATTGCTGTGCAGCCCTACTGTGCATGGCTGTTTTGTGACTCACAGCACCTGTGACTTACTGCACTGGTCTGTAACCTGTTCAATAAATAAGTGCTTTTGAATGCTTTGGGTGTTGAGACAGTGTAAAGTGTTACACAATTTCTAAATTCTTGCTGACAAATTCTTTACTTAAGCCTGCAGACCACATTTTCAGTGGCACTTAGCTGAAAGACATGGGCTGGGATTTAAAAGCAATAATTACTAGTGTGAGATGTAGCTTTGACCTTTCCTATGTTTTTGTGTGCTCCCTAAACTAGGGTGAGAACTGGAAAGTGAGCTGAGGGCAGAGTCTGAGAGCAAGTTTGCCCTGTGTCGGGGTGACAAAATGTCATTGAAGACAACACTGGGAACAGGGCCTCACTATAGTAGAGAAGAAGATGCAGGAAGAGCCAGCATTAGGGGTTTCTGTTGTCCCACAAAGTCTGCTGCAGTCAGGTTCTTCGGACCCTTACCAGGAAAGGAAAGACAAGTTAACACCTTATGCATACCAGAATGCAAGTTCCCTGAGGGAAACCTGTTCATGGATTTATCCCTAAAACATGGGAACATTGCTTGATACCCAAATAGATGTTCAAAAAATGTTTGTCAAAATAATCAAATGAAAGTATTGAAACATATTCTTATGTACAGAAAACCAGAGTGAAGGGTTAGCTGTTTTGTTCTGTTGTTTTTGTTGTTTTACTCTCAAGTCTCTTAATGCCATAGGATTTCAGGAGGTTTAGGGAGATTTACAGTAGTTTATCAACAATAAGGACAAGGGGCAAGTCTTTTAAGTTTCACATCATTTGCCTCTTCTCTACTACCAAAAATACAACATAGTAGCTCCATGACAAATAAGGGTTAAGGCTCTGTCTGTCTCTCTCTCTCTTTCTCTCTCTCCTCCCTGTCCCTCTCTCCCTTTCTCACCCACCCCCCTCCCTCATTTGTCTTCTTCTCTATCTCCTCATCCTTTCTTTCTTTGCCCTCTTTTCCTTTTTTCTTAATTTCTATCCTTCCTTTTATTTTTCTTTCTTTCATTTATTCATTCATTCAACTGCAGTTTATATCTGCTGAGTAATCTCCCAACTGCCATTTCTTCATGCCTTCCCCTCTCCCCAGGTTATCAAGTAGCTTTTTTACAGACTTAAACTCCATGATCTCAATGGACAATTCTTTTTTTCACTCTTAAGATTCTCCTTATGCATTAAAGACCCTTCATTCCTTTGCCTACTGCCTATTTGTCCTAATACTCACTAATGTACTTTAGCACTTTGCTAAACCTTTTTGGATCACTTATCACACTGAACCGGAATTACCTGTTTATTGTCCTTTCTCAAATGTACGTTCTTTACATGTAAATAATTGTCTTATTTTCACCCTTTTACCCGTAGTACCTGCCATTGTGCCCAACTTATTATTATTATTGTCTATTAAACAAATGAACAAATTATTATTATTGTTCATTGAACAAATGAACAAAGACACAAATCTGGTGTTTAGAAGTGTACATATTTGGGTCTCTTAGAGGAAAAAAAATGACTCAGGAATGTGTTCACAGTGAGAATAGTGAGGTGGCGCAGAAAACATGCTGGAAGAGTAAGTAGGTAAGGAAGAGGAGCCCACAGAGGAGGCATAAAAGACCAGCTTAAGTGAGAATATGAAAACCAACAAAGCACCAGGCCAATGTCAAAAGACTTAGTGAAGAGAGAATGTGAAAAAAGTGAGGGGGACCAAGAGTGCTAAATATAAGAAGATATTCAAACAATGCCTGGGATTGTCCACTGGATTTGGCCAGTGTAAAGTCATTGGCCCTGACATCATTAGGGAGAATGTTTTGAGAAGGGTAGTAGGTAGAGGTCTGGATACAATCAGTTGAGGGGAATAGGTTGAAAGTTTGGAAGTGGGATTAGCAAATTACACTTCTTTGGGAGAAATATAAATGGGAGAGGAAGGAGATTATCAAACAGTATCTGAAAGATACAGAGTCAGTGAAAATTTATTTACTTCTCAGTAGTTCATCTAGTTAAAAATGAAGTTGCTCGAACTTACTGTTCTTTGTGGGAAGGACTCAGTAGTGCATGAGACTACTCCTTGTTAATCAATATTGATTCTCATTTGCTCTTAAATTTTTTACTTATTGCTTCATTTTACAAATATTTACCGAGCAACTGCTTTGGGTTCGGGAGTGTTTAAGATACAGGGCAGACGTGAAATATGATGTAGTCCCTGCCTTCATGGAGATTATATTCAATTCCAAATAGTTCTTTAAAACTTACCTTTGATCAGTTTGCTCATCTGAGGAAAGAAATTACCAAAAGACAGTCTCATTAGTTAGTTAATGCATTTTCATTTCCCATATTCTGCTAAGGACATCTTTCTAATATCTGTATATTCATATTTCTAGTTTTATTATATTTTCCCTGCCCTTCCCTCTGAAGCAGATGTCTACGGTTATTTATAAGATGAGACTCACTTCTGAATAGTTGTCTTCTTTAATACTGTAGAAGACAGTGATAGTTCCATGCTGCTTCAGCTGATTTTAATTAAGCACTTTGGAGGTTAAAGATAGGGCAGTGACCTTTTTCCTACAGTTATCTTTTTCCTATTATAAAGTTCATAAGCAAAATAGAGTGTATATATATTCTGAGATGGGGGAAATTTATTATGCTTGGCAATTTTTTTCTTGACCAATAGCTACCATTCATGTAGATGGTTTCCAATTTTTTTGGCACAGACTTTTTATTTTTTTTAAGGAAGACCCATTCTCCTTGGAAATGGTTTAGAACTGTCACTTATCAATAAATTCAGGAAATTTAATTTAGAAAACTTAGGAAGTTCATTTATTCTACCAAAATATATCAAGCATTCACACTTGTGGGTAGTACTGTGCACAGTAATGAAATAATCAAGATAAACTGTACATTGTCTTCAAGGTGCTTCTAGTTAGGAGGGATGTAAATAAATCCTTGCAGTACACAACAGTAGATCTCACTGGATAGTTAGGAAATGTACTAGGTGCTAGGGAAATGGAAGAGCCTTTTACCCTAAAGATATTGAAGAAGTTTGAGAGAGGAGGTGATATTGAAGGTGGGTCTTAAAGAATGAATAGCAATGGAAAGTGATGCCAGCAAGATGATAGCATAGTAGTTTCCAATGTTCCTCAACTTACAGAAACATTAATTTGAACAACTGTACATGAACAAAAATATCTTAACAGGAACAAAAGATTCTGGGTGAAGGATTATAGTACCTGAGTGGATCATAGAAATAAGAAAATATGCATTACTTTAACCCCACCACCCTTCCCCCAAACCTCATTAGCCCAGCCTAAAGAGAAACACACTCCCCATGGGGAAAAAAGAGTGCAGTGAGCACCCAACTTCACCACGAACCCTAGAACCAGGCCTATACCTATGCCAATCCCTACAAACCCCAGGCTCCAGAGAGGCTCCTATGGAACCAGGCATCGTTGAACTCTGTGGACTCAATACCAAGCCTGCCTCCTGCTGACTAAGGCATCACTTGTTCATTCATGGACTCCACCAGATGCCCCTTCTTACCCCAGAATCTCTGGATGGTTTAGCTGGTAAAAAGTTTTCCCTGCGAAAGCCAGTTTATAAAGATGGGAAGAGTTGCCTACTTCTTCAAATACACAGACACCAACACAAGACCATAAGGATCATGAATAATCAAGGATGTATGGCACCACCAAAGTAAATTAATAAATCTCCAGTAACTGACCCTAAATTATGGAGACCTATAATGGTTGGACAAAAAAACTCAGAATAATTCTCTTAAAGAAATTCAGTGAATCACAGTACAAGCAAACACAATTAAATTAGGGAAACAATACATGAATAAAATAAAATGTTCAAAAAAGAAATAAAAACCATTAAAAAAAACCAGAAATCCTAAAGTTGAAAAATACAATGATTTAACTGTGGAATTTAATAGAGAGCTTAACAGCAGAAGAAAAAAAATCAGTGCACTCAAATACGAGATACTTGAAAATATAAAAAGAAAAAGAAAAAAAGAATGAACAAGAGTGAAGAGAGCCTACATAAATTATGGAATACCATTAAAAGAAACAACCTATATGTTACTGGGATCCCAGAAAGTAAAGTGGTGGAGAAAAGCTCAGAAAGCTTATCTAAAGACATGATTGCTGAGAACTTCAAATCTGGGGAGAGATTTGGACATCCAAGATTATGAAGCACATAGGCCCTTCAAAAGTTTCAAAACAAAAAGATCTTCTCCAAGACACATTATAATAAAGTTGTCTAAAGTCAAAGACAAAGGAGTTTTAAAACAGCAGGAAGAATAATATTCCTCATGTACAGAAGAAACCTCCATAGGCAAACAGTGGATTTCTCTGTAGAGACTTGCAGACCAGAATAGAGTGGAGTGAACCAGGAAGCATTATGCTAAGTGAAATAGGTCAAAGAGGATTGCGATATGTCTCACTTATATATGGAATCTAGAAGAACAAGGAGAAGAAAGGGAAGAGGAAGTAATGTATGGACCTGTGTCTGTACTTAATACTATGTTGAGCAATGGAAATATGCTTTAGAGAGTAAATTTATGTCCATTCAGCTCATTAAAAAAATGGCAACTGAGGAGATGATATGTTAATTAGCTTGACTGCAGTAATCATTTTACTACGTATATGTATATCAGATCGTCATACTGTATGCCTTATATATAATTTTTATGTAAAAGTTTTGAAGAATGAATAGCAATTATGATATTAACTAACATTGAGTGTGTGTTAAATACTGTACTTAGGGCCTTGAATTTTACAAAATAAAGAGAAACATAGCTCTTTTATAGATTCTAGTATAAAAATATAAAAGCTAGGAGTTGGGCAATTAAAATCTCAATGTAATTGTGCTCAATCATGTTTATTTTAATCTTTTCTTATTCATAACTAAATAACTATTTTGCTGGATCCTTTTTTGCTAGAGTTGTTTATAGGTGAAACAACACTACTGTGACTCTTGCCAGGGACCCTCTGGTCATAGTTGTCTCTCACTGAGGGGTGTTGTTCCTTTCTAATTAGAGGTTCCAATGATTCTTAAACACTTTCCTTTAAGTATTGTACTTCAGTGTTAATTGAGATGTAGCTTAATATTTATAAACTTAAAAAGAATCTTTCCCTCAAATATCCTTCTTAAAACATGCATAATAATCATTTTGTCTATAAATTAAACATTAAATGTATTTCTTGGGGCACCTGGGATGCTTAACCCCAGTCGGTTAAGAATACCACTTGTGATTTTGGCTCAGGTCATGATCTCATGAATCATGTGATTAAGCCTCATGTCAGGCTCCATGCTCGGGTAGGAATCTGCTTGTGATTCTCTCTCTTCCTCTCCCTCTGCCCCTCCCCTCCCAAAATAAATAAATTTTTAAAAGTATTTATTATATTTATTTTCCTCTTTTAAGTCACATATATATTCAGTTGCTTGTTAGTATGGTAACTAACTTCTTTGCAGCTTGAATGAAATAAAATTCAATTTACTTCAATACTATACCAAGTTATGGGATTACAATTTTTTCCCATGTGTCCAGGACCATCTTTGGTTATGAGATTACAATTTATTTATCTATCCATCTATCTATCTATCTATCTATCTATCTATCTATTTATTTATTTATCTATCTATCTATTTGAGAGAGAGTGTGGGAGCAGGGGTGAGGGGCAGAGAGAGAGGGACAAGCAGACTCCCCACTGAGCAGGGAGCTGGATGGGGGGATGATCCCAGCACCCCAGGATTATGACCTGGGCTGAAGTCAGATGTTTAACTGACTGAGCCACCCAGGTACTCTAGGATAATAAATTTAAAAAAAAAAATGCTTCTCTGTCCCCTGAGAGTATGCAGTCTAGCAAAGATGACAGAGTGAGTGCAATCAGGTGTCATATAGTGAGATACATTTGTTTCAGTTGGGAAGTTCCCAAGAAGATACCATATTTGAGCAGGATTTTGAAGGATCAAAAGAATCTTGACATGCAGAGGATATGAGAGGGGATTCCACGTAGATAGAATAATATGAGAGAAGGTGTGGAGGTTTTCCTGTGGGTGGGTATTGTTTTGGGGGAATCCAGCATGAACATGCAGGGCAAAGAGGGAGATAAGAGAGATGGGAAGAGGAAGTCTGTTGGTAGATTGCTAGGAGAGGCATTGAATGCCCAAATTGTAGGGTTTGGGTACTGGGGAAATCTGAATGACTTTAAGCAAGGTAATAAAATGTTCCTCTCTGTGCTTTAGGAAGGTAATTTTGAAGGTCAATTGGAGTCAAATAAGGAGTACAGAGAAAGATGTGGAGGAGGAGAAGCTGATCTGTCAACCTCATGTCAGTTGAGCCTTTTATGGCTTTAAACTTAAAAAGGCTTATGATTTTAAATCTAAAAATTACCCTTTAATATGGAGGTGCCAAACTTTCTTGAGACCTAATTGTTGTCAAATTAAATAGACTTAGTTTAAAAATAGAACTATTACTTGGCTTTATTGTTTTTCTTAGGTGTAATGAGTTGTTTTGTTTGTAATATAGTTAAACTTTATTCTTGGAAAAGCTTTCTTTTTTTTAGGATTGACTTTTTCTGTCCATTTCCACAGAGATCGTGCTCTACAGTAGCAGAGCACAGTGTCACCATTAGAAAATATGTACACATGCAACATTTTAAGTCTGTGGTGATATATGAATGTTGCAGGTGTAAGAAAGAAATATCACCCTTGCAGACTCATGAAAAGAGGAGCAAAAATCAGAATGCAGTAAAGGAGTGTTTGGAAAGCAAACAACAGGATTTTAATACAGTGAACTCACTGATTGAAGGTTATCAAAAGAAGAGTGATAGGAGGGTATCAACAGCAGTAAAGAGTAACAGGGCATAGCCCCACTACCTCTGACACTGTGATTTTCTTTCCAGGGCATCAGAGAAGTCTCAGAGAAATCCATTACTTATTTATGTATTTATGTATTTATTTAAGATTTTATTTATGAAAGAGAGAGAGATCATGAGCAGGGGGAGGGGGAGGGGCAGAGAGAGAAGCAGTCTCCCCATTGAACAGGGAGCCCAACAACCCAGGGCTCGATCTCAGGACCCTGGGATCATGACCTGAGCCAAAGGCAGACATGTAACTGACTGAGCCACCCAGGCTCCCCAAAATCCCTTTTTTTTTATGTGGGAAGGTCTTTCCCTGTGTGGTTCATGCAGATTGTTTCCTTAGCCTGCCAGGAATTTTCTTTTCCCAATATTCAAGTAGAAATGGAGCTGTTCACTGATACAGGCAGTTCTCTAAGGACTGTAACCTTGGGTGCTCCATTTCTGACAAGCCAGAAGACATATGTATCCAACCAAATCCAAGTTTATCTCATTACTCAGGATTTCTCTTCATGTAACTTTTAGTAAAACACATTCCAGAAAAGTCAGGGCAAATGCTTGTGGCCATGGAAGGTGGGTAGGATAGAAGGACAAATTAACATTTTCCCACCTACTTACTCATCATGTGTTTTTTACCCATAGTATGGGCACAGGGTGAACCTCTCTGGTGATTTTCCTTTTTATAAGAAATCAGTTTCTTTCAATAATATTTTTTTTGTAGAATTTTTTCCTAATTTAAGTGCTATGGTAGGCAAATACAGCTTAACAATAATACTCATCAGACACCCAGTTACAGCTATAGTCAACTGCTATGCCATTGTAATAATGATATATCTAACTATGCCTATGACTAATATCCATAATTGAAGAAACACTGTTATAGCTCCTTTTTGAAATGCAGAGCAACTGTTAAAATCCAAAGGCTACCTTATATGGTTTAGAATATTTGGGGATAGGACATAATATTACAAGAAGTATAGATGTGTCTGGTCAAGTAAGAAATTTTCATAAATTATTATAAATAAAGAGTGATCTCATAGGCAATGATCTGGAGGAAAAAAACAAGAATATAGCAGAGAGCTGAGCTGAATACTATAGTTTTTCCTCCTTATTTATAAAGCACCAGTGGCTTTTATGCCTTAATCAATCTCTCTTAGAAATTGGATATCCTCCAATATGCCCAGAAAAAGTGGATAAAAAAGGTGCCAGATGAGAAGAATGTCACTTTTGTCACTGATTTAACCTCCATGTATCCCCTATGACAAAATTAATAAGTTTAAATATTTTACATCAAGCTATTGCATTGTCTCTCTTTCTGTGAAAACCTGATCCTTTGAAGTATCTGCCAGACTCTGTAGAGCTATGATCCTAATTCTTCACCCAGTTGAGAAAGCATTTTCCTAATTTTTTAATTAGTATATTAACCTGCATCACTCTACAGAAACTAATCTCAGTGTTCCCCAAGTTCATTTTCTCTCTCATGGCAAACATCAATTCCCTGTTTTCATTACCATGGTCTTATTCTGAATGCTTAATAATTCTGTCCATTTCTAGGATTTCTTCCAGCTCTAAATTCCCTAAATTTTCATGTCATGTGTCATGTATTTCTTTCCATTTATTTTTACTTTTTTACTGGTAGCTAAGTGTTTACTGTGTAGTGCTTCTCTCCACTGTTTAACAAACAACTTATAATTCTTTAGCTTGATATTTAATTTCGTCACAGTATGGATCCAGCCTACTTACTCAACATTCTCTCTCCCTACCTTATATGATTCTGCTCTTCAGCCAGATTGGCTCTATCCACTTCTGTATCTGTTCTGCTGTTCATGATGTTGCCTCCATTTGAAATGGCTGCTTTCCTATTTTGACCTGTCCAGAATCCCATCCATCTGACAAAGTCCAACTCTTATGCCATATTCTTATTTATATGGCCTTGCTTCTTCCTCATGTAAGTATATCCCAGTAACTTTTTTGACCTTTAAACTTACCTGTCAGTGAGTTTACCTTGCATTATAGATAACTATGTACCTGTCTCCACTATTAGATTGTATGAGATAAATGCCCGAGATTAGTTTCATTGTAGTTATTTGATTTGGATATATTTATACCACTACATATTGTAACTTATGATATTATGGCTTCTTTCATTGGTATTTTATTCCACAGGGACCAAATGAAAAAATATTATCACAATGTATCAATTTTATATGGAGAGTTAATTTACTAAGTTGACAATGAAGTCTGATATATGGTAGCATGAAAGGAAACTTACTGTCCAGCCTATATAAAGTAGCAGCAGCACTTTCAAAATGTCTCAATAAGATTTGCTGTATGAGACAAAGGACCATGACTTCATTCTTACTAACCTCAGAAGCATAATAAACTATGGTCATTTTGGGCATTAATCCAATTTTGCCATTAACTTGCTCATAAATTCTGATTAGGGGGCATTGTAAGACTTTCATAATTAAGGGAAGTGCATTAGAAATTTATTTCCTGTGAACAGTTTGTCATACTCTGAAAAATACCAAAGTTCTGTGAATACCTATAAACCTTAGGGATGGTAAAATATCTGGCTAACAGACTTTTTTCTGATGGGAAATACCTAAATTAGTTGCAACGTCAAGTCTAAATTTTTATTCTAACAAATAATTAGTTGAATTTAAATATATGTTAGCTATGTAAATTTCCTAAGAGTAACAAAGTAGCTATAGTTCCTGTTTTTTTCCTCTAGACTTCATCAGCACATAAATATATTTTATAATGATTTCTTATTTTCTTTAATCATAGATTATCAAATATTAACTATTTACCCAAGTTTGGATCAGTAAATACATTTAATTCTGTATTTGTAGGAGGCATTTGTCTTCTAAGAGTATTTTGAAGGGCACAGTTATATCATTAGATGCTTTTTCTATTTTAGTTCTGCTATATAGCAACTTGGAAAAGATTAGATTGTTTCTGAATAAAGTTTCACTTACTGTGGGCATTTATACATTTTAAATTGATAAAAGTTATTTTTCTACTGACTATCTTCATAAAATCTGTTTTTTTTTCCTTTAAGGATTTTGCCCCATTGAAAATGTTGAGATTTCTACCAAATCAGGTTTTTTTTTTAAAGATTGTATTTATTTATTTGAGAGAGAGTGTGCATGTAGGCACAGAGAGGCAGGGGGAGGGAGATGCAGACTCCCCACTGACCAGGGAACCTGATGCGGGACTCAATCCCAGGACTCTGGGATCACGACCTGAGCTGAAGGCAGGCACTTAACCAACTAAGCCAGTCAGGTACCCTTCTGTCAAATATTTTAAATGAATTAGAATCCACATATTCCTGCTCTTAACTGGCTGAACCAGTGACAACTTTTTTTGGGGTTTTTTTTTTGTTTGTTTTTTTGTTTTTTTTTGAAGGAGCATCTACTTCTGAAAGTAGGAATACTGTTCAGTGTGACCAGCTGTAGTGGAGGTCTCTGTAGTGAAGCTTTCCATAGGTGATCCTAATGATCTATGGACTACTTCTACAGGATATTTTCTTTCCCAAATAATTCAAGCTACAGAAGAGCTGAGGTCTCTACAACAAATACACCTGATTAAGCCCTGTAAATAACAGTCCTCTTTAACCTAAAGAAAGGCTCTTTTCTTTTTAAAGTGAACCGCTATTTGTGCCCTGATCATGGAATCATGTAGACTCCAAGTACCTACCTTAATTTTCACTTTTTATATGGATCAGAAAATATTGTAGGTGGCCTTAGAGGAAAGAACAAAGTTTTGGCCTTACTTTTATTCCTTGCTATGCTTTAAAAATGCTCCAGGAGTTGCCTCCCACTGTGTGTACTTGAATAATAGTTATTATTGACTATCAAATGAGTCCTGTTTGCTTACTGCCACACTGAGTACTTCTTATTTTGATTAATATTCAACATTATGCCATATACATGTTAGATAATTTTAATATACATTGTAAAAATGAGATACTTGAGACCCTGGGAGGCTAAACAATTTGTGAATTTGTGCACTCTTTTTAATTGCTTTACTTTCTCTACCAAGCACACTTAAAGAAAGGCATTAGGACATTTGTTTAAGGTATCTCTGTGGGTTCTGACTTCGAAGCACGATCTTTGCTCCAAACATATAGCAATGTTAGGTAAAATCCCAAGTCAGAAAATGTAAAAGTCACAGCTGAGCTCATAATTTATCATCTCAGTGGTCCACAAATCAAAAGAAAATGCAAGTGATGAGTTGTAAGCTGTGCTGAGGCCTCTGGAGGTGGTCAGAAGGCCAGTACAACTTCTTCTAAGCTAATAAGAGATTGAAGTCATTCTACACTAGGTGGAGATCCAGAGCCAGCGTTATAGCTTGAAGCCAGGACATAGAGAAGGACTCATCTGCTTCTGAGCGAGGAAGAAAAACTTGCTGCCCACTACTTGAGACTATAGATTTGAGGTCAGGAAAAGCTTATATGGCAAGAAGAAAGGGACATGGCTGGTAAACTGGGAATTGAACCAGTCACTCATTGGTTCAGTAATGTGACTGATAATAATCCAGATGTCAGCACAATGTAGTATTTGAATTTCCAGTATGAAACTGATTATATATGGGTGATTCTGGGTACAAAATGAACACAAAATCATTTGTAAGAGAAGGATAATGAGAGATAGGGGTTGGACATATATCAAAAAGCTAAATAAAACCAAATAAAAATCTTCCCACTTCAAATGAACCTGCAAAACAAAATTCCAAAGCACAAAAGGAAGCCTAAGACTAGGAAAGAGCCAATGAATTCAACCACTGAGAATAAATTTGACTGGAAGAAATTAAAATATTGAAACAGCCTGGGAGAGCATATTTTGGGTGCTCAAAATATTAACAAAGGATTGCCATTCATAGAAAGGTAGGAAATCCTGAAATAAAAACAGTCAGTGATCTAGTTATTTATTCACAAATATTTATTAAGATAATACTATGGTCCACACATTATTACAGGCGCCAGAGATACAGGAATGATCCCAAGTAAATAAAAACCATATCCACATAGACAGTTCACGTTCTTATGGGGAGGTTACCTATTAGTGGTAGAAATGAAATAAGAGGCAGAAATCTCAGAAGTGAAAGATAGTCACTGAAATAAAATTCCCAGTAGAAAATACAAACTCTAGATTTGACAGTGACAGAATTTTTTTCATTTGGAAGATATTACTTAGGAAATCACCTAAAATGCAGTCATGGGAAAATAAGATTTTAAAAGCGTGCGTGCGTGCATGCGTGTGTGTGTGTGTGTAGAGAGAGTGTGTGTGAGAAAACAAATCTGATTATGTGAAGAAATAATAGCTGAGATTATTTTATAATTGAAGACAATACACCTCACATTGAAAAGATACTCCGAGAACCTGGTTTTATCTGGATAAATAACAATAAATCAATGCCTAAACACATTGAGGTAAAACTTCAGAACATTGAGGATAGAAAGAAAATCTTAACCTATCAGAGAAAAAAATATAGACTAACCCCCAAACAAAGGCAACTAGACTGAGAGCAAACACCAAGAGCAGTATAGAGGGGGAAAAATGTCCTGTAATCTGGATTCCAGAATTTAATGCTGACATATACCAGACACACTGATCAAACATATTAATAGAATTTCCGACTTTTAAAACTGGATATTTTGAGGAAGCAAGCCTAGAAAGAATGTGTGGGCTTAAAACAAGAAAAAAAAAAAGTAAAGAGGAGCAGAAACTTCTAAATGTCACCAAATTTAACTCTTGCTATAAAAAGTAATAACTAATTTCTATGTGAAAAAAAGTCAAGACTACACAAAAGAAAGAAATACAAATGCACAAAAAAAAGAAGAAATATAGATAGCCAACACATATATGCAAATTGAAAATAAAAACACCAAAGGTTGAAATTCTAATAACATCAGTGTGGACAAGAATTGGAAGAATGATCATAGCTATTCTTTGGTAGCTCCATTTGGCCCAGCTGTGTGGGTGACCTCATGAAGCATGGAAGCAGGAAATGCCAGCTTCTGAGTGATATTTGCCTTGAGGAGGGAGAGTTTGGAACAAGGGTGGGGTGGAGAAGGGTGAGCAATAAAGAGCTCACCTGTATCTGTAATGTTTCATTTTTTTTTTTAAAGGTGAAGCAAAAGTGCCAAGTGCCAGGATCTGTCAAAATATGGTGGTGCCTACCTGGATTTTCATAGTATTCGCCTAAATCTGTAGCTGTGTAATTGAAACGAAGAGACACTCAGAACTTTCAGGAGAACACGAATGTTTATGCACAGTAATAAGGTTTTTAAGACAGTCAGTCTTTTGGTAATGAGGCCAGTTAAAACCCAAAGTCTTTGCCAGGATCTATAAGGCCCTGCTAAAGACTCTGCTCCTTTGACTTCTCTCAGTGGCTCACTCATTCTAATCTAACCCCAGCCCTATGGTGTATTTTTGTGCCTCATACAAGTCTGGCTCATTTCTTCTTCTCTTACCAGCAATCCTCTTAGATTGTTCTTCTCTCTTTCTGATACTGGGGAAAATTAGAAAATTTAAAAGTATCTCAAATGCCTTTGATTTTGCTCTTGATCCAATGCTCTTAATAGATATTGACTCAGCCAGCTGAATGAAACTATGTTTTCTTGGCACTTAATGGATGTTCCAGGTTAGAGTCATTTGTGCCACCATAACTCAGTCATTTTGAGCAGAACACTGCTTGGGGTGAGTGGAATCCTCATATTCCTAGGAGCTTTATGTGCTCAGGAGCAACAGGTAGCTGTGGGATTTAGGCTGAGGGAATAATTTTCCATGGACTCCTGTACTCTTTTCCACCATATTGCTTTCTCTATCAAGCACACTTGAAAGGCATGGGAACATCTGATCAAGGTTATCTCTGTGGGTTCCAGCTTTGAGGCACCACCTTTGTTCCAAGATGGTACATGGAAATCCTTAGGAGTTCAAAAAATAATAACCAACTTTGGATGCAGAGCTATTGTAAAATTTTTGTTATTGTTCAATTTGTATTTGAGACATGAATAAGCTAATTCTCAGTAAGAATCAGCATAACTTTCATTTTGGAAGTGACTCTTAAAGTTTTCCTAATTTAAAGTGTAAAACTAGATTAATCCATGCTAATTTATCTTAAAAAGAAAGACACCACCAAACATCATTACGAGGTACAATGCTAATGGGAATAAGTGTGTGTGTTTGTGTGGGTGAGTGTGCATGTATGTGCATGTAGAGGGGGACTCTGGGCATAAAACCCTGTCTCACAGATTTTGCCCTCTACTACTCATGTGTTTGGTAATAATCTGACAGTATTTTGAGGTTCTAAAAGGTGCTCCAAAACACTAGCCTAATCAGTTTTATTTCAATATCTTGTCTGACAATCATTCTAATATTATGGAACTTATTTTGGTACATCAATATTAAGTGTTCACATCTTGAAAATAATTTTGCTTCATCAAAGATAGTAGATTAAATATAACTTAAATGTATCCTGTCTTCATGGGTCATTTCCTTACAATTTCAGTTTAGTAATGAGTCAAGAGCTAATAAGCAAAACAGCAATAATTCTTTGGAAATTGGGTTTAATTATTGCTGGCCACTAAGATTCAATTTCGTGTATTAAAATGGTACCACAATGCATCCTGGTGACAAAAAGAACAAGTGTATCCTTGAAGAGGGTCTTTGGTGACTCCATTTGGCCCAATCTGAGCATAGTTTAGTGGATGAAAGAATTCAACTTAGTACCCTGTTTAAAATTAGTTTTTTGAGTATTACTGTTATAATCTTGCACAATAAATGAAAACTAGATACTGTTTTCCAATAGCTGCAAGAAAATATATTTCTTCAACTTTTATAATAATATTATTGTAAATACTAAAATAAAAAATATTTGTGTTATATACGGTTGTTCTAAGCAATTTATTTACATTAATTCATTTAATCTTGTAGCAGGCTTGTGAAATAGAAGCTGATGTTATCCCCAAATTACAAAAGAGGAAATTGAGGCATATACAAATTAAGTAATGTCTCTGAGGCCACACAATATGTAATAAAGCTGATGGTGGCTTTAGTCATTTTTTTCTTTTTCTTTTTTTTTTTTTTTTTTAATTTTTAAAAAATTTTGTTTGAGAGAGCACACGTTCAGGCCTGAGGATGGCGTAGGTGGAGAGGGAGAGAGAGAGAGAGAGAATCTCAAGCAGATTGCCTGCTAAGTGCAGAGCCCGAAGTGGGGTTCCATCTCATAACCCTGAGATCATAACCTGAGCGGAAATAGAGTCAGATGCTCAACTGACTGATCCACTCAGGTACCTCTTGAGTCATTTTTTCTGAATGGAAGAATAATTGACTTTTTTTGCAATCCCATTCATCTCGGGGTCCAACACTTGTTTATTCATTTGTTTTTAAAAGGAAGTCAGTGAAACATGCATGTCTCCATGCACTTTAATTTTTCTAGCAGTAAGTGATCATTTATTCTTCGGATTCTTACAGGGCCTTCTACTTGGACAAATCAAATTCACCACCAAACTCCACATCCAAAGCTGCCTATGTAGATAAGGTAAAAAGAAATGAGTGCTTTTTCTAATGTTTTGCCGTTTACATACTTATCTTACTTAATTTTTCTGCTGCTGTTCTGTATAATTCTGCGGAATTACAAATATCTGTAGCCTCCAATTCCATCACCTCCGCAAGGAAAATATTTTAGACTATTCATTAAACGTTGTAACAGCTGCGAATTGTATCCTATCTAAAAGGATTTCTTACTGCTAGATGTGTTGGACTTTATGTTGATCACTTTTTTTCTGCAGCTAATGAGGCCTCTCAATGCTTTGGATGAACTTTATCGACTGGTGGCCTCGTTTATCAGATCCAAGCGCACGGCGGCCTGTGCAAACACAGCCTGCAGCGCCTCCGGGGTGGGGCTGCTGTCTGTTTCCTCAGAGCTGTGCAACAGGCTGGGAGCTTGCCACATCATCATGTGCAACAGCGGTGTGCACAGGTATGTGAACTGGTCTGCCCTGCCTGCCTCTCTCATGCTGAATTCACTGGGAGGTTCTTTCTTATGTTTTGGTTATGCAAAATTAGAACCGGAAACATTCAAAGGACTCCGATGTATTTGGAATAAGATTTGGGAAACCAGATCGTTACAGTTTTCTGGCTTTAGTTATATGTTCTGTGACTATTTAATCTACAAATGAATGCAATCCCACATTTATATCACCGTATCTTATCTGTCTAGAATCTTATCATCCTTGCATTTATATTACAAGATTTATACTTTAGATACAAACTAAAGGAACTTGCCTGGTAGGAGCTGGCAAGTAGCTAAAAAAAACAAAACAAAACAAAAAAAACAAACAAACAAAGAAAAACTTCCTTCTCTGCACTTAATGGACATTCCATCCTTTGGTGTTTGGGTTTTTATATCCAGTGGTTGTGAGGTAGGTGCTGCCTTGGGGTTTCTACTCTCTTCCTATACTTGGCAAATTTACATCCAGGAGCCCATACAATATGCGTTCCTGAAAATGGAAAGGGAAATTTTAGATGGGGTCCAGTGCAAGTGATTTGTCTTAGACAAGTGTACTCAGTCTGGGGCATCCAAGGGAGGCTTATGAACTCCTACAACTGAGTCAGCTGTGAAATGGGGGTGGAGGAGCCCATGTCAAGTCTTTCCCCATAACCACTTGCTCCTCCTCTGTCTCCTCACCATTTTCACAAGGAAGTGAAACCATGTATTAACAATAATGAAGCAGAATTTGGTCCGCATTGTAATCTGAGTGGGTAAATAATGTCCTGTCTCCCATCACAGCCTCTTCTTGGAACTGGCCCAGTTAGATTTTGAGGATGATAGAATTGTTTAGTCACATTTACTTGGTACATGACCAACACAGAGGACTGCAGTTGGACTGTAGGTCATGTAAAATCATAAAGTGACGATGCTCATGTTAGAAGCATAAGTACAACATGAACAACAGACAACAAAAATAAGAAAAAGATATAATAAGATGATAACATAATAAAAAATAACAAAGAGACCTCCATTGCAAGAAAATGCAAGTGACCTAGGAAACTTACAGCTAAAATCTAAGATTCAGAAGGAAAACAGATCTCCGAGATGGGTAGAACTTTCCCTAAAGAACGTGATATTTGAACTGACTTTTGATGAGTCAGGGTGAAGAGGTGAAAAGTAGGAGAAAAATGATCCAAGGCAGCAGGTTCTCATCTGTAAAATTCCATTTCGATTTGGTGTGCTGAAATTCTAGTCTTCAGGTCCTCCACAGCGTGTTCTTGCTTACGAAGTATGGCAAGACCTTATTCCTCTGAAAGGAGCATTATATTCTGTGGTTGACAAAGCATACAGATTTTTTCCTTTATTTTAATGGCTGTGTACTTTGTGCTCCATTGCAAGCTATAATAAGCTTAATTGAAAATATCGTCTGCAACCAAATGCATAAAATATTTCATAATTTGTTTACTAGCAGAGAAGTGATCTCTCCCTTCTGATCAACTCATGTTCACTCCTTCTGTTCCCACTTATTCATTCACTCATTTATGTATTCATTATTCATTCACTCAGTAAATATGCATTGGGCACCAATTATGTGCCAGCACTGCTCTAGTTGCTGGGAATACAGCCTTGAAAAATTAAAGTCCCTATTCTCAAATAGTGTGCATTGTGTTGGGGCAACATGATAACATAAATAAATATGTAATGCAGTAGATGGAATAAGTAGAAAAAAAACAGAAGTCAGAGGGGTATTAGGTGACAGGATGGGAAGAAGGGGTAGCACTATCCAACAGGGGATTTCATCAGAGACTTGTATGAAATGAAGGAGTGATTTATGCAAATATCTCTGGGAAAGAGCATTTGATCCATCGGAGCAGCGGTGCAAATGTGGGAGCTCACATGGGAGCTCAAGGAACTGCACGAAGGCCATTGTGGCCTCAGTGAAGTGTCATGACTTTGATGATTGGTGTTCTTATCTTACCCTGGTGCAAGGTCATGGTTGTCTGAGGACTAGATATACTATGACCACGAAGGGGACACTTCGGACTTTGAAACTACAAGCACACTCTCTTACTCCCACATTAATTTACTGAAAGTTAATGCAACTAAATCTGCATTTAATTCTAGAACCATGACCAGGTTGTCCTGATTATTCTCTCTGCTATCCCATGAGCAATTTTAGAATCTGACTTATGTTTCATAAGAGAAATAGATTGATGCCCCACAATTGTTTTGTAATTACCATATTCATTGATGGGTGTGTTGGGACCACAAGTAACATTGAAATTTCAAAGTAGTTTGCCTTTTTCTGTTCAAAATAAATGTAGCTTTAGTTAGTTCATTGCAGAGACATTTACCGAGATATAGGGACAAATATTCCAGGACAAATGCTGAATTTAAAGTTAAAACTATTTGAAAAAGGCACAGCTCTATTTTTCTATTATGGGGAATAAAATGGGAGCTTAACATTATCTTTTAATCTCTTGGTGAAGGCTGTGCTTAAATTTTTTATGACAATAAAATGTGCTAATTTATTATTGGATTTAGAAATCTCATGTAAAGGCTGTTCTTAAAATAATTCCTTCATAATTAGAATTCAGACAGCCAGAGAGAAACCCAAGTAGATCCACACCTGCCCTCAACATTAGACATGGAGATTTAGCTTCAGGTTCTGACAAGGGGTGAAGTCCACACTGTGAATCAGAATAAATATCACACAAACTATTTTTATCATTTACTTCTAAAACCCAGATGAGAAATGGTCAGTGCTATTGCATCCACATGAGATAGTCAATTTCTTGCCCTTTCTGATTTTATTTACAAAATAAAAGGAGAATCTAAAATATTTGTAGAGTATTGAATGATACTGCATGTGTTTGATATTAAAGAGAATAATGTGGTTTTTCAGAATGAAAAGGCAGATTTAATTAGCATTAATGTCTAGATGTTTTAATGCCAACCTGAATTGGATGGCAGAGCTGTGTACAACAGTGAATGCAAGATTAGCAGGAATAGAATTCAGGATGAATTATTAAAATCTTCTCATAGCATTTAGCCTGGCTTTGTTTTTATTAAATTCTTTTCCCTAGGGAAGTCCTTTGTGTGTATTACAATTCTACTGATGAACTTCCCTGCCCACACTCTCTTAACAAATCACTTATGTCAGTGATTGCTATTGGATGGTGGAAGAACAGGACTGTCTCTTCTTAAAAGCAGGTTTTTGCCTTTTAAACAGTATAAACTTGATATTAAAGGTAGTTTAACCAGTGGAGCATTTTTATAATTTACTATCCTGACAAGCCTTCTTTCATGTTCATTTTGTGTCATCTTTTGCAGTTTTCATCAAACAACACACAATTAAACACAGTTTTATTAGTAAATATGGTTCAACAATCTGCTTTATGCTCATTACAACTATATCTGTTTTTTCAAAATGTACAATGTAGATTTTCTCATTTTCACTTTTATTCGTTACATAGTTAATGGAACCAGTTGCTGTACCATAGTTTACTAAATGGTTAATTTAGTGGTTTATCTTCCTTGTCCATTGCACATAATGCCTGCAGAGAGGCTGCTTTCATTATATAGCTGTTCAGATTTCAATTTTATTTTCCACTAAGTTACAAGAAAAAAAAATATCCTCCAGATAGAAATACTATGTCAAAGAGTTTAAACCTTTGTGACCAGTAATATATGTTATTTGGGTTCCCAAAAGCTTCATTCTCATGTACAACACAACCAGAAGGTTAGGTAGTTATGTGGCACTTGCACCTTTTTCTGGTCTGCAGAGGGTATTTGAATCCATTTATGTATTGTGCTTCTCTCCTAGATGATATATCACTAGTGCTTTAGTTTATGCTTCTTTGACTAACAAATTCAAATGTTTGTACATTTGAATTAAATATTTTTTCAATTTCCTTTTCCATGAAGATATATGCCATTCTACATACCTGCTTCATAGACAAAACTTGGTTTTTACCAAATTGAACACTTCTAAATTACTGAATCGGCTCGTGGCTTTTAAAGTTCTCTCACACTCCTGCCAGTTATTTGTTGCAAGCAATCCAAAAGCGTGCAAACAGGGATTCTAAATTTTCTTTTATTTCATACTGCAGCATCCTTCCATTCAATGCGGCATTTCATTTTGTTGTAGTTCTTTATTCCCACCCCAGCTTAACAGCCAACTGTTTTTCTTTAACCAGCATAAATCAGTATATTGCAAATGTTATAAAACAAGAATCATGGGTCTTACTGTGTCCAAAAACAAAGATGTCATTTCCTTCTCGCGATATTAGCTTATGCTTCCTTTGCCAGTGGGAACAAGTAGGTGGAAATTTCCAGAGGCTACCTGAAAAGATAACTTCAAAAAAATTTCTCGTGAGGGCAGGAAATCTGGGATCATGGTTTTTCCCTCTAAGGACTTGTTCCAAAGAGTTTTTGTCCTCATACTCTCAGTATCTTTTAATAATTGATCTTCACGGTGTTAGAACCTTGATATGGCCCTGCGGGAGGATATGTGATTTGAGCATAGGCCTCACTCGCCCTGTGATGGCTTTGAACCTAAACCTCGGTGACCTGTACACACAAATTATGTTTTATCTTCACACTTTGTTATGAGGATGAATCTCTTCCAGGAAACAAGGTTCTGCATTTTAAAGTAACGTACCTCCTGTTCGCCCATCCAGTAGGGGGTTGTGAGCAGCACCACTAGGAGGAGCTTGTTGAATCCGGGGTTCACCAGCACCTGGCATTGGTCAGTGTCTTGTCTTCTGATTAGAACCCTGCTCAGGTGTGAGAAGGAAACAGTCTGTGGCAAGGCCTGCCTGTTCTCACTATTGAAAAACATTGATAAACATCAAGCTAGCTACCATCTGTGTATTACAGTGTTAGACTTTTTTTAATACATTGCAGAAATTAGTTTTAACATATATAGAGTTTTAGGAACTAAAAGGCCACAAATATGTGAAGCTTCTAACTTTAGAGGGGTCTGTTCCCAAGATGCATTTCACTGTTGGTTATGTGGAAATTGAGACACATGTTCACATTTGACAGTATGACCCTTGGTATTTGAATCTTCAGCGTCAACCCTCTCTTCCCCTTCCCTGACAAGCATTTATATAATCCATCCTATGACCATCATATAGGACCCAAAGAATGATTATAAGCACTGGTTAGGAAAATGAAATCCAGGAATTAAAATATAAAAACAACTGAAGAAAAATATATATTACTGGTTCAAATAGTTTTTATTTCAAATGATGAACCTGTACGGATGCCCAGTTCATGTAAGCAATTAAAAAAAAAAAAGAAAAAAAAAAGAAAAAACCTTTTCAGGTAACTACTAATTAGCAATTTTAGAAACCATTTTTGTATGAACTTTGAAGGACTCTCTTGGAAATATTTTATTTTGTCATAACCGTGACATCAAAGGACAAATTGACAAATAGGCCCAACTTAGGAATGCAGAATCTTGTAAAAGTGGGGCACTCAAGGTGACCTGACTTAGGTAATCAGAGTCCTGATAGGGCAGATAATAAAGCTGCATCTTTTTCCATTGTGTGGTGAAAACATCAAGTAAGAGGAGGAGATTTACTCTGGGAATTTCCATCTGTAAGTTAGATTCTAGGTATGGGACAGAAAAAATAAATTACCATAATAAGCAAATGTAGGTTTCAGATATATCCATTTATCTTTTGTTCAAAAACGACTTGAAAGCTTCAATAACAAGATTAGTGGAAATACTTGAATTTTAAATCTCCAGAAAGATGGCTAAATAGAACACAAGAAGCCTTTCGATATACTAGCTCATAATCTCGGGGTACTGTACATTCTCAACAAGAAGTTCTAAAATTATGCTCCATAGGAATCTGAAGCAAATTAGTCTAAAACAGTACATTTATATAGGGTAGTAGTAGTAATAACGGAAATGACATTTAAAATTGCCATTAAATGTAACTGCAGTTATGACTATTTTTCTTCAACATTTAAAATTTTATATCAATGTAACTGTTCTTGTTTGTTTGAAATCTAATAAAATCACTAATGTATCAAAACAAAAGCAAATATGAAAATATATGATTGTGCTCTAATTTTTAGAAGGGGAAAAAATAAGACTCTTAGAATGGGGCTCTGGGAGAAAGACAAGATATATCCTATGCATGATAGGATATAAGTGTAAATCTTAAATACTTTGCCAAACTCATAGGAGCAGAGGATAGACTGGGATTAGCATGGGCTGGTAGGAGGAGAAAGTGGGGAGATGTTGGTCAAGGGATACAACGTTTCAATTATGGGAGAATAAGTTCTGGATATCTAATATAGGACAGTGAGACTGTACATAACAATAATGTTTTGTATACTTGGACATTTGCTAGGAGGATAGATCTTAAGTGTTTTCACCACCAAAAAAAAAAAAAAAAAAGAAGAGAAAGAAAATGCTAATTGTGTGGGGTGATGGGTATGTTAATCAACTTGATTGGATGAATATTTCATGATGTGTGTGCATATATATCTTAAAATCAACAAATGATATACCCTAAGCATGTACAATATTTAGATCAATTAAACCTTAGTAAAATTAGGGGAAGAAAAGAAACATAAACCTAGAATTTCAAGTCATGCTGAATTGTAAAATAGGCAAATAAACCTCCATAATTTATATTAATTTTAAAAACCAGATAAATAATATAGGTATTTTCTATTAAAATGATTAGAAATCATGGGCAGTCTGGGTGGCTCAGCTGTATAGTGCTGCCTTCAGCCCAGGGCGTGATTCTGGAGAGCCGGGATCTAGTCCCATGTCAGGCTCCCTGCATGGAGCCTGCTTCTCCCTCTGCCTGTGTCTCTACCTCTGTGTGTGTGTGTTTCTCATTAATAAATAAATAAAATCTTTTTAAAAAGATAAGAAATCAAATATTTCAAATATGATAGAAGTTCCATTCTTTAATTTCTTTCATTATCTTTCGTAAAAGTTATTTACCTTAGAGATGGGTCAAATTTCCATATATGTTTGTTTTGTTACCTAGATTTTTCTTTGCAATTGATATGAATCTTAATAAATTAGTGTATTAAATTATTCTGTAATTTTAAAATGTCCATTGTTTTCTTCAACTTAGATTACTGTGAAAGAAGAATAAGACAGTAATTATGAGAGTGACTTACTGCTGTGGGTTCTAGTTCTGACCTTCAGCTATCACGTGATATTGGCCCCAAAGCCTTAATTTCAGTATATAAAAAATGAGAGTTTATTTATGATTACCTTACATCATTAAAATTGGTAAAGTTTCAGTAATCATAATACGTTAAACATATCTTGATAAAAATAATCTATAAGAGTGGGTTTTAAAAAAAATTATATAAGTTCTATGCCCAATTCAGGACTTGAACTCATAACCACAAGATCAGGAGTTGCATGCTCTACTGACTGTGCCAGCCAGGCACCCAGACAAAACAATCTAAATATGTAATTACTAATTATGTTTCATCAGTATTTGCCAAACCCAGTTTTACTATTTGAACATATTAAATTTGAATTTAATAAAATTTAAGCATTTGTGTTACTAAATTTTATTTGGATTTAGCTATCTAAAAGTGATAAATACAGAATCACTATAAAAATTGTTAAGCAGGGCATGAGTCTTCAAAATTTATTTTAAATAAGCTGAAGTTATTGTTTTTCCTAAACCTGCAAAATTATATTAAAAAGAAAATAAAATGCCAGTCACTTTCTGGGATGTGTTTCTGAGGGCTTCAAGGTTAGTGATTTTATAACCGCTCTAATAAATGTCGTAAGTCAAAATTTCGATCCTCCAGAGGAGAGAAGTAATATGGCTATCTCTTCCTCTGTATGAACCTGGATCAGGAGAGCAGGTGACATGAAGAAAGTTGACAGAAGGAAGTGGCCGCTTATGCCTTTATGATGTTAATCTTAAATTGGTAGTAGGTTGTCTAGTACCATCTGGAGGAATACAGAGGTATGAGAATGAAATCCTGTAAAGCAGGAAGGGTGTAGGGTAGCACCTGTTATAGGTTTTAAAGCATGACTAGTAATTAGCCAATGAAGGAAATGAAAGATGGCCCAGTGGAGAAGGATGTGGAATTAATCTGTTACATGTTGAGTTTAGATGTCCATGATGTCTTCTATGGGGATGTCCTCTGACAGATTCATAGACAGCAAGGACTAAAGGGGTATATATGCATGAATGGGTATAATGTAAATGGGTATATACACGCAAACATAGCAAAGAGGCTGTGGAAAAACAGAGGTGAAGTGATTCTTGAGAACAGGAAGATTGGAGAAGGGACCATATCTGAGAAGGCTTCAAAGAGATACATTTGAGCTGGTTTAAAACATTACTAAGAATTTTCTGGGAATATACTTCATGTGTTAGCAACAGGGAAGAGATATTCCAGGAAAAAGGCACAGAAGTGTGAGAAAAGAGTGATCAGCTGCCAACCATGAACACTGAGAAATGACCACCCTGGAACGCACATGGAGTGTTCATATTCCCTGGTTCTCTACTGCTCCATCCTCTGGCACCCTGATTAAGAGGAGCAACAAAGGAGGAGCCTCCGAATAAAACACTGAAGGAAGGATCCACTAGAAAGGTCTAAAAAATACTGATACAAAGCTCTATTCAGTGACTTGGGTAAACGGGTCAAAGAGAAAATGGTTGTGGTATAGTGTCGGAGAATTGGGAGGCAGGTGAAAAATCACGTGCCAGACAA
Source organism: Canis lupus dingo (assembly GCF_003254725.2). Classification (NCBI taxonomy): domain Eukaryota; kingdom Metazoa; phylum Chordata; class Mammalia; order Carnivora; family Canidae; genus Canis; species Canis lupus. Next base: position 17,879,446 of record NC_064271.1, read on the forward strand.
CCGTAAGTGTTGGCATCGTCAAAGAACCTACAGAGTAAGGACAGAAGGCAGATAGCAAAGTAGAGAAGATGGGAATAGAAAGGGAGTGTTGAAGGACTTTGGGCAGCCGGGAAAGGTACCCAACCTATTCAGTTAAATCCCCCAAAACAAAACAGAAATGAAAGAAATTGGTGCAAGAGTCCAGGCTGAAAAATCAAAAATGCAGAAAAGCAGATTCAAACCTGGTAATTGAGGTCCTAACTCACACACGTTTCATATTCATACCCATTTTTAGCACAGCGAATACATCCTTGTCTGCCTATGTGCTCATCACCTATCCCCGTTATGGCCTCTGTGCCAACCTCAGCAATGAAAAACTAGGTCAAAGAAAAACACACCTTAATGGGCTTGCCTGGGAAGGAATGAAGGATGTGGAATGCTTTGCCTGGCGGTTGATTTTTAAGCCTAGGCTTAAAGATATATGCTGAGAACTATCAGAGAATGTATTGAAAGTTGCAATAGAAAGTCCCATTATCTTTAATGGGACTTTCATGGCTAATTCCCTGTGCAGTGCTGAAAATGTGCCCCTTAAATTCGATTGCTTTTTTGCCTGAAGATATATGGAGTGAGTTGAGTATTCAATTTGGCTGTGCTTCTGCTGCCAGGATCTCTCTCCAGCTGTTGCCCATCACTTCTGCGTTTGTTTGTTCCGTTTGTTCTGTTGTTTTGCGCAGCACCCCTCTCTGCCTGCCACCTCCTTGCCTTCTTTTCAAATGCTCATTAACCCCTTGATTTTCAGCTCTCAGGCTGTGACACATAGGAATCCAGAATGGATCTTCGTGGGAAGATTTCATCCTTACTGCCTGTTTGACAAGAGTCAAACAATAATCTTGAAAGCCCAATAGACGTAATTACAGGTTCCCTTATGGCTTATAAATAGCAAATGACTTTTCTTTCATGAACCATGGCTTACACTTCTCTTTCTCCGGGTTTAACCACTGCTCATACCATGTCTTTTGACTAACAACTCTGCATGAATTTTGATAGTACTTGGAAAATATACATTATAATATGTCCAATTAATTATCACAGTATTAATTCATTAACTATTAATTACTCTGATCAAAGTTATCATGGGAAGATTTCATCAGTACTGCCTGTTTGACAAGAGACAAACAAAAATCTTGAAAGTATCAATAGACATCCAGAGGTTATTTCTATAGAATCTACTGGAAACTTGCCTGAGTGATTATGGGCTTTTGGACTGCAACTATTGTTAGACTGTTACTCACATTTTATTAAAGGAAGAATGTAAATATTTAGTATCTTATTAGACATGTGTATGTGTATATATCAGATGAGTGAATTCTTTTATTGTTGAAAACAAGTATCTGCTCTTTTTTCACATAAATGTATTTATGTGTTTTATTGGAAAAAGCACCTTCTCTGTTTCAGGGGAACAAGGACATAGGTGTTAGGTTTTAGAAACCCCTATAAACTTGTGGCAATTTTCTCAAGCTTTCCATTTGTCACAGACACTTTGCTAAGAGTGACCATGGTGGGAAAGATCAATAGGTTGACAGTGGGCCTTTCCATATTAATTTTGCAGAGGCTCTGCCTGTGTAGAACCATAGCAGTCACCTGGGAACTGAGCAGTATTTAACATACTGCATTTAGCCCTCAGGTGTTTGATTCTTTCTCTGTGTAAGGTAATAAAAGGGAGCAGGGGAAAGAAACAACATTAAACAATTAGTTTTTTCATTCAGGTGCTTCATTCTGGTTGTCAGTAGACTTTTTACAGTGGCTCTCTGTGCTCAGTACTTAAAAGTAATTAGAAGCCAGAATAAATGAGATCACTGCGGGAATGAACATGCTTTACACAGAACAGTGCATTTTATATAGAAAAATGCAGATCTGTGGTAGAGAAGGCACGCAGTCTCCCTTCAGTTTATTTTTCCTACTTGATTGCTTTACAATCGATATATTACTTAGCATGCTTCAAATCTAAATCCTTTTTAATCATGAATGTATTTTCGTATGATGGGGTCTACATTCATAGTGAAGTGGTTTGGGCTGGCTGAATTAACCCCTACCAAAACAATGCATTTAAAGTACAAATGCTGAGACCACGATTGTGATTGTTGACTTATGGATGTGGGGAGCTGTAATTTCTAAATGTAGTAATCCACATGATGTGACTTTGGTATGATGGAAAGAGCCCTGGATTTTGAATCAGAAAACTGGTTTTGAATCCTGTTACTTCCTCTCTGTGACTGTGATTACATCACCTGGTCTCTCAGGGACTTATTGGTGAAGTGGGAATAATGATTTCTTTCTGAAAAAAGATGGCAGAGGAATAAATGAACAATACATGTGAAAGCATCTACTGCAAGACCTGGCAATAGTGAACACTGGGTTTTTCTGTCTTCCTCTGTTTCTGATAATGAATCCATCTTCTCATTGCAGAGAAAAAATATGAAATACAAGTTTAAAAGAACTAGATCAAGGATGCCTGGGTGGCTCAGTGGATGGGTGCCTGCCTTTGGCTCAGGTCATAATCCTAGGATCCGGGATCAAGTCCCGCATCGGGCTCCCTGTGAGGGGCTTGCTTCTCCCTCTGCTGTGTCTCTGCCCCTCTCTCTCACTTTCTGTGTCTCTCATGAATGAATAAATAAATCTTTAAAAATAAGATAAAATAACTAGATCATACCTACTAAATAGGGGAGACCTTGTAAGAACTATTTTTTTTTAAATCACAGTGGGTGCAAAGGAGGTCTTAAATGAGTTCTTACCATGAAGAAGAAGTGGTAATTTTGTGATGTGATACAGGTGCTAGCAAACCCTACTGTGGTAATCATTTTGCAACACATAAGTGTATCAAATGAACATGTTACACACCTTAAACTTGCAAAATGTTATATGTCAATTATAGCTCAACAAAGCTAGAAAAAAAGTCATAATAATGTCAGTATAGTATGAAATAGGAGTATGAAAAACATAAGAGTTAACTCCTCTCATCTGTAAGAAATAGAATACACAAAACACTGGGTTCTATGGGAACTTATTTTTAGAATTCTCCTTTGGTATCTTGTAGAAAGTCATTCAAGAGCAGCAGAACAGGATCCCTTTGTATTCAAGGACAGGAAGTTTTCTTTTCTGATGTCAAAACCCAAGAGTATGTGTTAGAGACAAATATTTAGAACTTGAAAAGAATCAGATGCTACCATTTGTTTATTCTTTCATTCATTGAGAGGAAAAAGAAAACTATGGAGCACCAGTGTGTGGCATGCACCATGCTATACCAAAGCAGAGAGTCCTTGGTGTCACTGTACTTAAATATGAGGTCTTGACAGAAGAACCACGTTGGAAGTCAGACAGCCATAATCATGGAGCATGGGTTCTCTTTAATGATGACAATAGGAGAGAGGTGGTCAGAAGATTGAGTTGAGATTTTAAATGAAATGACCCAAGGAATAGATTTATAAGTTTCAAAGTGCAATAGAGAAGAATATATAACATGTCATGTTGACACTATGAAAGAAGGGATTCTGTTAGTTTCAGATGTTTTCTTCTGAACCCAGAAAATACTGATAAATAGAAATATATTTATAAGTATAAATTAAACAATAAGGAATTCACTCATCTGATATATACACATGCCTAATAAATATTAAATATTTACATACTTCCTTTAAGAAAATATGAGTGACAGTCTAACAGTAGTTGCAGTTCAAAAGCCCATAATCCTCACTCAGGCAAATTTCCAGTAGATTCTATAGAAATAACCTCTGGATGTCTGTTGAGGTTTTCAAGATTTTTGTTTGTCTCTTGTCAAACAGGCAGTACTGATGAAATCTTCCCATGATAACTTTGATGAGAGTAATTAATAGTTAATGAATTAATATTGTGATAATTAATTGGACATATTATAATGTATTTTTTCCGAGTACTGTCAAAATTCATCCAGGGTTGTTAATCAAAAGACATGATATGAGCAGTGGTTAAACCCGGAGAAAGGGAAGTGTGTAAGCCATGGTTCATGAAAGAAAAGTCATTTGCTATTTATAAACCATAAGAGAATCCATGATTACATTTTTACTAATGTTTATTGTCCCTCTACTGCATTTATTACTTCATCAAATTTATTTAATCAGTGAACACTTCTTGAACAAATAAATAAAATGCATACAATACATTGAACAAATGCAGAGTATAAAGAAATGAATCTTACCTTTTAGGAGTATACTTTTAATAATACCATTGGCATACATGAAGAATTCGTGTCATTTTTTTTCAGTAAGTCTAAATGAAATGCTTACTGAGTCCTGGGAAGTATGTAGGATCTAGGAAGGCCCATCAGTTCAAATACCAGTCCAGCGTAGCAATGGCGGTAGTGGTAGTGGTAGTAATATTAATGAAAATTGCTAACATTTATTAAGAACATGCTCCCTGTATTAATTAGTTAAGTTATACCCTGTGTTAAGTACTAGACATGAATTATTTCATTTAATCCTGGAAATAATATTATAACATAATATATCATTAAACTTGATTTACAGATGGGGAAACAGTTTCAGGAGCTTAAGTAACTTGCCCAACTTCACACAGTTTTAGCAAATCCAAGCTCCAACTCAGGAAGTTTACCTGCAATGCCTATGCTCTTTAGCCCCACACTTTTCCCACAAGTATGCTATAGCGTGATAAGAGATATGATGTGTGACCCAAACCAAGCATGTGAGATCATATACATGAGGGAACAGCACATGAGAACTATGAGAGGTGGTGATTTCAGAGAACCGTACACAGTAGAGTGGAATAACAAAGAAGGAAAAACCAGGGACCATATTGTTAACATCTTGTATTGCATGTTAAGAAGTGGAAGTCATTTGAATCTTTGCATTTTCATCTGCATTTTTTTAAAGATTGTACTTATTTATTTATTTAGAGAGAGAGAGAAAGAGAGCAGGTGAGTAGGGGGAGGGGCAGAGAGAGAGGGAGAGAGAGAATTTCAGGCTGACTCTGAGCTGAGCACAGAGCCCAACGTGGGGCTTGATTTCACAACTCTGAGATCATGACCTCAGCCAAAATCGAGTTGGATGTTCAGCCAACTGAGCCACCCATGTGCCCATTTCATCTGCATTTTTAAACAATCACCTTTGTTACACGGTAAAAACAGTGGCAAGACTAGGAAGAGTCAGAGTGAGATTGTACCAAAATAGGAGAGCTTGATGACATAGTAAGAAATAGGAAATTAAGTTAGCATGAAAGGTACTAGAGTTAGGTACGTTAACATGTGGAATTGCACAATACATTCATCTCTTATAATGGATGAGTTTATTTTGAGTGGCTTGGGGGCTTATAACATTTCTCCACCTGGAATTGAAGCAGTGGGTAAATCATAAATAACTAGAAACAGACTTTAGGAAAGCTATGATTTTAATCTTGACTGCACTCATTCTGGGAAGGTTTTGTAAAAGTGGGAACAGTAAAGATACTAAAAATACCATTTCGCAAGAAAACTTTAAGGAATTAGATAATTTCTACATCTTATTTCTTCTAACTATTTTCTTCTGAAGCCCATATCAATGGAGAAGCTCTGACCTGGGTATTTTTCCTACTACAGCTGCTTGTTTTATTATAGCTGAATAAGATGGGAGCATGAGAAAAGCACAAAGAAGTAAAGACACTTGGAAACTGAGCAGAATCATTTATATTTCTCCAACAAGGAGAAATGTGTTCTTAGTTCAAAGATTGTTGAAACTAATCTGCCTTAGGCTACCCAGGACAGAAGTTCTGATGATGCTGTAGAGTGCATAAAATCAGGCGATCATCAGAGCCTTCCATCTGTCATAAAAGCTTCTGTGTATAAGAGTAGTGTGCAAAGAGCAGTAGTAGCTGCTTTGTTCCAGTTTATTTCACCTACTTCATTCTCTTGAGATTGAAATAGTCATTATTTCTCTGCAAAACTTGAATGCTGCCCTGGTAATCAGCTTAGTAAACTATCTCAGAGAGCCACAGCTGATTAGAGTCCTAATAACTTGTTTGTGACAGTCACTTGAACAAGTATAATGGGTCTGGTTTTTAATTAAAGGAGAAAAAAAAAAGATGACTTCTATAGGAAAAGGAGAAATTATTTCATGTTTTAAAATATAAATCTATAGGACTCTAGATGTACATACCTATAACCATATAAAGACGTATAACTCATGTGAAGAATATTATCAAAATAATAGGTACCTCAGGATGTCCTTAATATAGACTCTGAGGGATGCATTTGACCTTAGGGAATTTTCTCCTTCTTGTTTCCATGACTAAAGGCAGCATTGGAGTTATAAAGGATGGTGAAAATGAGGTAGGACAAGTGGAAGTCCAGAGGTAAAAAAACAAAATCAGACCTCCAGTAATTACGTAGAATTCCGCATGGGACAAAACTCACTGATTTCAGAATTACAAAGTATTTGTTTCACTTTATATTTATCTAGTACAAAATCTAATTAACCTTCCTATTGATGCAAATGATTCAGATGAGTTTTAATACTTAGGCAGTTTATATAGATTGTTAAGAGGTCATGGCTAATGCCACCATTTGCAGAACTGGTCAAAACTGTTGTTTGACATATGGTCCCTTACACTTAGAAGACCCCAACACATGCTGTTAGATGTGGTTATGTGCTTCCCCAAAATCCTGTTTTTCTAACAAGAAAATCATTCTGCTAGTGATACTGCATGAGCACACACACACAAAAAAAAGAACATACTTTTCCAAGTGCCTCAATTCTACTATTTTTGCACAAAATAGTTAAAATAGCTGCTCAAGAAGCCTTTGAAGTCTCAACATGTATCCCTAAATCCAGTGACTCCAGTGGGTTTTGTTTGGAGGATAATTTTCAGTTATAATTAAGTACGTAAAAAAAAAAAAAAATTAAGTACGTAACATTATTGAGGAGTACAATAGATTTTCAATGTTTAGCCTCAATTCTAACAAATATGAAGAAATAAAAAGCAAACTACCCCTTGCTAAAGGTTGCATTTTCTATTTTAATGTTTCTCACTTTATCATCTACATCATGTCAGTTTACAGCAAATTATTGTGGCTGCAAATTCAGAGCTCTTCATCACACCAGTGTTTCATGTGTTTTCTTTGCGTCAGAATCTGAATGACCCTTCTCTACTAGTAATAGGAAAGCTTGGAATCACCCCCAAGAGAGAACAATCTAATGATTAGCTACTAAGGAAAACATCGGAACTCTGACTGTGAGCTAAGAGTCTGCAAATAAATTCACTGTCCGAAAACAGAGCTTAAAGCCGTAAACCTCACATTGTTCTGGTTTCCCTCACCAGTTTGCCTGTAAGTTACTACATCGCCCTTGTGGCCCAAAAGGGGTGATGCATGTCCCCAAGTGCTCAATTTATGCATTTCAACCCTTGGGAGATTGGCTTCCTTGTTCAGTACAATTTGAATCAACATTAAATGAAGCATTAGAGCTCAGGAGGTCTTAAAAGGTAATTGGGAATTTTAAAAACCAATAATGTTTAAAAAGGTAATTAGGAGTAAAACTGATGTTCTTGTCTGGAATCATGGTAAATGTATAGAAGATCTTTGGGTTTTGAGAATCTTTTATGTCATTTATTATACAAACGCCATGAATCATCTCAAAGAGAAGGATTGACATTTTTTTAAAAAAAGGACTAATACAAAAAAATTAAAAATAAATAAAAATAAAAAGGACTAATACAACTTACTTCAAGATTTGAAGTCTTACAAAGTGAACTAAATATAGTATAACAGATATGAGTTAATAAATGATCAAAACACAATATGTCACATTTGGACTAATTTAGGAAAATAAGGTTTGTCTCTCCGGTGAGACTTAGTTGAGGGGGAGGTTTGGATGCTGAACATTCCATCTGAAAATTGGATCGAGGAACAGGAGGCTGTTTCGTATACTTTCCCTGACGTTTCCCTCTATAGTTTGACATATACAATAAAATTGATATCTGAGGTCTAGGATCAGTTGGGACAAACATATGAAAGAAAAATCACAAAGAAACATATTAGCAAGTGCCAAATTATAATCAGGTGAACTCTACTTCCACCAATTCCCAATGTATAAGAGATAATGGTGGAAGTTTGTCATTAACATCACGAACTTATAATCATATAATACCATAATTTTATAAGATTAAATTATAGTTTTATAAAATTAACCACAAGGTTATTTTAATGAACATCTTTTTAAAAAATAAAAAGTAGAAAATAGCTTTTGTAAAAAGTTAAAATTTACAATGGGGTTTGGGAAATAGGATCTATGAAAGCTCACGTTCCTCAGATTTTTCAAGTAATGTGTGTCCCATAATGAGCACAGTTAGGCTGACTTATGGTGTGAGCTGAGGAACAAAGAGGGGTGGGGATAGCATCTCCGCAGACATGGCTAAGTGATCACGCATGCCATTTCGGGTCATTCTTAGGACATTCATGAGGCCGGTATGCCAGCTTTTGTCATTTCACAGGAGGCTGAGAGAGAAGAAGTGACCTGGCCAGAGTCCTACAAGACATCCTCAAATCCTAGAACCTCTGGTTGTGACAACCATATAGCAACTGCCATTCTACATTTAGAACAGTTTTCTGATATTTTGAAAGACACTCCCAATGTGGACAGACATTCCTTATTTGAGGAGAGGCTTATGCAGTGGTACCATAATGTTGACCATGAGCAGAAAGAAGTTCTGGGTAGGGTGGAATAGGTGCGGTGCTGGGAAGATGGGAGTAGAGAATGAAAGAAGGGTTGGTAGAAATCCTTAAGCATCAGGATGAAGGGCTGGCTTTTGTAAATGTTGCCTGGAAAGTAACTGAAGATGCTTTGAATACAGTATTGATAGCATATTAAGGATAGATACTTAGTAAATTATTCTGATAATTTGCTTAACAAATTGTTGTTTTACATCACATAATGTAAATGTTGACTTTTTTTCTTCATATCAACTAAGAAAATAAAAGTCTTACTTACTCCTAAAATCTGACTCCCAAGGCCATGCATGTTGGGGCCCAGACTACTTCTATAACTTCATCTCCTTCTCCTCTCTGTGTGCCCCTGGACTTTGAGCTCCACACTTGCCCTTAAGCCGACAGAACATGCATTAACCTCAGGGCCTTTGCACTTGCTCTCCCTGAAGTGACTTCCCCCAAAACAGCACCTCTCTCTGGCATTGCATCCTGTTCACTTTCTATTCTTTTAAAAACTTCCCTTTTCTAGATAACTTATCACCACTTGATATTACATATTTGCTTCTTTCTTTCTTCCTTCCCTTGAAATGTGACCTCCAGAAGTGATGGGATTTTTTTTTTTTCTGTTTGCTGTTGCATCCCCAGGACACTGGGGAGTGGATAAAGATTTTGGAGCCTGCAGTTAGGTGCCCTTTTAAAGAAAAAGTTAGAAAAACTACAAGACAAAATAGAAATGAAACTTAATATTTATTTATTTGGAATGCAAAAAAATTACAAAGTTTACAATGCTAGCAAGTACCACAAGCATTATAAAATCTGAAAAACAAAAGACTTTTTATTACTTAATTGCCGGACCCATCTCTATGCATTTTTCCTCCACAGTTTTTGGTAACATACTCTTTGATTGCCTCTTTAAATTATAATAATTTTATAATATAATCTTCTATAGAAAGAATAGGAATATAATTGGTTTTTTTCTCCAGTATAGCCGATCAGATTTTTTTAAGAAAAATCATTGATTAGAAACACCTTTTAATTTCAGCATTATTGCTACATCTTTTATACAATTTTTTAATTGTTGTCCAGTATGAGAATCCCTATAAGATTCTGTAGCATATGAACCATAATATTTGGAAGAATATTTCACAGACTAGCTTCTGGCTCTATACATTTCTAGCCTGTTTTTTTCTCCACCACACACAGTCCTAGGCGCCCTGGGATACAAACATTGCATTACAACTTCAGGCCCTGCTGCCTCCATTTCAGCATTAGGTGATTGAGTTTGCACAATGGGCAGTACAAATACTCTGGAATCCATTTCTACACCAGAATACCATAATAACCTACCTGTACATGGAAGTGACTGTGAATCATGTATGTAGGTTCCAGTCAACCTAGCCTAAGTACACAATAATTCTACTTCCTTTAGCTCAGTTCCAGAAATAGTCATGCCCATCCGAACACTCTACAGCACGACAGAGGGGAGTTGGGATAGACATGGTTAAGACAGCAATCATAACCATTTGCAGTTAAAACATTTTGCTGTCGCAAAATCTATAAAGGAATGTGGCTCTGTGAACAATTTGCTAGGGATCCATACCAGTAAGGGACCCTGAGTCTCAGCCCTTTTTAGCTTGGTAGTAAATCCATTTCTTCCAGCATCTAATAGTACTTGTAGATACAAAGTAGACATTCAAAATATATTTGTTGAGTGAATGAATGAACTAAAGTTACTTCTTTGAGGCTTTTCCATAGTACTGTAAATCAGAGAGCCTTTCAAATTAAATTGGACCCATTAGCTACAGGTTATATTTATCATATTAAAACTCTGCTGAATCTCTGATGTGATGTGGGATCTATTCTTAATACAAAATATGTCAAGAAGATTTATTCCTTATAAGCACAGATATATTGACCCTTTCTTGTTTCTTTCTATGGAGAAATTCACAATTTCTGCATAATTTTATAGCCCTGTCAAGTACATTTTCTCAGGAGTATGCCCTAAGCAGAGCTATTACTTGGAATGTTTTACTACTCAAATTATGGAACAACTTTCTTCAGTGTATATGTTATATTTGCCTTTTTAGGAAGGACAAAGTCTACTCTGTCACCTTTAATTTTTTTATTTTTGCGAATCCCAGGAAAAGAATTGTCTAAATTTTTAAAATGATACTATACAGCTAGAAGGAGCTGAAAACTGAAGGCCCAAGTTTTCCAGGATGGAACCAAAATATAAATTTATTTAAATTTTAAGTTAACTGCCTAATATGAAAATAGAGATGGTGCTAGGAAGGAAATTGACAGGTCCAATATGAATTCTTAGCTGAACGGATTTGCTTAGGATTCACAGCCTTCATAACTCTCCTTCATTTTCTTATCCACGGTTAGCAGAGCTATCTCACTGCTAATCACTGAAGTACCTATAAAACCAAATGATCTTTTATAAAACCTGACTCTGAGTATCCATTTATGAACCATTGAAAAACCATGTGCCACTTTCTGGATCTGGAATCTTTCCGAGAATGTCAGAATCAAAATGCTTCTTGTAATGCTGAATTTTTCCATTTGACATTCAGATTGAGATAGCTGAGAGAAGAGAAAAAGCTTGGATGCAAATAGCGATATATTAACGGCAGTGTTGTAGCCTTACTGCTGGGCTTTCTTCCACGTGCTTAATTCAGGAGAATGGAATAGTGTGAGGTTGTGATGAAAGAAGTAGGCCTCCATTGGACAAATCAATGGTGAATCAAACACGGGCAGTATTTCCCACATTGACCTCATTGTATCTTTTTAAATGTTTTACTTTTTCAAAATTTCAAATTAATCTTGGGACCTAATTGGAACATACACAGTGGTTAGTAGGGAAAGGTAAATATAGGTAGACAAAGCCATCTGTTTTGGGTAGGATAGTGAAAAAAAAGCATACACATCCATTATAAGGTAGATTTTTCTATTAGGTAATGCATGTGTATTGGTTTTAAAAAGTGACCCTTTGAGGTACCCTCTCAGGGAGCCTGGTACTGGTCATGCTGATTGATTGGGAGTTTAGAGTAAAATGTTTTAAAGTCAAAGTCTCTGGCAGATAATTTGCTATTGTACTGTTGTTTATTATAGCTTGAAGTAGGGAGAAATAAATCTGTTTAAAAATATTTTTAAATGGATAAAATTATAGACTGCTTGTTAAAAATCCTTCACAATAAGTAAGTGTTATAAGTAGAGGAGGGCAAGTCATGTTTTATCTAGAACAGACATATTTCAGTTTGATTAGAAAAAGAAAACAATTTTTTCCTTAGTGTCATTCAGCTAGTGTAATGAGCATTATTGATTAAAATGTTAGAATCAATAAGGATCTAAAATTGGAGTAGAGGAGACTTTAAGGAGGTAAAAAAGACTGTGCTCTGTCAAGCAAGCTGACAATTAAATGCTTTGTGAAAAACTGATTTTCTTAAGCGTGAACGGTCAACGGTACTTCTTGGCTTTCATGGGCATATGCCGTTCTAGGGCATGCAGGAACATGTAAATCAACAAATATATATTGTTATCAGATTCATACACTAAATATTTGTAAATATCACATACTACGGAAAGCTAATTGTAACACATTAGCCCATCTGACTATGTATTATTAAGCTTTGTAAAGAGTTCTGTGTCATGTTAATGCTTGTTGGGTCATTGAACAGCCAATGAAACTTAACATGTTTCTTCTTAGAATCCAATTATGTATAATAATACAATTACATGTTGTCAAGTTCTTTCTAAAATTTTAGCAGTAATGTTTAAAGCCCCTTATTCCTCTTCTTCTTAATTCAGCAGTATCAAAATCTAGCAAATGTATTGGACTTCTGTAGTGCAGCATAAGTGAATTAGATATATCTCGGATAGTAGCAATTGCATTATAGACCTTCCATTTGCAAGGAAAAACTGACCAGACTTAGGTAAATACATGTGTAAAAAAACACCAAACTATGGGGAGGTAAATTCAAAATAGAAAAAAGTCAGTCGAAATATTCATAAATAGAAAAGCGAAGTAAAAAAAAAAATGTGGTCATATGAATTTTATGAAAAACATCTAAACATAGTGAGCATTTTAGTGAAATGTATGCAAAAGATACCCCTAAAGAACAATTCAGAGAACAGCACCTGAAAATGTTAACAAATAAACATAGCCTCTAAGAGCTGCCAAAGAGAAAAATGTGGCAGGACATAAAAGAAATGCCTTAAAAGTGAAGGCAAAGGACAAAGGCATACCAATCACTAAATTCAGGGATTGAATTCTGAATTTTCTCAGGGTTGCTCTGGGCATCACATTCCTGTATAACTAATTAAAAATTCCTTTCAAAAATTTTACAGTCCTTTAGACTGGGTCCAAGAAACATACTTTAAAAAAATAGATTCTGGGGGCACCTGGGTGACTCACTCAGTTAAGCGTTGGCCTTCTGTTCAGGTCATGATCCAGAGTCCCCGGATCACCCCAGGTTGGGCTCCCTGCTCAGTGGAGAGTCTGCCTCTCCCTCTGCCTCTCACCCCACTCATGCACTCTTGCAAACTCTCTTTCTAATAATTAAAATTTTTAAAAATAAAAAATTTTGATCTTCATGAATAATAATTTTACTGTTTATTTTTCTAAGATATTCGGCATAAATTGGTATAAATCTATTAACTATCATGTAGACTTGTATGAAAAATTAGGTATTCTTTTCTTTTAAGTTAAAAGAATCTCAGAAAAAAATAATAAAATACCAGTAAGATACTAGTAAAAATAATATCTGATAATAGAAATTATTTTATTTCTGTTTTTTTATGTTTATGTATATAAACTCTTTCATAAACAGTTCATTATGAGTTTGTTAAATTTAAATACTTAGTTTAGGACCCCAATCATGTAGTTCTATAATCTATTTTTAACCATATATCCTAGGGATGCCTGGGTGTCTCAATGTTTGAGCATCTGACTCTTGATCTCAGCTCAGATCTTGATCTCAAGGTCACAGGTTCAAGCCCTGCATTTGGTTTAAAAACAAAACAAAACAGGTGTTCTGTGTAAAAAAAATCAATGGTTCATTGTCTAGTTGCTTCCATTTTGGCTCGGTATTTTTGTTTTGTTTTGTTTTGTTTTGAAATTAGTGTAGGGAAAAATAATTTTCCCTCTATCTTTCTGAGTTCTTAGCTAAGACCCCTATAGTAAAAGACAGATTAATGAGAAAAAAACAAATAGAAGTTTATCAACATGTATACCTCATGAGTACATGGGGGATACCCAAAGAAACATGAGTAACCCTCTGAGAAGGCAGATTTAAAATAGTTTATTCTGTTTCCCTTCATTAGTAACCCATGCTATCTTGAAGTGCTTAATGGGAACCATGGCATTTGACTTGCTTTTGCCTTTGCACACAGATGCACCCTGAGTGTGACCCTGGAGCAGGCCATCATTCTGGCCAGAAGCCACGGGCTGCCTCCTCGCTACATCATGCAGGCTACAGATGTGATGCGGAAGCAGGTAAGCCTCACGCGCAGTTTAGGAATTGTTTTCTAGGACCTAGATTTGAAGGTTTCTTTTAATCAGGATTTATCAGGTTTCATCAGAATTAATCAGCATTTATCAGATGTCTGATGGATGCCTGGACGTGGAGGACATCTTTCCAGGCTCACAGGGTAAATGTGAACAAGAAACACTCCTAGGGATGAAGGGCAGTACAGACATCTGTGTGAGGGTTCTCCAAGAAATTTAGCCAATCTATAACACAGAGATGTCTAAGGAGGTAAGCTGAAGGAGGAAAGGGGTTGGATGGGCATATTGGGCAAGAGTGGATTTGGGGCTTAGGTGAAGGATGAGGTCAAAGGATGCATGGCATTTTCAGGGCATTGCAGGTGATTTACTAAAGGTCTGGGAATAGATTGAAGAAGGGAGTGGATACAAAGAAGAGGGAAGAATTGAGGGGCCTGCTTGCTCCTGGAGCTCCCAAAGGGAATTCCAAGCCATGCCGAGAAACTTGTGCATTATTCTAAAAATAAAGCACATACCTCAAATTTTCCTTCAAAGGATGAATAGCAATCTTAGAAATGTCATTAGGTCACTGAAGTATTTACAGGTGGGAATATACCCTCTTATAAAGAGGAGGGATGTTTGATATTATACCCAATAGTATTTTAAATGTGACAGTTTGGTTTTGGTTTTTAACTCTTAAAATTCTTTAAAAGATGAGAAAAATGTACCAACCTCCAATTTATTGATCATTAGGAAAATGTACCTAATCTCATAGGAAAGACAGAGCTTATTAGAAACACAGAAGAAGTTTGAAAAGATCAATTTTCTATTTCATTCTGCCACTTTTTCCCAGGGTTACCACAAAAAATTGCTCAGTTGGTTTGAATTGCCCAATGATAGTGAGTTTGGTTATTTTTTAAAGATTTACTTACTTATTTGAGAGAGAGAGAGAGCATGAGGAGGGAAAGGGAGAGAGTCTCAAACAGACTTTCCACTGTGCCTGAGCCCCCTGTGGGGTTGATCACACAACCCTGAGATCTGGACCTGAGCTGAAACCAAGAGACACTTAACCAACTACACCACCCAGGTACCCCCAAGTGACTTGGTTTTTAAGATATGCTTTTGTAGTTAAAACTGCTTTATTTACTCAAGACTTGGTGTATAACTCTTACACAAACATACAAATCCCTGTGGGTTTGCTCCCAAGATTACACTACAGAATAAAAACAAAACAAAACAAAACACATGGAGACAATCAAGAGGCCAGCAGCAGTTTGGAGTCTGCAATGCAGAAATAAGGTGCAACCAGAGGATCTACACTGGAGCTTCAGGCTGGGAACCCTGGAGCTGGAGACTGAAAAACCAGGATCTCATAAAGCCCAAGAGGGATTTGTTAAGTAAAGGTTAGGTCCACAAGAAGCACAGGACGCACTGTGGTTCAGCTGGAAAAGGGCAAA
Organism: Canis lupus dingo; assembly: GCF_003254725.2. Lineage (NCBI taxonomy): Eukaryota > Metazoa > Chordata > Mammalia > Carnivora > Canidae > Canis > Canis lupus. Next base: position 17,895,092 of record NC_064271.1, read on the forward strand.
TAAGGATGCAAATGCCAGCAGATTTTGGAAGGATTTTTTGGAAGATTGATATACAAATTTGGTTTTAAAAAGTAGATCAGGGTAAACTTGTGATTATCCATACAAAGATCAAGTTTGGGATGCCAAAAATACAGAAAGAGACTAAACATTTTATTTCACTCTGCTGCTGTGAGAGGAAGTTTGCAATAAGACTTGGAGGAGCCGTCTTAAAATTATGGTTTTTGGCAAGACTAAGAGACTAGTATTAGCCTGTTTTCAAATAGTCTAGTATGGGAGTCATCATGAATTGCCTGGGTATACATTCATACTATATGGACTTTAATAATCAAAACCTTTGAATTCTCACAACTGAGAAAACAGAGATAGATAAAATAGAGAGAGAAAGTAAAAATCATATTTATATGAGCTTTAATGACTTTTTAACCAGTGCAAACCTTTCTGAGGTACAATGTACCTATGATATTTACATATATTATTAGTATATATGATTATGTATTGATATAACTTATGGCAACTGAAAAGTTTTGAAGTTTCTTGTAAAATCCTTGTTGATTTCTGAATTGTGACACTTTTGAGTATTTATCACTTCTTCCCCCTTCCATATTTTAAAAATAAATACATTTAGAATGGGTAGCTTCCCTCCATTGTTGTTTGTTTCTCTTCTCCAAGTGGCTTAGAGACAAAGACTGATTTCTCACTTCTGCATGAAAGATCAGAGAGCTTGAGGCCTTCTTTTTGGAGAAACTGGGCTAAACTGATGCACAGAGATATTTTTGCAATATTCCTTCTGTTGCCCATCCTCTCCCCAGTGTTCAGCTGTTACAGGTGGTGGGGTTAGTGGCAGGGATCAACTCTGCAAGCCAACTCTACCTGCCTGCAATCTGAGTAGTTAGAACACAGGTGGGAATCAAAGATCTAACTTTTCTCTTCCTTTGCCTCTCAATCATGTAGATAAAATTCTCCGGAGACTGAGTGGTTGGGATATTTGCCAGGTTAATGAATAATATTTTCTAAGATCTTTAGTTTCTGAAGAAGAAGCTCTTCAGTATGACTTATCCTTCTAACTCCAGTATTGTTTTCATGTACAGATTTTGTAGACTTGTTAAATGCCCTGATTGAGTTGGAAGGAAAGCTGAAAGATAGAAGGAAGGGTACTATGCCCTTTCTAATGTTTTGATAACGATTATTATAATCCTAGGCAGCACTTTTACCTAACCAACTGATCTGATTAACAAAAGGCTTGAGGGGAAAGTTCTCATTGACATTAGAAACAAAGTTTTCTATCCTATAAATTATATGTTCCAAGTATTATTTGGTAGGAGCCTATCTCAAAAATTTTTTGAGCTTTTTAATAAAACTGGAATTTCAAATAATTCTATCTCCTTACCTATAATATCAGAGCATTATACTGGGCACCAATAACAAAGACTGGTGGTCCTTGCCCCATCTCATGGTGGTCACTAGAGACAAATCATCATGATACAGACACCAACAGACAGGTGGTATACAACCTCAGTGTTTTAGGACATGAGACAGGTAATAAATGAGTGAGTGACTAGACTGTGAGCCCCTCAATGGCTGGGACACTGAGTATGTTTATTTTGGTGGCATGGGTTTCCAGAAAAGTACCTAGCAGAGAGTACGCACTGAATGATGTGTGGGCAATGAATTAGTTCTAACTAGGATAACTGGGAAAAGGCTTCATGCTGAAAGTGATAATATGATAGTGGCTTAAGAGCATAGATTCTTGAGCTGAACCACCTCAGTTTGAGTCCCAGCTCCATTGTTTACTATCTGTATCATTTGGGACAAGATTCTAAGTCTCTCTGTTACTTAGTTTCCTCATTATTAAAACAAAGATAATAATAATAGCACTTGCCTCATAGTGGTGTGAGGATTAAATAAAGCAGTATACTCAATGTACTTAAAACAGTGCCTGATACAGTGAATGACCAATTATTGCCCAAGATGATATTTGATTTGAGCCTGGAGGGATAAAAGTGATATGGATAAGTAGGAAAGAGGAGAGAGGGGGTATTTAGGTAGAGGGAGCAAGTATCAGGGCACCTGGGTGGTGCAGTCAGTTAAGCATCCAACTCTTGGCTTCAGCTCAGGTCATGACATCAGGGTCATGAGATCGAATCCCACATCAGGCTCTGCACTCAGCGTGGTGTCTGCTTAAGTTTCTTTCTCCCCCTCCCTCTGTTCCTCTGTGCATGTGTACACTCTCTCTCTCTCTCTCTCTCTCTCTCTCAATTAATCAATCAATCGATCTTTTTTTAGGTGCAAGTATGGCATGCGGCGTATATGAAGAATTATTTAGTTGAATTCACTCTGGAATATGCCAATCATGTGCGGCATGATAAGCATCAATTTTATCTGGAACCTTTTGAGAAAGCAAAAGTCTTTCTTTAGATTATTTAATGGAATATTATGAGATTAAAGACAAAACAATTATACATAAATACTATAGTTTAGTAAGTCTATTTCTCACAGGGATATGGTTTAGATATTCTAAAACTAGTTTATGTATATATTAGGCTTGAATAGATAAGTAAATATAATGTAAATAATGAGAATAAAGTTTTTTACTTCCAGAAAAAGAAGTTACAAATAGGGAAACGGAGAAGGCCATAATCCAGAATGAACGTTGTGGCATGGGATTGAATCAGAGATAGCAGTTTGAACTGATGGACGGACACACACACACACACACACACACAGATATACATAAATGTAGAAATAAATATAGATGTTTGAATATGTTTGCATTAGTCAACTGGCTCTGTCTACTGAGAAGACCTAGAAGCAGTTACATACCAATAGTAGCAATGAGCACATCCAGTGTCCAGAGCTTGGGTTCTAAAATAATTTTCCATTAAAAAGAACTCAGGATTCTTGGAGAAGTGGTCAATTTCCAGCTGAGACAGGGGAGATGAGCCTGGAACATCTTGAGGTACCTAAAAATAAACAAGTGTTCAAAAATGATTGTGATTCTTTCAGTAGGACATGAGGAGCAACCTGAAGGAGCTCCTAGTTGCCAATCTGGAGCAATCTAAACAAAAGAAATCATTAAAATAGTGGCAGTATTGGATAATAACTCAGATAAAATAAATATCCTTAAATTCATACTGATTGAAATAAATACTTGAGTAAATAGATAATGGATTTGGGGGGAAAGGATGACTCTTATTTATAGAAGCATTCCTTCCTAAATGCTACAGTATCATTGTTGCAGGCAAGATACCCTAGTAGAGACTAAAGTCAGCAAAAGTTTGAAGAGTTGTATGTGCATAGTCCCATAGTATCTTCCCCAATATAATTATTAACTACGAAAAGAGAAGTAGTAACTTTACAGTGAAAAAAATCTGTCAGACACCACTTGAACCAAGTGAAAGTTAATGTCACCAGTGATAAGATTTAGGAAGATCATGTGATGGTCAATGTCGGTGATCTCATGCACTGAGAAGGCCCAAAATAATTTCTTGCCCAAAATGCATGTCCTCTATCTAATCATGAAGAAAGATCTGACAAATCCAGATTGAGAAACATTCTGCAAAATAATGACCAGTATTCATCAAAAGTATTAAGGTCATGAAAGACAAAGAGCCTAAGGAACCGCTATGGATCAGAGGACCAAGGAAGCAAGAAACAAAATGTAGTAGGGGATCCTGGATTGGATCCTGGAATAGAAAGGGGACACAAGTGTGGGAAATGGTGAAATTTGAGTAAGACTTGCAGCATTGTACTAATGTTGATTCCCCAGTTTTGATCATCATAATGTAAGCATTACAGGGAGTTTAAATAGCTGGGTTAAGTATGTGGACTCTCTGTTCTGCTTTCACAACTTTTCTCTAAGTCCGAAAAATAAAGAGTTATTTTTTAAACACTTAGATGTGATTCCTAAATTCCATCCCATCTGTCTTTCTCCCACCCCCACCCCTTTTCCCTATTTGCTTTCCTTTTTTGGTCCATCTTGAGAAAATAGGATTTGTTTTCCTTTCTTCCTTTTCTCCTTTTCTTTACTCCCTTCCATGGCTCAGAAATTTGGTAGCAGGAGACAGAGCTTCAGAGTTTTTTTTTAAACTACTCTTCTTCATCTAGTCTCAGCCCCAAACCTTGGTGTTTGGTTCTAGGTAGTAACTAATTCCTATTAGGAACTGAACGATGACTATAGTTTCATTCATGAACTTGGCAGGTTGTGAAGACTTTTTCATTGCTGAAGTACGTTGTCTTTGTATTATAAACTTCAAGGCATAATTCTCACATTTCAGAGATCCCCATGCACATGCCTTTCCAGATATTGCTTTAAAACTATTTAAGAAAATATTTTCTTAAAAAAAATTTTAAAAGAGAAAATATTTTCTTGATAAATACTATGAAGTTTATTTTTTTTAATTTTTTTATTATTTATTTATTTATTTATTTATTTATTTATTTATTTATTTATTTATGATAGTCACAGAGAGAGAGAGAGAGAGGCAGAGACATAGGCAGAGGGAGAAGCAGGCTCCATGCACCGGGAGCCTGACGTGGGATTCGATCCCGGGTCTCCAGGATCACGCCCTGGGCCAAAGGCAGGCGCCAAACCGCTGCACCACCCAGGGATCCCTATGAAGTTTAAAATAGCTAATTATTCAACTAAGGACAAAACAGATACATGAATGTGATAGAACTGTGATTTCTGTTCCACGGAGGTGGGGACACAGCAGATATTTGTAGTCTGTTCATTTCTTATTTTCAACATCTAAAGTATTACTTGTTTCTAGGAATAAAGACGTAACTGAGATAGTGAACGGGAAGCTGTGATTTAAATTTATTTTGAATGATTCAGATGACTACTGAAATAAATATCAATCCCTTGGAAAAATATACGAGCATATTTTGGTTCTTAAAAGCATTAGTTATGAAAATGCTCAGGGTCACCTGGGTGGCTCAGTGGTTGAGCCTGACTTCAGTGCAGGTTGTGATCCCAGGGTCCTTGGATTGAGTCCCACATTGAGCTCCCTGCTTAGTAGGGAGTCTGCTTCTCCCTCTGCCTATATCTCTATCTCTCATGAATAAATAAATAGAATCTTAAAAGAAAAGAAAATACTCAGATTATGACTTCTCTTTTTCTTTTTTTCCTCTCTTTTTCTTTTTAGATTTATTTATTCATGAGAAACAGGCAGGGACATAGGCAGAGGGAGAAGCAGGCTCAGAGAGAGCCTGATGCGGGACTCGATCTGGTAACCCCAGGATCACGCCCTGAGCCAAAGATAGATGCTCAACCCCTGAGCCACGCAGGTGTCCCATGACTTCTCTCTTCTGCTTCTAGTCTCTCTTGATGTTAGATACATCGTTGGGATAAATTCGCTCAAATGTTAACAGTATATTAAATAATTACTAATAAATATAGAGCTAAAAATTATTTTCCCTGCTTCTTTCAGGGAGCAAGAGTTCAGAACACAGCAAAGAATTTGGGGATCAGAGACCGAACCCCACAGTCTGCTCCAAGGTAAGTGACTCCCCAGGTCTGCTCTTTCACAGAGGGCTGGCCACAATTTCCCAGGCAGTGTCACTCACAGCTATTGGCAGTTGGCCTTGGAAACACTCTGTGGCTAAATGTGACTAGGCATAGTGGTCTCTGAATTCAGTGGAACATTAAGGGAACATTAACAAACTTAGAAGTAACAGATCAAAGTCTTGATATTATTCTGTTTTGCAAGTTCCATCATGAATTCAAAGACAAAAGGCCACATCGGTGCTACTAAAATTTGTATTCCAGCTGTACTGAACTACCAAAATGCCACTTTCATTTATTTTTTATGCCTCGGGCATGATTGCTTCTCCCACCTGTGTCGTATGAAAAACTCCTGCTTAACCACAAAACCCAACTTAGATGTCCTTTTCTCTTTGAAGTCTTGGTTGAGTTTTTTTTCCTTCTTCCACTGCCTTATCATCTTGTACTGGTCTATTCTAGCCCTTATCATATTGTGTTACAATTATTGGACTCCTTGACCAACCTGAATATGAATTCTTTGGAGGCAGAGAGTATGTTTTCTGATTTTACTCCTTGCTCATCATAGGCCTCTATAATAGGCATTAAATATCTGATTTCAAGAATGTATGAATAAATAAATGAATGAATAAGCTTTTTCTTTGCAACTATACCAAATATTCACGGTTCACATATCATCAAAAGAGAGGAATCTAATCCACCTTTAGAATAAATGAACATGGAAACAGCCATCAAAGAAATGTTAATTTCGGGCAGCCCTGGTGGCCTGGTGGTTTAGCGCCGCCTTCGGTCCAGGGTGTGATCCTGAGGACCTGGGATCGAGTTCCGCGTCGGGCTCCCTGCGTGGAGCCTGCTTCTCCCTCTGCCTGTGTCTCTGCCTCTCTCTCTGTGTCTCTCATGAATAAATAAATAAAATCTTTAAAAAAAAAATGTTAATTTCATTTCCCTGGTGACAGGAGGATAGGCAACCATCTATCTTGAATTGGGGCAATATTAAATAATTTCTTTTACATTTGCTTGTTTTTATACATTGGCATTTCAACAAAAAGTACCCTCCTCCAAGCACTGTCACAGACAAGACACTCTTTGTTTCTATTTACAAAGCAGTTACCAGAGTGAGAATGATGACTGCAGCATTTATGAAGTTATATTTCATTCTAAAAAAGTATGTGGGCAGTGTAAGTACTTTCAAAAGGGAAAACACATTTTCCCCTTGAAAATGGATGGAGCACTCATGTTCTAATTGTGTTTTAGTGCTGAACCCTAACTCTATTTAATCCTCAAGTCTTGTTAATGTTATCTTTCATAGCTGATTAGGTTAGAAAGACTTTCTGTTGCTAAAGAATCATTTCACATAGGCATTCTCTCTCTAGCACCTTGAGCAGACACAGTATATTTGGATAACAGACCCAGTGAAGTGTTAAAATCCCAATAAGAAAACAAGATAATGGCTTAGCAAGGTCTTCTTAGCTAGAGCTTATAAACACTAATAAACAGTGGGGTTAAGATAAGACTTCAGCATCCTGATCAATAAACCAGTATGCAAGCTGAATACAAGAAAAGAACCCAATGAATTCACTTTTTTTTCTTTATTGGCTTGTGTTTTAAAACACTTGAACTGAAACACGATGAAATGTGCCAGCTGTAAAGTTGACATTTTTTTACAAGAGAATAATAATCCCGAGAGAAATCTAGAGTAAATTTTAAATTTAATTCTATTTATTCTTTTACTCATTCTATAAATATTTATTGAAGACTTAAGAAATGCACAGCACCTGGGATGCCTGGGTGGCTCAGTGGTTGAGCATCTGCCTTCGGCTCAGGTTGTGATCTGGGGATCCTGGGATCAAGTTCCCCATCAGGCTCCCCGTGGGGAGCCTGCTTCTCCCTCTGCCTCTGCCGCTCTCTCTGTGTCTCTCATGAATAAATAAATAAAATCTTACAAAAAAAGAAATGCACAGCACCCTGCTATGCCACATGGAGAACATAAACATGAGAGAGAAACAGTTCCAGCCCTTAAGGAGCTTTCAGGTAAAAAGATGAGATGACAAAATGTAACTGGAAGGAAAGGTAATGTAAGAAGCCCTCTATGAGTGATATGGAGAGAGTGCTAAAGTCCTAGAGGGTTGGGGATCCTGCCCAGCCAGGAACCAGGATTCCTGCCCCAAAGACAGCAAATTGAAGAACAAATTTGGCTCTCAAGGACAGGCCACCCATAGGCAAATGTGGGGTAATGTTTCTGAAAATATCTTCGTGGAGGGGATAGAGTTTTCTGTCTCGGCCTGAGATAATATTTGGTTCAAATCCCTTACCAATCTCTACCATAGTCTTCCTTTCCCCATTCTTTCAATACTTAAAATTCACTCTGCAAACAATATATTGAATTTCTTCTATATGTTTGTAGATGTCAGACACTGTGTTAAAAGCTGGAAATAAAGACTTAATCCCTTCCAGTAGTCAGTGGGGTGCAGTAGAGAGACCATTGAATGAAATGGAAACAGGATCCAAAGTGTAAGCACTTGGGCACATAAAGACACAGATTGCCATGAGAGAGAAGGGGCACATAACTCAGTCTAAGGATAAAGAGGGGAGGTTGCAGAGTATTCCTGGCCCAGTCAGCATGTAGTAGATGTCCTCCACAGCTGATGGAATCGCACCAGCGCCTAGGCAGCACATCTCACTCCAGGACTATATACCCAGATCCCGATGACTGGTGATTGAATGTGATTTAAGAATGGTGCAAGGTGGGACTCCTAGGTGGCTCAGTGGTTTAGAGCCTGCCTTCGACCCAGGGAGTGATCTGAGAGTCCCAGAATCAAGTCCCACGTCGGACTCCCTTCATGGAGCCTGCTTTCTCTCTGCCTGTGTCTCTGCCTCTCTCTCTCTCTCTCACTCTCTCTCTCGCTCTCTCTCTCTCCCCCCGTGTCTCTCATGAATAAATAAATAAATAATCTTAAAAAAGAAAAAGAATGGTGCCAAGGTGAGGCTGGAGGCATAGGCAGCAACTGGATCAGGAAGAGACATGTATGAGATATGAAGAGCGCTGATATCGGGTCACCTGGGTGGCTCAGTGGTTCAGCATCTGCCTTTGGCTCAGGTCGTGATCCCAGGGTCCTGGTATTGAGCCAAACAGTCAGGTTCTCTGCTCAATGGGGGGCCTACTTCTCCCTCTGCCTGTGTCTCTGCCTCTCTCTCTGTGTCTCTCATGAATAAGTAAATAAAGTCTTAAAAAAAGAGTGGCTGACTCCACTTGAAGACAGTAGGGAGGTATTAAAATGCAATCTTCCTGTCTGGAAGATTTAAAATTTCAAATGTATCTCTGGCACCATTAAGAAGATCCATTCGAGGACAGCTAAGATTGAAGGCAGGAGCTTTAGCAGAGATTGTCGTGGTATTAAGGATAAAAAGGAGAGGATGGTTCAAGAGATATCTAGCAGGTAGGATTAATAGTCTTTGGACGCTAATTGGATGAAGGAGGTTAGGGAAAAGGAAGATTCTAGAATGACCGCCAAATCTTTGGCTTGGGTGAGGATGAGCTCATCTCAGTAATATTGGGACTGAGGATCAATGGGTCAGCCACGCGAAGATGCCTTCGTGGGCAGTACCAACCAGGTTCTTCCCCTAACTTTCATGTGTTGCATCTTCAGAGGAATAAACTCATCTTTATCAAGAACCAGATATTCCTTTTTAGATGCAATGACATGCTGGTCTTATTTTTTTATTGTGTCACAAAACCTGTAAACTACTGTGCTATGCTGGCTTGATTTTCTTGATTTGCTTAATTGTGAAGCAGCATTCTGTAGTGGTTACAAGTGAAAAACATGGGTTTGAGTTTCAGCTCTTGCTTGTGACCTTAGTTAGCCAGGTTATTTATTTTCTGTGAGACAGTTTTCTCATCTGTAGGATAGGGGGAATTACCTTGGGACGGATTATTTTTGAAGCTTTAGTCTTCAAAAGAGGCATTTGCTTTGTGGCCTCCCTTAACACAGCTTTTATTTATGCCATGTAGAAAGATGAAGGGCATGATGTAGAGATTGAAGTTTGAAAGTTCTACTTCCGGCAGAGTTGGATGGGGCGAGAAACACCAGCTCCAAGATGGCTGCCTGAGCCCAAACAGGAAAAGAAGAACGTGGAGCCGGGAACAAACCTTTCCATGCAGGGGCACTGGTGTGCATGAGTGGGATGAGGATACAACAAGGGTCCTACATGTTGGGGAAAGCAAAGCCTCCCATTACCTAACAGTTTAGCTGCCAGAAAAACAAATGCCTCCCTGCAGAGTAAAAGTCCAACTCTTAACTATTACATTTTGCTTCCCAACTTCATCTGCCTGTTCTAAATTCCCCAAGCCCCACAATTTCCATTACAAATGTGTCTGAACTCAAATAACCCTGAGTCACTTCCAAGAAGCCTCACAGAAGCTGAACCTGCCCAGCTCTGCAGTACCCAGAGCTATTATTTCATTAGGTGATCACAGGGAGTAGCCTTTTTGCCAATTTGCAAGGCAGACATTTCAAAGACTCGTCTACCCAGTGGCATTAGTTCCATTATGTGAAAACGTGCAGTGCAAGGTAATGGAATGTGATGGCGCAGCCCAGATCTCACAGGGTAGGACATTCACTACCCAGCTTACTGTTTCTGTTCTACCTGAGTAAGGCCACTGCCTGCCCACTCATTAGGCAGCGCTGTCAGGGAAATGAAAGGATAGAAATTAAAGAGGAAAAGAACTTTCCAATCATTCTATTATTCCAGCGCTGGCAATGCATTTTGAAGCAACACCGTATTTTTCAGCTGCAATGGCAGCTTTGAACTATATCTGCTCAATTTAATGTATTCTTTTCTCTGGGAAGGATGAAATAAGCTCTTCTGATGTGAGATGTCCTTATTTCAGTATCCATTTTCTTCCATGAAGATGACATATAGAGTATTAAGCACCTTTCAGACTTGAAATACATTTTGCAAGTCTCCCAAGGCAGTAACGTTTTCTGTGTGTTTCCAGACTATGAAAGTTTATTTTGTTAGCTAGGTTTCTAACTCAACATTCAAACTTTTTAATTCTTTCCCCCTTTGACTTAGAATTATCATGGAAAAAAAAAGAATTAACATGGGATTAAATGTGGAAGGAAGAGGAAACCTGATTTGCTGAGTTTCTCAACAACTCAAGTAAACTTTGTTCGATTTAATCTGTAAAAGAAGTGAATCACCACAGCTACCCCTGAGTTTGGAATACTTTTTAAAACAAGCAAATTTGGGGCATCTGGGTGGCTCAGTCGGTTAAAGCAGACCTGTCTTCAGCTCAGGTCATGATCCCTGGGTCCTGAGATTGAGCCCCACATCGGGCTCCCTACTCATTGGGGAACCTCCTTCTCCCTCTCCCTCTGCTGCTCCCCTTGCTTTGCTCTCTCTCTCCATCAAATACATAAATAAAATCTCAAAACAAATAAATAAATGGAGCAAAATTGAAACCTGTACTTAATATTTTTAGATCACAGAGGAAGCTCTGAAGCAGGGCTAGCATGACCACAGAACTATAGGACTTGTGATTGTAGTCCAACACCTGCCGGCTTAGTCAGCTGATCTCCCAGGTTGTGCTTTCGGTGATGGGTTTGCCCCATATGGTCACTGGCTGTCTTGCAGCTGCTATGTGCCCCTTAATACCATTCTGGAGCCAAGATCTAACCATTCAGAAGAATGCAGGGCTGCAGGAGCTTGTACCATCCCTAGTTCAGTCCCCTGCCCCTTGCCTTAATGCTGAATGACCTCAGACACCCAGATCTGGGATACCAAGAGGGAGCGTTTCTGGGTACCTCCACAAGTTCCAGTAGATGCCTTGACCCACTTAAGTCTGCACCTGATTCTGCTGACAGGTGAGAGGAAGGATGGGCAGAGCCAGGCAGATTTTCCTCAGGAAACGCACGATGATTATGCCTGTGAGGTTAGGACCCCACCACATCAGCCTGTTTGTAACCAAAGAGATGGTACAAAGTGAAGCAAATTTCAAAAACTGGTCAGAAAATCAGTAGACCACTCTGAGCAGGTGCTCTTTTGCTACAAATTAATAATGATAGACAAGATGGTAATTATCATCATAATAATCATCTCCTAGAATTCAGAGAATCGATTTTGCTGCCAGCAAGGTGAGCAGTCGGGGTTGGCAGCACTGGAGCAGAAGCAGCTGGTGCGGAAGAAGCAGCACTGCCTAATCAGTAGTCATCCAGATCTGCAAGGAGACATGGGTGTTTTCTGAATAATAGAACTGAAGTTTTGGAGTTTGCACATTCATACGTGATTTTTAGTAAAATAGGCAAGATGATCATGACTCCTGAACCAAGAAATCATTATCAATATCCTTTTTCTACCAGTAAAAACATCTCAGGTAATGGCAATATGCCAGACCCGTGTCACACTCTCCTGTGCCTCTTCTAGGCTCTACAAGCTGTGTGAGCCGCCTCCCCCCGTGGGAGAAGAATGAAGAGAATCCCCCAAGGAACCGGTCAAGCAGAAGCTTCTGAACACCAGACAGAGGACATGCTGGCTACATATTCTCCATTCAAGATAAAGAAATGACTTTTTTTGGTCTCAAAATCCTTCACCATGGAGTAAATAACCAGTGTTCAACTTATACTTGGATGTTTGTGCTGGCAACAGATCAGAGGTCATTCAGACAATTCGAAGCTTCACAAACTAATCTCTGTATGTATTGACACTAACTATTCATTTTTAGGGTAATTCATCCCTGGAGTTGATGAAAAAAAGTCAGAGAACAAATGAACAATTGTGCCTCCTCTCCCATTGATTAAAATTATGTTATTGTGTTTGTTTTCATCTTCTCTAAATGGGATCATGTAATATTTCCACTTGAAGAAGTCTTTCACTGAAGACACACGGACACACTTTCCAAATCCTCCTACAGAAATGTTACAGACAATAGAGACTGGGTTCTGTCATAGGTATTCAGTACCTCACCTGCATCAGAAAAGTAGTTCGTATGGGGAAGGTGAAGAGCATGCTTTACTGTTTCTCATAAGAGTTTATTTCTCAGTAAAAGAGAAGACAGCTGATTGAGGCTTCTACCAAGACTTCCTTCCAGACCCTTAGAAGTATCTCTTGTACTGATGGACAGTTCCAGCATGCTGGTGGTGTCCTTGCTTCCTGAAATGGCAGGGCTTCCTTGGCCATGCGCACTGGGGCTCCGCCACAGGTGGGCAGGGGTGGGGAGCAGCAGCGGTCTGAGAGGTGGGGGGGGGGGCAGTAGGGTAAAGGAGGAAATTTAAGCCCATTTAAAAATTCAACCTGTAACTTAGAAAGATACCTAAAATCCTTACTTTATTAAGGCTTTCATATGAGATGTGAGACTCAGAATATACCATGCTGAGTATTTTTCTATCAAGGTATGTGTATAACATGAAAATAAAGCTTTATTTGTGGAATTTTAAAAGGAGTAGTAGCGACCTTGATGACATATGGAAGCACAAGGTATATTCCACTTTCTTTCTAAAGTATGTGTAATGTTTATCATCTCTGTGTTGATAAAATGACGTTGTATTTAACATAATGAATACATGGTATTGATTTTTGAGTCTATAATTTTCAAAGCAATTAAAATGCCCTCACTGTGATTGTGCTAATTATATGGATTTAGACTAATTTAGTATGTGAAATGCTTTTCATAACTAAAGTATATACAGACCGTTATTAAATTTTAATTTATGAAATTTGATTATGATTTTCAAATGATCATTAAAAACCTTCACCACTAGCAGTTGTGTATTGAATAACAAAAATACCATGTTACATATGTATGAGGTATTCATTCATATACTGGTCAAGCTGATAAAAATTGTTCTTTGGCACAGAAACACTTAAGATTTTTGCAGTACGTCCCTATATAAAATGAGAAATAAACAAACTCCAAAGGTTTCAAAAAAAAAGTTGAATGCTTTGAATTTAATGAGGATATGACCCTTAACACAAATATCTATAGTAAGCATATCTGAAATTCCAGGGATTTAACATTCTTGACATTGTTAACAACTGATCCTGAAGGTCCATGGCATTAGTATTTCGTGATTTTCCTGTGCTGAGAAATTGATGACATTCCATGCAGGCTAACAAAGGAGCGAAACTGATCAACTAGGTAGTATTTTTCATAATGTCACTACTGTTTTCTAATCACCATCCTGGATGCCTTATTTCTCATTAGAAGGATGAAAAGGTCACTTAAACACTTCAGTCATACTTTGCTATGTTTCATGGGGGAAATTATCTGCTATTATGGTATGTATAAATTAGCATATTTTTAAGGATATAATCTCTATCTAATGGAATGTGCTTAATTTTTAACGGTTAAATGTAGTGTAAGTGTACCATCGATCAGAGTGCTTGCTACTTATTAAAGGCTCAAAAGTTAGTAATGCTTTATATTATCATCAGTCACTGTCATGTTTTATTATAATGAAAATTGTAGCTAACATTTAAGTAATTACTGTGTGCCAAGCAATACTTCCAAGTGATTTACCCCTATTTTGTTGTTATTGCTTCACTAATCCTCACAACGATTTGGGGTAGTACTCTTTTCATCACCCCCATTTCACAATTGAGGAACTGAAGTACAGAAGGGCCCAGTGATTCTCCCAAGGCCACCTGACAAGTGGTAGAGAAGCAGGATTTAAACCCAGGAAGTCTGCCTCCTTAACACATTATGCTGCTGCTGCTTATTCATAGAAGAACTGTTGTAATATTACCAATAATTTGTTAGTAAATTTGGAGATATGTAGCATGTGTTGCCATTAAATTATACACACTTTACATTGAGGGAAAAATGAGTGGAGATACGTAAAATGCCTTTCATGTGTAAAAATCATAGGACTTCTTAGACAATTTTACCGTTCTGGATACAAGTTTTGAGGCAATGCGGTGCTGTTGCAATCTGAAAAAATAGATTCCTCGTAATTGAAGATAACAGTTTTAGATATGTTTCAAAAGTCTGGAGAAGTATATTATATAAAATTTGCCTGATTCCCAAACAGCAGTAACAATAAAAAATGTCCAATGAATGAATGAATGAAGACAGTTTTTCAATGCTATAATGTGTCTCCATGTGACATTGGACATTTAACTGGCCTTCAGTTTTTAGGATGGGTTTACTTAATGTTCACACAGACCTCTACCTAACTGCTCACGCGCTCTCCTACAACTCCTATAAACGTTACTAACGCCTACCAACAGTTCTTCCAAGTACGGTGTTTGGACATTTCCCTCTCTTCCCCTAAAAGTAAAGGTCGTGCGAACAAATTTTGGTTCTTAACATAGGATTGCTAATCAGCAATCCATCGTCACTACATCTTAAATATCCCACCATATCTTATAAAGTTACTAATATTAAATATTACAAAACAAATATAATATTAACAGAATGAGCAATTTGAAGAGACTAGAATTCTACATCTATTTCCATTACTGTGTAACAAGAAAGAAGGAAGGAAAGAAACAAAGAATTCCTGTATAGGTTTTATTTATATTGGATATATAAAGTCAAATTTAGAAGGTAAGCTTTATTTTATGAGCCAATATCCTCATCTGAAGAGTCTCACACTATTTTCTGTCTCTTTAAATCACATTCTTTCAGTGGCTTCAGTTCCCTATGCATTCAGTTGTCGCTCTTCTTGCAGTAACAAGGTTTAATTTAAAAACAGGCTAATGTCTTATGATTTTATAATATATATGATATTGTAATGATACTGGTTCTGACTCTATTGATTTAAATTTTGTGATAGCTAACTAAATTCAGTATGAAATGAAATTATCCTTGGTACTAACTAGAAAAGTCAAGACAATGAATAGGAAAAAAAAAAAATCCTGAGGGATGCATTAACTAATTTAAAAAAATAAACTATTTTGAGGGCACCTGGCTGGCTCAGTCAATAGAGTTACTCTTGATCTTAGGATTGTGAGTTCAAGCCCCACATTGGGTGTAGAGATTACTTAAAAAATAAAATCTCGTAAAAAAGAAAGACTATTTTCAACCCTCCACGCAATAGTTTTTTGGAAAAAAATAATATTTAGGGAGTTGAGAGTTACTCTACCGTATTTGATAATAATGCATTCGTATTTAAAGTACTAAAGTATTCCTTGATTAGTTCATATAGATATTTTCCTATGTAGCATGATTTGGGACAGATTACAGAGCATATTTTTATGCACCTATATTTCTTTAAAAAACATAATATTGAAGTTTAAAATGGATAACCCTACTTTAAGTCATTCTACTTTGCATTTTACTTTAAAGGTTATTTTCAGATTTTCTTCAATAGTGGTATTTACTAATATGGAAACTAATGTTTTGTATGATAAAATTGCTTCTGAATTTTTGGAAACTATGTTTAATTCTTAAAGAATTATTTTTAAGTGAATTAATATACTAAATTATAGTGTAATTACTTTCCTGAAGCCAGTGATAGTGATTTCATGTGTATGTATGTGTGTGTACACATATGTATATGTATCATATGTATATGCACACACTCATAGACAAACATATATACCAATTTGCTGAATGAATTGTCAGTTCTGCTTAAGTATAAAGGCAAAAGCTTTTGAAATGGTTTAGAATGATCTGAAGTTCGATTAAGAAAAATATTCTGTATGCTATCAGATTTTTGAAGTTTCAGTGATAAATCTCAGAAAAGTGTCACCCTACATGAAGCAGAAGAGGTGGGGAAAAGTTATGAGAGGAGTCTGCCCAATACAGGGCTCAGACTATCCTTTTACGTATAGTGGTTGCAATCTTCCTATGTGCTGTAATTCTGTAATTGTTATTACATTTAGTCTTTGGTTTTAAATTTTTCTTACTACTTCAGGCCTTTGCTTTTAACGGTGATCTCAGCATTCCCATCGCCACGTTGCGCACACATGGAAGGTTGTAAAAGTACAGCCTATGCATTCTCTCACTATTGTTCCATAACCTACAGCCTACTTCACTCAGGATAGCTTGCTTTTCTCACTGAGAAGAGACATTTGAAGTCTACTAAGATAGATAGAGTTAGAGAATCTATATCTCTATAGACATTTTTATATACATATATTTGCTACTTTTTTGTTTTTGTGATGATACATTATAGAAATTACTTAGATTCTCATGTCTTGTTTTGGATGAAGGGATGAAATATGGAGTTCTTCAATATATTGAATGTTCTGTAGACTTCAGATTTGTCTAAATACATAGTACCCATACCTGGCAGGCCACCTTTTGATGACTGACAATGGTTTCCCACTCAGTTTGGCATCAATTTACCTAACTTTGCCTTCCAGAAGAAGTAGCTGGTTAAGAACAAAATTATTGAATTTTCAAGTGATATTTCTACTAGAAATAGAAAGCTTTGGACAGTTTTACATGCAAATAACAGAATAAATACCCACTCATGTATTCGTTCCACAAATATGTTTGAGAATTCACTGTGTACAAGGCATAGCCAGTGGGTCTCTTTTTTTTGTGTTGGATGTGTTTGGTTCAAAAACCTTCTCAATATCTCTTTTGTGTTAATGGTCGCTTGTGTCTTTTACTTGAAATGACATCTGTAATGCAAACCTATTCTAATACCTTGTAGGTATATATACTGTATGAAATCAAGAATACTAAGTTGGAAAAATGCTTTAGAAAACATACATTTAAATTTGAATTATCTAATGCCTCAAGCAAATTTCTTAGAGTTTCAGATGAATATATATTTTTGTAACTGCCAAGTAAATGAGTAGATCATAGCTTTTGCTTAAAAAATATTTTTATAAGTATTCAGTTGAGAGTTAGTTACTTTATGTATTTGGATATAATTTACATTTCAGTATTTTAAATAGTATTTTAAATAGTATTCATTATTATTATTTTAAAAAGTATTTTACTATTATTTTACTATTTTAAATAGTAAAATTTCAAATTTGTTCTATAAATAGTAATTCTTTTGAAAATATTCATATTTAACATTGTATAACAGCCAAAATGTAGCAATAAATTTCACCTGAGTGTGTTATTATAAGCAGTCAATTTTTCCTTTGTAAAGATACATGTAACATAGTTTCATTCAGGACTTTGTGAATGGTTAAAATGATCGAAGTGCATTATGTATTTTTATATCATTTAATTTTGTCTGCATAAAAGACTAGAATAGTAGCATTGTATCATTAACGTCAATAATAATAAAGCAAAATGTAGTAAGACCATTTCAGCTACTTTCCACTTAAATTTTTTTAACCAGTTTCTATTATGTTCTTACCTGTTTGGGAGACAAAAATCCATGAAACAGAAATTTTCACTCATTGAGAGTTCACAAGCCTGACAGAAGAAACTTGGTACCCATATGAAACAAATCTACAAACCTGAGCCACGGTAAGTTATAGAGTCAGTAACTGCTAGGAAAGGGACAGGAAAAGAAGTTTAATATGGGCCACAGCATAGGAAAGGTTCATGGGAGATACAAGACTTGTGCTGTTTCTAGAATTAACTAGCTAATAATCTTTCAAGATTATTCAGTATATACTATGTATAAGCCCCAGTCCTAGTTGCTGAGGGTGTTATAAATGCACATAATTCCCAAACTCTGCAGTTAAAGAATGTGGTGTATCTATTTTATAACAATAGAGCATTAAAGGGCAACTGGCTGGCTCAGTGGAGCATACAACATTGATCTCAGAGTTGTGAGTTAGGGCCCCATGCTGGGGGTGGAGCCTACTTAAAAAAAAAAAAAAAAAAGAATCATGAAATCCCAGTGAGGAGTTTGGAAAGCCTGTATGTTGTTGATTGTGGAGGCAATCTCCAAAAAGTCAAAAGAAATAATCATTGAAGGAAACAAATCAATAACTAGACTGTATTTTTTGGAGATTGCTGGTATTACCCGAGATTGCAAAACTTAATACAGTAATAAGAAGCAAATGGAATCAGCAAGGACAGGTGATTTGTTTTAAAACAGCATTCCAGACACTGGTATTCTGGAGATGCTATTAAGATATACATAAAGTATTTTGTGGTGAAAATATGCTTTAAAAATATGCAATTTAACAGGTGTTTTTATCATAGGGTTTATCTAACCTTTTATTTAAAAAAAAAAAGATTTTATTGATTTATTCATGAGAGACAGAGACACAAGCAGAGGGAGAAGCGGCCCCACACAGGGAGCCTGACGTGGGACTTGATCCCGGGAATCCAGGACCACACCCTGGGCCTAAGGCAGCACTAAACTGCTGAGCCACCCAGGCTGCCCTCTAACCTTTTAATATACTTGTAAAAAATCCTTACTTTGGAGGAGAGGGGTGCAATACCGTGTTTTTCAAACTTACTAGAGGGTAGGACATATTTTATAAAAGACTTGTTGTGATGCTGGGGGGCTCGGTCTGTTGAGATTCTGACTCTTGATTTAGCTCAGGTCATGATCTCAGGGTCGTGGAATTGAGCCTGCCTGGGGCTCGGCATGTAGTCTGCTTGCTCTCTCTCTTTTCCTCAAATAGATAAAATCTTTTCAAAAGGTTTATTAGTATTTTCTTGGAATACGAATATTCAGCAAAGCACAATTTGGGAAAACAATTCTCGAAATTTCATGATAACATGAAGGAGGAAAAAAGGCAAATACATTAATAGGAGATAATGCAACCTTTACCTGATGGGAGTAGCATCAGGGCTTACAGGAAGAAATGACAAATATTGACATAAATAGTAACCGTGGATTAGGATTAAAAGCAGGCTGTGATGTTTTATTCTCTCACCATTCATCTATGTTCAGGATATCAAGAGGCAAAGAAGAACTTCTTTCATTCAGAAATGCAATGGTCTCTTCTCCTTTCTAACCATTTTAGCCCTGTAATGTGATCAGATGTTGGAGGAGAGGACACTTTATGATGTCAGTCCTTGGTTCCAGTCGGCCATGTTTTCTGAACTAAATTTGTAATTTGCCAATGGCTACGTCCAGGGTGTCTTGAGTTAGATGACTTAAAAATAAAAGATGAATTTTCTCTTCACAAAACGTATTTTAAAATTTGCTAAGTTTAGGGTTTTCCAGACTGGCATTGATTGGACATTTGAACATGACTGGAATGCAGTAATACAAAATATCTCACTGATTGTTGAAAGGTAGGTCTTGGTAATATGAATGTCCAAGTCATCTCTAAGATTCCTTGGGATCAGGAATCTTCAGATATAAGTGTGGGCTCCTTCACTATTAATTAAAGAGGATGCATGGGAAGAAGTTTCAGCATAAGACTCTAGAAATTAGCAAGCCATAGAGTTCTTAGACTCTCTGCCCTTGACTCACTATGTTGCTTTTATTTAGGAGTGACCTGTGAACTCCTTGCCAGAAGAGTGATGAAATATATTATTCCAGGGCTGTGCACTCAGAGAAAAAAGGCAGTGATCACCACATGATGTAATAGAGTGCTCTGTTTAGGGCACGTTAGTTCAAAAGGATGAAGACAACTGAGGGCATAAAAGATGGACAAAGCGTGAGTAAGGACATGCAGAGATTGATTGCCAGGAATATTAGGTCCATTAAAAACTGCTGCTGCTCTCTGTGCCCCCATGTTGACTGTTGAAAATGTTTACCTGAGAAGTTAGATGTTAGGACATTACCTAACTCTAGCAATGAGGGGTCTGGAAACTGTAACTAAACATAGAGAAAATAGGTCTGTTGATGATATGAAAATAGGCTTGTATATGCCCTTTGAAAAACTTACTTGAATTATATAAAGTATTAGTTGGAAGGTTAGCTACGATAAACTTTTTTCCCCTACTTTTTAAAATTGAAATTCACATAACATCAAATCAACCATTGTAAAGGACACAATTGAGTGGCATTTTGTACATTCACAAGGTTGTGTAGTGGCCACCTCTACCCAATTCCAAAATAGTTTCATTACTTCCAGACAAGTTCTTTATTTTATTAAAGATTTATTTCAAGATAATCATAGATTCACATTTTTGACAAAGTTGCAAAACCGGTTCAATGGAGGAAGGATAGGCTTTTCAACCAGTGGTGCTAGGACAATTGGACATCATAGACATAAATATGATTCTTGAATCCAACATTACACCTCATACAAAAATTAACTCCAAATAGATCTTGGGCTCAAATGTAAAATATAAAGTTATAAAGATTTTAGAAAAAAATATAAAAGAAAATTTTCAGGAGCTAGCTATAGAGTTCTTAGTCTTGACGCAAAAAGCATGATCCATAAAAGGAAAAGTTGATAAATGAGAACTTATCAAAATTTAAAACTTTTTTCTATTTTAAGGACTATGTGAAGACAGTGATAAGACAAGTTACAGACTGGGAGAAAATAGTTGCAAACTACATATCTGACAAATTAGTGTCTTAGAGCATGTAAAGAACTCTGCAAATAGCCAGTTGCAAAAGGTTTCCTACTGTATGATTCCATTTACATAGCATTCTTGAAATGGCATAATTATAGAAATGGAGAACAGATTAGAGGGAAGGAAGGAAGGAAGGAAGTGGGTGTGCCTATTCATAGGCAACAAGAGTGATCTTTGTGATGATGGAGTCTTCTCCCACTTGACAGTATTAATGTTGATTTCCCGGTGGTAGAACTGTCTATTTTTTTTTAAGATGTTACTTTTCAAGGAAACAGGGTAAATGTTAAATTTCTCTGAATTATTTATCAGAACTGATGTGAATCTACAATGATCTTAACAAAATTTCCTATTAAAAATATAGAATAAGGGCAGCCCAGGTGGCTCAGCAGTTTAGTGCCGCCTTCAGCCCAGGGCATGATCCTGGAGACCCAGGATTGAATCCCACGTCAGGCTCCCTGCATGGAGTCTGCTTCTCCCTCTGCCTGTGTCTCTGCCTCTCTCTCTCTGTGTGTCTCTCATGAATAAATAAATAAAATCTTTAAAAATATATATAGAATAAGAGGACACCTGGGTAGCTCAGCGGTTGAGCATCTACCTGCAGCTCAGGGCATGATCCCGGGTCTGGGGATCAAGTCTCACATCAGGCTTCATGGAAGGAGCCTGCTTCTCCTTTGCCTATATCTCTGCCTCTTTCTTTGTGTCTCTCATGAATAAGTAAATAAAATCTTTTAAAATATAAATATAGAATGAGTTTTAGATGACTTTCAAATGATAGCTTAAAGGTAGTTTTATTGGGGCATTTGGGTGGCTCATTTGGTTGAGCATCCGACTCTTGATTTCAGCTCAGGTCATGATATCAGGGTCATGAGATCAGGCCCCACATTATGCTCCATGCTGAGCATGGATCCTGCTTAAGATTCTCTTTTTCCCTCTTCCTCTGCTCCCCCACCCCACCCCTGCTGGAGCTTTCTCTCTCAAAAAAAAAAAAAAAAAAAAAAAAAAGAGAGAGAGAGAGAGAGAGAGAGATTTTTATTAGTAAGGAAAATAAAATCACATTCTGAGATAGAGGCTAATAAACATGATTTTCTTCTTTATTATTCTTTCCTCCCAGTATTCATTCATTCAAAGAGTCAACTGTTCAAATTGAGCACCCACTCTGTGGAGGCATGGTGTTGGGATTGAGTATACCCTGTTCACCCTTCAAGGGCCCTTGAGGAGCTCATATTTTATATGTGTGGCAAACTCATGGCCAGATATACAATCTACTACTCTGATTTAGAGGCTCAGTCCAGCTCTTAATAGCTCTGTAACCATGGACAAGTTACTTCTCTGACCCTCAGACTCCCAGAGCTGTAAAACTGTAATAACAATACCACTTACTTCAAAGGGCAGTAGCATGAATTAAATGAAATAGTGGAGGTTAAGAATTTAACACTGAGCTTGGCACCTGGAAACACTCTAATGTTCACTAGATAACAGACTATTAAGTGTTTTTATGAGGTTGAACTAAGATAAAAGTAGGAGGAAAGACTCTGCAGAAATGTTTTCTTCAGACCCATGGCTTATTTGGGGAAGAGAGAGATGAGACTGGAGGGTTTAGCTGCAGTTGGAAAGCATGGTATGCCATGCTAAGGAGTTTGTAGTTTATCTTATGGGCAGTGATGAACCTTTGGAGTTTTCAAGCAGGTAGACAAATGAGATGATCAAAAGAGTTAACAAATACAGCAGTGCAGTTAGAAGGCTGTTAATGATGAAAATAGTGTTTCTCAGAGTGGGATTCTCAGGCCACGTGCTCTGAGACTCTAGAGTCTCTGGAAGGATTATGTTCAGGGATTTCATTTTAATAAACTTTACAGATGATTCTTTTTGCACTTTTGGGTTTGAGAATCCTGATCTAAAGAGAAGTGATGGAATTCTCAAACAAAATCATATCAGCGATAATAGAGAACAGGAGGAGTTTTGAGAAATATTTAAGGAGTGGATTAGCAAGATTTGTTCATCCATAGGATGTGGGGAAGTAAATTAAAGGAAGGAAGTAAGGATGTTGCCAAAGTTTTTAGCTTGGACAATTGACCTATGGAGAGCTAAGGATAAAATCCTGTAACACTAAAATTTAAGCAAAAGAAAAGATGGCTGTGAATTAAATCTGAAAGAAATATTTGAAGTAGTTGTGAGGAGATTCAAGAAAATGAGTGGTCATGGAAGTGAAGAAAATAGAGTTCAAAGAGGGAATTGTCAAATGATTCAGGGATCATAAGTATGATGAGAAATAAAAAGGGCATTTGGACCTTGAGTTACTTCCCCCCCCCCTTTTCTTTGTCTTTAGTTGCAAACATCTTAAAAGCTTGTTTGGGGGCAGCCCGGGTGGCTCAGCGGTTTAGCACCGACTTCAGCCCACTGCGTGATCCTGGGGACCAGGGATCAAGTCCCACGGAGCCTGCTTCTCCCTCTGCCTGTGTCTCTGCCTCTCTCTCTCTCTCTCTCATGAATAAATAAATAAAATCTGAAAAAAAAAAATCTTTGATCCCAAGAGTGCCTAGTGCCAGCACTGGATGATACCTATATAAGTCCAGTTCCTTTGGTATAAGTAATAGAACCCAAAGTGTGACTAATTTTAACACCAAAACAAAACATAAAAAGGGTGAAGCAAAGTTGATAAATGCTGTAGGTAGATCTGTGGGGCAAGATCAGTCAGTCCCCAGTGTTCAAATAATGTCATCAGAAATTTCTGATTATCTCACTTTGATTTAGCCCCTTTCTCAACCAGCTCTGCTGTAATAACAGCAGATTGGCCACCAACATCACGAAGCTTTTATTTCACAGTTTACCAATATCAATGAAAGGGAACTTACCAAAAGTTGCAGCAAAACTCCTGCTTGCTTCTGATCGGTCTAACCAGTCATGTGACTTCCCTTTAACCTAATCACTAGAGCCAAACAGATGCTGTACTCTCATTGGCAAGGATTGCATTGTCTGTCTCTTGATTAAGAGTAGGAGTTGTCAGAGGATTCCCAAAAGAAAATCAGAGTGATATTATCAGAAGCAGGAATGGAGGGATGCCTGCGTGGCTCAGTGGTTGAGCATCTGCCTTCAGCTCAGGTCGTGATCCCAGGATCCCACATCAGGCAACCCACAGGGAGCCTGCTTTTCCCTCTACATATGTCTCTGCCCATGTCTCTGCCTCTCTCTGTGTATCTCTCATGAATAAATAAATAAAATCTTAAAAAAAAAAAAAAAAAGGAATAGATCCTGGTCAGACATAAACAACAGACGGCCACAGGAGTAGTACTAGAGTATTTATGTGCCAATCTTAATTACATGCTTTATCTTGCTCTGATATGTTCATCAGTGTATTTCCATTTATGAGAATTTCCTGATTTTCTAAACCTAGAACAGGAAACTGGTAGTAGTTATCTTTAAAAGACATGCTTGGTCTAAAGCCAAATTATAGTAGGTTATATACAGACCAGATGAGAACAATGCAACTATAATTTTTTTTTATTTTTTTATTTTTGGTAAAATCGGTAGAAAAGAGGGTGCCTGGGTGTTAGAGTCAGTTGAGCATGGGATTCTTGATTTTGGCTCAGATCATGATCTCAGGGTGGGACGATTCCTGGTGCTGAACCAGGAGTCTGCTTGAATCTCTCTCTCCCTCTGCTCCTCCCCCCAACCCTGCGCTCTCTCTCTTGCTCCCTCCAAAATAAATAAAATCTTTTTTAAAAATAAAAGTAAATTGAGCAGCCTGGGTGGCTCAGCTGTTTAGCACCGCCTTCAGCTCAGGTCATGACCCCGGGGTCCCGGGATGGAGTCCCACATCGGGCTCCCTGCATGGAGCCTGCTTCTCCCTCTGCCTGTCTCTACTGCGCCCTCCCTCTCTCTCTCTCTGTGTCTCTCATGAATAAATAAATATAATCTTTTAAAAAATAAAATAAAAACAAATTAGTAGAAATGGAAAAGGAGAGAGCTGGAGCTACAGTTTGAATAAGGGGCTGTGTAGGGACACATGGGTGACTCAGTCAGCTGAGCCTCTCACCCTTGATTTCAGCTCAGGTCATGATCTCAGGGTTGCAGGATGAAGCCCCAGGTCCGGCTCAGGGCTCAACATGGAGACTGCTTGTCTATCTCTCTCTGCTCCTCCCCCTGCTTATGCTCATATACTCTCTAAATAAATACATAAAATCTTTTTAAAAAGAGAGAGATTGTGCAAAGTGAGTTTTTGTTTGTTTGTTTTTTAGCTTATAGGCAAGGGACCAATGGAGAATTACTTCTCTGTTAAGAATGAAAATGCTTAGTTGTTTTTTTTTTTTTTTTCCTATGTAGCTATTAGATAAAATGCTTTTCACAATAAGGGTATGTAAATACACATCTCTTGGACTTTTATTTGGCTTTGGCCCTTAGAGACACATTACTCAAGTGTAAGTTTCAGATGTGAGACCTTGGTAGAGACCATGTTTTGTGGAAAAATGGGTTTGGGAGTCCCAGTACATATTTGGCAGATTGATGGTCTGAACACGAGCTCCATACTTGTATCAGAATCCTCTGAATGTTGAAAATGCCAATATAGCTAGCTAAACGATGCAGATTTTTTAATTTAAATTACATGCATTATTGTCCACAGAATGGAAGTATTCTTAAAGTAAACAGGGTAAAGAAAGTCTGGGGCACGCTATTTTGAATTCAGATCTAAACAGTAGCTACAGTGTATAATTCTGAACTTATCCTTGACCATTGATTCTGGGATAGAATAAAAAATCAGAAGCAGAAGTACTACCAGGGTAGTAATCACTGCGAAAGATAACAAGTATCAGTGACTTTGAATTTTAACTTTGTAAGTCTGAAATCCAGAAAGAAATGTATCTCGTGCACTCTGAGTAAAAAAAGATGAAAAGCTATTACACAGTGTTTTCACATCTGACGTTATAAATCACAAAGACATGTAAGAGGCATTGCCCACAGCTTTTCTCAAGCCTCCAGGATACATTTCAAGCATCTTTTGGAGTGACTTTAACCCACTGTCACTTTATTCTTCAACCAAAGGAGAAAAGGGAAAAGACTGTTATTAAGTTTCATTTTTCCCAGGACCATTTCATCAAAGTCTATGAGATCACTGAACAGAGTTATCAGCAGCCTGAGCCCAGGGCGACAGACAGCAAATGATGCCAAATTCACCTGCAGGGAAGAGGCAGAGTGAAAAGTTATCAAAATATCTTATATTAGCATTTAAATGGACATTGGTTAAGGGAATGGTCAGAACAAGCCAGTTGTTGGAGAAAACTGAAAACGTGCAAACTTGATTGCAGCTCCTGCCAATGCTCAAGGGAGTAACACCATTTGAAATGTTAAAGTTTTGTTTAAAGGTTTTATTTATTTATTCATGAGAGACACAGAGAAGGAGGCAGAAGCAGGCTCCTCGCAGGGAACCCGACGCAGGACTCGATCCCAGGACTCCAGGATCACTCCTTGAGCTGAAGGCAGACGCTAAACCACTGAGCCACCCAGGGATCCCGAAATGCTAAAGTTGAATCACACCTCTGTTTCTAAAATCCTGAGTATTATTATGTTAAATGTAGAGACTATGGAAAATGTCAGAAAGGAGATGTATAAGGAGATTTTCTACATCTAAGGCGATAGCGACCTGGCTGATGGAAGGAATGTTGCTGATCCTGGCTGGCAGAGTGTGGGGGGGCCCAGCAGGTGGTAGTAACCCTGTCTTTTATTTTCTGTATTCTGAAGTTTTGACATCTGGGGCCTTAGTGACTCTGGAGGAACTGCCCTCCCTAGGGTTACCCATTTCCCTGAGATAGTAAACCCTCAGCAGCTGGTGTGCTTTTCAAATATAAACAAGCCAGTGGAGAGCCCAGATCTCCAGCTCTCCAGCCACCTCCTCAAATCAGGCTCTCCTACTCAGGGTCATTACCACCTGGCCCTAATAACTCCAGGGCCAGGTACCAGACAACTAAGGACAGATTTATGCCACCCCAGAGCGTCCTGAAATTATTTAAGCCAATCCTAACCTGCTTACCCTGCCTCACCCGTTTCTTCCTGTAGAAACCACAATAATGTCTCCTGCTCCCACTTCCCCTCCTTCTCCTCTGCCTCCTGACCTTTCCTGGCACTTCCCCACATGGCCCTGTGTGGCCTGGTAGGCCTCCTGCCTCCCCCCTCCGCCGAGGAATTGTGTGTAAAAAGTATCTTTTTGGTGGTTACCATCTCCAGATCTGTTGGCCTCACCATACCTGAATAATACTAAAACCTACTTTTTTTTTAAAGATTTATTTATTTATTTATGATAGACATGGAAGAGAGAGAGAGAGAGAGAGAGAGGCAGAGACACAGGAGGAGGGAGAAGCAGGCTCCATGCCGAGAGCCCGATGCAGGACTCGATACTGGGACTCCAGGATCGCGCCCTGGGACAAAGGCAGGCGCTAAACCGCTGAGCCACCCAGGGATCCCCTAAAACCTACTTTTAAACAGGGATGGAAATATGAGAGGGGACAGGAATAAATTTCTTTTTAGAGTATCTGAAAAGATAAAGTTCTACTGAGTGGTCAGATTGCCCCAAAAACCATTCTGTGATGGTCCTGGGTAAAGACTCATTCACAGCTGCTGAAATGTTCCTCCTTAGGGGCCACCATAGCTCACCAGCATCATCCACCGTGCTTCAGAATTGGCTCTACTGGTTAGGTAGTTACTTTTATTTTATTTTATTTTATTTTATTTTATTTTATTTTATTATTTTATTTTATTTTATTTTATTAAGATTTTATTTATTTATTTATTTGAGAGAGAGAGAGTGAGAGAGAAAGAGAACAAGCACAAGCCTGAGAAGAGGCAGAGGAAATGGGAGAAACATATCCCCTGCTGAGCAGGGAGCCAGACATGGGGCTCCACCCCAGGACCCTGTGATCACGACCTGAGCTGAAGACCGACCTTTAACCGACTGAGCCACCCAGGTGCCCCGGTTGTTACTTTTAGTTAGTTGATTGATTATTTTGTTGATAATATGCTCACAGCTATGGGCATAGAACTGGATGTATTTTTTTCCAAGAGGACAAGGACACATTCTCCCTTTAAATCATGTGATAGGTTTGTCTGTATCTGCAGAATAGGTGTCAAGTGGTGGTTCCTAAATCTGGCTCACCAGCAGAATCGCTGATAGAATCAGAAGACATAAATGCACCTTTTTCCAGGCCTCACTCCAGTTTTACTAAGTAATTCTGGTGACCTGCCAGGTTTGGAAACTCTGAAGTGATATAGCTTAAACCAGCACTTCTTAAACTTTGATGTGTGTATGAATCCCCTGGGAATCTTGTTAAACACAGATTCTGATTCAGTGGTTCTGAGTGGGGCCTGATACTGCATTTCTAGCAAGCTCCCTGGAGCAATAATCACATTTTGAGTAGCAGAGTCCAGCACACAATTCACCCCAGGGACCTTATTTTAAAATACAGATTCTTGAGAATTTACTTGGAGGTTCTGATTCAGCAGGGTGGACTGGACCTAGGAGTCACTTCAGATCACTGTATCATATGGTTATTTTATCATTCAGGATATACCAGCCCAAGGAAAAATATCTGAGTGTCACATAAGAGTGGCAATAGGATAACAGAATTTATTTATTTCAAGTGATGCATATTAGCACCTGCTCTGCACCAGCATTGTTCCAGGACCTGGAGCTACCGCGATAAATTAAGAGGGATTCTTGTTCCCATGAGGGAGATGGCAAATGAAAAAGTAAACTCCTCAACAGGTAAAACAATCCCAAGGAGTGGTAAGTGCTTTGAACACTATAAAGCCTGGTAAGGAGACAGCGTCCCAGAGAATTGCTGCTGGCAGGATAACAAGAGCCACAGCAGCTGTGATGCTAAGGGGAGTTAGCGGGTGAGGAACAGAATTTACAAGTCCGGGAATGCTGAAGTATTTTACATTGATAACCCTGTGTCCTTCTCACACACAACTGATGACAGATCTACTATTCTCTTCATTTTACAGGTGAAGCGACGGAGGCCTACAAAGGTTTAAAAACTGGTCTTTCAAAAATGTTATCAAAATTGTATTTTAAAATACACATATAGGGCATCTGGGTCGTACAGTCAGTTGAGTGGCCAACTTTTGGTTTTGGCGCAGATCGTGATCTCAGGGTCATGAGATGGATCCCCAAGTTGGCCTCCGCGCTCTGTGCAGAGTCTGCTTGGATTCTCTCCCTCCCTATGCCCCTCCCCACCCCTCACTCTCTCTTTCTCTCAAATAAATAAATATATATATATATATATATATATATCTTTAAAAATATTTTAACAAAAGAAAATAAAAATACACGTAAAATTTACCACCTTAACCATTTTTAAGTGTACAGTTCAAAAGTGTTGAGTACATTCACATTGTTCTGCAACCGATCCTCAGCACATCTGAAAAGCTGAAAGTCTGTACCTCTTTTTTTTTTAAGATTTTATTTATTTATGAAAGACACAGAGAGAGAGAGAGAGAGAGAGAGAGAGGCAGAGACATAGACAGAAGGAGAAGCAGGCTCCTTGCAGAGAGCCTGACGTGGGACTTGATCCCTAGACTCTAGGATCACACCCTGGGGGGAACCGCTGAGCCACCCAGGCATCTCTGAAAGTTCGTACCTATTAAACCCTAACTCCCCGTCCCTCCTCCCTGGCAACCATTGTTCTTCTGCTGCTATGACTTTGACTACTCCAGGTACCTCATCTAAGTGCAATCTTATAGTATCATCTTTTTGTGCCTGGCTTATTTCACCCAGCACAATGTCCTCAAGGTGTAGCATGTGACAGGATTTCCTTCCCTTTTAGGGCTGAATAATATTCCATTGTATGTATGTGACACGTTGTACTTATTCATTTCTCTGTTCACAGACACTTGGGATGATTCCACCTATTGCCTATTACGAATATACTGCTATGACCATCAGTGTAGTAATTGGTCCTCTTGCCTCTTCTCATATACACCAGACTCATCAAGGCCCTTCTTGCCCCAAGGCCTCATTGTTCTTTTCTCCACAAGGAAAACCTTTTCTCAGATATTCTCCGGTTCTGTGTGACACTTTGCTCAAATCTCTGCTTAAATATTACTCCCAGGAGAGGCCTCCTCTGGTAACCCCATCTAAAATCTACCTTCTAGTCCACAGCATTCTGTGCCCTTGCCTTGCTATAGTGTTCTTCAGAGCACTTGTCAGTACTTGGTATTATATTATGGACTGAATATATTTGTTTGTGGCTTCTCTTCCCCATCCATCAATATTACCTCCAAGAAGACGGACTTTTCCTTTTCCTATAATGCTCTATCTTCATTGCCTAGAATACTACTTGGCGATAAGTAGGTGTAAATATTTATGAATGAATAAATGAATGATGTAAGGAAGGAAGGAAATGGTGGAATCTGTATTTGTATCCAGACCTTCTGTTTCCAAAGCTCTTGCAGGGTTGCTGCCTCACCCAACCTCGGGGTGCTTTAGGATCTGATTGGAGGGATGGGGCATGGGAATGGAGTTTCTGAGTGGAAGATCACTTGTGGTGAGGGTGGTGGCTGTCAGTGAGAAGTTCCAGAAGTGTTATCCAGATACTGAAGGTGAAAGAAATAAGATCCAATCGTAACTGAAACAAGTTCTTTATTGTGGGTTGAATAGTGGCCCCCAAAAGATAGTACATGTACTAACCAGTTTGCTGGAACCTGTAGATGTAACTAAGAACTGTGTCTTAGTCTATATAGGCTGCTTTAACACAATACAAAAGCTTATTTGTTAAAAACATCTTTTAAGATGTAATTAAGTTAAGGATCTTAAGATGAGATCATCCTGAATTATGTGGGAAAACCCTTAGTCCAATGGCACAGGTCCTTATAAGATAAAGCCAGAAGGATAGGTGAGACGTGGAAGAAAGCCTTCTGAAGACAAGACAGACATTGCAGTTCATGCCACCTCAGCCAGGGAACTCTTGCGGGCCATCAGAAGCTGGAAGTGACAAGGAAGGACTCTCCCTCAGAGCCTTTGAAGGAAGCACGTCCCTGCCCACGCCTTGATTTCAGACTTCTGTCCTCCAGATCTGTGAGAATAAATTTCTGTTGCTTTAAGCCACCAATTTGTACAGCAGCCCCAGGAAACGAATACAATCCTAAACTTAGCAAACCAGAAGGGATAAGAGAGGGGGCTAGCGTTTGGTGCTCTTGCTAGATTCAGGACCCAGTTTAGACACACTGAAGACATACCTTGGGGCACCAGGTGTTCTTGCAATCCCTTGACTCCGCATATGTGTCTAGATGGGCTTCGGCCCTGGTCATGGCTGCACCGGGCAACATCTTCACTTCATACCGCTGGGTGGGGTGGGGTGGGGTGGGGTATGGAGAGCCAGCAAGGGCTGGCTGCACAGTATAGTGGGCAAAGCGAACCAGATGGTAGAGAATTTAAAAACGCTAAAGATGCATAACAAGTAAGAAAGTACTGTGGGTATTGGTCATACCCCCCAAAAAAGTCATTTCTTGTCCAAATGATAAAAACTGTTTCATTTCTGAGTCTTTATCAACACTCTGCCAAAGGAAGATAGAGTCTTTTCTTTCTCTCTTTCTAGGGACTTTGAAAAGCCCAGAGAAAAAGCTTACTGGGATGAATTTAAATTAAATCTTTTCCCAAGGCTGGAAGGTGATTAATAACCCACTGCCTGGCCCTTAAAGACTTCTACTTATAAAATTTGCTCAGTGCCCACTTGTCCTAAACCAATATTTTATGTAAAACTATAGGCCTTTCAGAGTTATAATCACACCAAATAAAGTTGTGTATCTTGTGCATAGTCTTACTTGGTATTTCATGTATTAGCTTTTAACTCCCAATTATATTTACTATTACGATTTAAATTTTAATTTAAAAAATGCTTACTTGAGTTTAATAATAGTGTTAGGTTTATAAATCAATAGCAAAAACTCATTACAATTTTTATTTTTATTTTCAACGTGTGAAATTCTCCCAACTTTCTCTTCTCTGGCCAATTGACAGGCTGGTGTTGTGGCAGTTTGCTGTGTATCTGAACGGGTCTCTCCAAAATTCTTATGTCAAAACTTAATCCCCAGTACGATCGTATTTGGAGGTAGGGGCTTTGGGAGTTGATTAGGTAGTAACAGTGGAGTCATTATGAATGGGATTAGTGCCCTTAAAAGAGACCCCAGAAATCTTCACCCCTTCTGCTGCGTGAGGACACAGTAAGAAGATGGCCCTCTATGAACCAGGAAGTGGGTCCTTATTCAGACATTGAATCTGTTGGCTCCTTGACCTTGGACGTCTCTGCCTACAGAACTGTGAGAAATAAGTTTCTGCTGATTCTAAGTCACTCATTCTACGGCATTTTGTTAAAGCAGCCTAAAAAGACTAAGGCACAGTTCTATTTGTCAGGGCCAGACACATAGGAAAAGCCTTGCACGTTACCACAACAGTTCCCATATTGCCCATATTTGTTGGTTCTTTAGGAAAATTGTCTATTTTGCATCTTCGTGCAGGTACTGTGGAATGAACAAACATATATAAACCCATTTGATGAGAACTGTTGGCCAGCAGTCTGTACCACCAGCTAACCAGATACTTTGGCCAAGTTTCACTCTTTCACAGTATGATTGTATAAATGGAATAAAATAACATAAAATACTTAAATACTTAAAATACTTCCTGACTTCCCAAAATAATAATAATTATTATATTAATATATTAATTTATTATTATTATTATTCCTGGCACAGAGCAGTATTTAATATATGCTACTTTGCTCTAATACACCCCTATCCCTCTTTCCATGATAATTTCATTTCTCTGTCAACTTCTGGAAGTGATGTTCATCCTTACTTATTTGTATGTGAGGGGTATTTTCAGGAAATCCAAACGTTAAGTCTTCTTTGTCTAAACTTTCCTCTAATATCAGCTAGTTTCTAGCTGTCTGTTTATCAGAAATTTCCAGACTGTCAACCATGCCCATTCAGTTTTACAGCATTAGCAATATTTCTTCTTTTTTCTCCACATAGTTAAGTTTCAGCACAATAGGTAGCAGGAAAAGTGGATTTCACCAACCTCAAAATGTTTATGCTTATTCATGCTGTTCCTAGTGCAAGGGTCCATCCATCTCCCAGGCTGTGGCAGCTGGAGCAATCTGTGCTGACTGATTGGAGTAGGAATTCTTCTGAGTCAGTCATGAACATAGCTGGGCCTTAAAAGATGAGTATAACTTTGCTAGATGTAGTTAAGAAGGAAAAGCACACCGGGTTTCTGCTAAGATGTTCAGAAAATATAAAAACGTAAGGCTCCAGTAGAACAATGATGCATTGACTATTGTCATTCTGTTCTCTTCCGTAAGGGGCCCTGAATCAATCTTTGCTAAAAATGACATATGAACAACAAGACATGTTAACAAGTTAAACCAAAAATAGGGCAGGCAGCAAGGTGGTAATAGGGACCAGGGAAGCACTGTGGGGGTCATGGCAAAGATACACTGCTACAGAGACGCCTCCTTGACCTTTGTTAAGTGCTTCCACCATAAAAGTTGTAGTTTAGTTGAGAAAAAAAGCTTCTCTTCGGAGATGAATATCACCATGATGTAATTAGTTTTAAAGAACTTTAAAAAAAAAAATCTAGAATCAGGGTGAATATTTCCAAGTTGCATGACAGTGAGCAATGCTTGTCAAATAGTATAGTCATTGGGGCACCTGAGTGCCTCAGTGTTTGAGCCTCTGGCTTTGGCTCAGGTTATGATCCCCTGGGATCAAGTCCCACATCAGGCTCCCCATTAGGAGCCTGCTTCTCCTGCCTATGTTTCTGCCTCTCTCTGTGTGTCTCTCGTGAATAAATAAGTAAAATCTTTTTAAAAATCTTTTTTAAAAAACACAAATAGTATAATCATTAATACAGATGCATTTTGCTGTAAACATCTCTGATACACAAATACCCTAATTTATAAAAAAAAGTATATATTTATATGTATGTGTGTATATATATATATAGAGAGAAAAAAAACAGATAGAGAGGAAGCCTAAGTAATTCTTTATAGAAAGTTTGGCAGCATTTTTAAAATTCTAAGTATCCCTACTGTGATCATTTGTATTAACTAGTATATCCATACATCCATTGGGTGAGTTAGGATTCTCCGCTGGTAATGGTCAAGTAGGCCACTGACTTTAGGAAGGTGGCATCGTCCAGGGGAAAGAACACAGGAGACTTGATTTGAGGCTCAGATCCTCCCTGGAGTAGAGTCACCCTGGGGAGCGCCCTACACGCTTCAGGGCCCTGTTTTCTCAAATGTTGAATCAGAGAGTTGGCTCAAATTAAATTTAAAGTAGCTTCTATATAGTTCTAAAACTATATAAAAGGCAATGTTCAAGGTTCAGGAATCCCAAGTGGGAAGGAAAAATGAAGAAATGCTTCTAGAGAAGATATCTTTGGGAATAGACAAGGAAGGATACATAATGGAAATCCATCATGCTTTGAGTTTGCATTCCCAAGGGAGCCATCCAATCCACAATAAGTCTACAGAAATGAAAGTTGGGAAATGTGGAGACTTTAGAAGAATAGCAAGCAGTCTAGTTTGGCTACAACAGGGATGAGCAGGTAGAGAACAAGTTCGAACATGCAGATTGAGACCATACAGTTTATCTATTCAGCAAGTATTTACTAAGGACTTACGATGCGCCAAACACTATCCTAAGCCTAAGCTACAATAGTATGGTAGGTAGGTTTCCTTAGGGAAACTTCTAGTCTTTGGGGGGAAGAGAGACTATTTAGCAGCTTTGTTAAGAGAGCATTTGACAAGAACATCCAATCCAGTCTGGGGCGGGACAGTTTTTGAAGATGCCATGTGTAATCTGAAACCAAAGGTTGAATTGATGTTAGCCAGGTACTACTTGGATGTCTGTTCTAGGCTGCGAAGTATCTGCCTTCCCTAACCCTTGATGTGTAGCTCCTGTTATCAGATTATGAGCCATGTGTCCAGGAGCCAATATAAATGAGTCACTGGCACTCTGAGCAATTGAGATTATCATGCAAAAAAAAAGTGTATTTACCATCCCTGGACTAGGAGATACTACACCAGATATAGCATGGCATCTCTTCAATTTTAAATACAAATGTATACTTCTAGTACAAAACCCTCAAAAATGGAGAAAAAAGCAAGTAACTGTGAGACCGTGATTTTGATTGAATGCTCCCATGGATATTTAAGTCATCCAGGATGAAAATGGGAATAAGAGTAGAGTCAAACTTTAAGCTTTAATGACAACATTTTCAAAGAACTTGGGTAATTTTTATCCAGTTGGAAGCAAAAGGGAAGTAAGTCCTAATAACAGCTGCGATCAACCTAAAAGCCCTGGGGAAGAGGAACAAGAAACTGTTTAGAAGTGATCGTGGAGAGCATGAGGAACACAGCCACCTGCTCTAGGATGACAATGCATAGGGGAGGAGAGGCAAGGTGTGGCAGCCCGATTGAAGAAGAGTTGGACTATACTTATGTTGAGATCTTGGGGTGGGTTTAGCTTGAGGGTGTAAGGTGGGCACAATGGAAAGATATGATCAGGGGGTCAAAAGAACAAACATGATTTTGGGGACCCAGGGTCTAGGATGAGAATTTAGAACTGTGAAGAAGACTGAAAGGTTTAGATCTGTGAGAGTGGTAAACAGTGGCAGGGATAAAGGACTTGATGAAGAGATGTTTCCCTATTGATGCAGGCAGGAGCTTCTCATTTATGCCTGAAGCCAGACAACAATCTCTGCCCTGTGGCTGACTTCCTGACTTAAAAGATCAACAGCTTTATACCTTAGGTAGAAAGGTAACAGAGCCTGGGCCGCAGCCACCATAATCTCACTCAGGGTTCTTCTATGACAACACCACAGGTTTATGGAAAAAGCAGTGGCGTCTTATTTCAAGATTACCAGTCACGGTCAGGGTTGGCATTAGCTGAATCAGTTGCAGTTCCCAGGTTTATCCTAGTTAGAATTCAGGTCTGGTCTCCATACTAAGCACAGAGCTAGAATAGAAGCCAAATCGACCCATCAGTGATGGGTGATGAAAGGGGAGCCTCAGAGTGTGGTAAGAGAAGCTAAATTGTCCTTCGGCTCATTGCTCACACAGGCCACTAAGACTTCCTCTAGCCCTGGAAAGCCATACATGCAAGAATCAGAGCCCTGTCATTTCTGGCAAGAATTCCTTAAACAATTCCAAATGCAGCTCCTTTTGATTACATAATTGGGTGTGATGAGGCAGGATAAGAGCGGCATGGAACAATCCAATCATGCCTGTGAACACATCAAGAACTGAAGCCATTTGAGTGATTTGTTAGTATATGATGTCAGTGACGGGTTATGGCACCTACCAAAAAGGAGCAAGTCCGTCCCTCCTCTGGAAAGTGAAGCCTGAGGTAAACACATCTGTGCCTGTCCTCCTATCTGCTTTAAAGAGCAATCTGAGGGGTGCCTGGGTGGCTCAGTAGGTTAAGTGTCTGCCTTCGGCTCAGATCATGATCCCAGAGTCCTAGGATCAAGCCCTACGTGGGGCTCCTTGCTCAGCAGGGAGTCTGCTTCTCCCTCTCCCCCTCCTCCTGCTTGTCCTTGCTCTCTGTCAAATAACTAACTAACTAGCTAAATAAATAACTAACTAACTAACTAACTAAATAAATAAATAAATAAATAAAATATTTTTAAAAAATAAAAAGAAAGAATCATCGAAGAGGCTGGGGGTGAACAGCAAATCTGAGCCATGCCCTGAATTGGATGAAGACACATGCACATTGTCTTCAACATATACCTCAGCAGGGTCACCAAGACGTGTCTCCTTGAAGCATCCTTAGGATGGGGTTCCCACTCAGCATGGAATCCTTCAGAACACAGCAAACCGAACAAACATTCTAATTGAATCCAAGAAGAGAAAAGAAGGGTGGACCTGGAAAAACCTAAATCAAAATGGACTTTTTAAATCCAATAAAAGATGAATGTGCTATATAAAAGCTAAATAATAAAGATGCAAATAGCAACCAAATGTTATCCTCTAGAGGACAATGGCATCTGATATTAATAATACACACATCAGACTGGGAACATGGGTCAGGTTTTCTTTATGAGAAGTGATTTTTTTCTTGGCTTTTATAATGCAATGAATTTATAATTCTTTTCTCCATAGTAGCTTTTCTTTTTGACTTAGTCATTTAAGATCATCTACACAGGTTTCAGTATTACTCCACCAATACTTTAAGTAGTAAAGGATTGGTGGGAGGGAAAATATGATTGTAAAACTCCAATACTTGACATCAGAATCAAGTTCACTTTCCCTTTTCTGGGACTATCCATAACTTTTAATTTCAATTCATATTATAACTGTGTGAAACTTATTTTTTCAAGCAAGAATAAATGTATGCAGAAAGCTTTATATTCTCTCTTTTTTTTTAAGTGGAAGATGAAAGAGGAAAGGCTCAAGGAAAATACTAAAAGAAGTCACCACTTCCCAGTACTCCTCCATCTTGTAAATTAGCTGACAGGTGTCTCTTCACCCCCACCTTTCACTGCCTTTAATATGGGCTTTCACAAGATCAAGCTAGAACATTTTAGTGAAATAAAATGAGGATCTGGGTCAGGGAAGGTCCTCGACCACCAAATAGGATGGATATCTGCCTTCCAAAGTTTCAATTTTATCCAAAAAAGTCCTGGTAGCCAAAATTCTCACCCATTTTAAAACATTTGCATGTAAATGCATTAAATATACTATATATATATATATATATATATAGTATATATATATTAGAATTATAAATTCATTGCATTATAAAAGCCAAGAAAAAAATCACTTATCATAAAGAAAACCTGACCCATGTTCCCAGTCTGATGTGTGTATATATGTGTATATATGTGTGTATATATATGTGTGTGTGTGTATATGATGTGTATATATATGCATACACACATATATATACATATATTTACATACATATATATGTATATATGTGTATATATACATATATATGTATATATGTGTGTGTGTATATATATATCTCACACACTTTATCTCCTACAGAAATTTTTCTTACATTTAATTTATATACTTCCTTCCCCCTATTCTTAATCATTTTAACCTAATTCTTCCAGATGCAATTAAAGCCTATTTCCTCTACTTTGTTAATTAGAGAAATTTCCTCTATGTAGGTAATTTGACAAAAGAAAACACTGCCAATGTTTCCTTCCTAGACTGCACATCTTTAGTTACCAGGGTTTTTTTATAGTATGAATGAAAACTCAAATGGAAAATTCAGCAAACACAGAATATTCTTGTGTTAACCTCAGTTTACCTCTGCTGCATTACTCAATCTCTGTTTTTATAATGCCAGTTAACTTAGGAACTTAACAAAAATCAATTCCGATTTCTGTCAACTCTCAGCAAAGTTGATGTGTTAAGGTCCATTGGAACTAGCATTTTGACAATACAAATTCAAATGTAGTTGAATCAAACCATTTGATACTTGACTTAAAACTTGATGTAATACATTTCCTTTTCCTACTCCCTCCTACAGTACTATTTATTTTGAAGTCTTTGGGGATCTCAGGCATGTATTTTCCAGACCCTAAAGCTACTATATGTACTAGGATTCATGTGCTTTTTGGAGACAATTCTTTTCTAAAGTCTGGTTTTATCCAAGAATTATTTGCTCCATGAAGCTGTAATCGTGAAATACTTTTTCCAGTAAAAATCCTACAGTAATATATCAGGAGCTTTACAACAGTTTATTACTACAGAAAAAGGTCATTTAAATCCAATAAAGCACCATCATCATTTAACCTCTTTAACGAAGAGACTAGCTTAGCTATTATAAAATATCTTTCCAACTTTGGCCTTAAAAATAATTATGCAAACAAATCAAGATTCAGCATTGGATAAGAGCATGAAATTTGCATTTAGAAGATTTGAATCTCTGTTCTTTTATTTACTAATCTGCCTAATCTTGGGAAAATTAACTGTTAATTTCTCTCACCTGAGAAACGGAGGCATATGGAGCACCCAGTGGTGCTTATAAGGAATAAATGCCAAATGTATATAAACACCCAGTCCAGCAACACTGCAAGCATCCACAGATGGTAACTCTTTGTATTAATTGAGTTCTATTAATTTTCAGTTGCAACCTTTCCTTTTTTTATGTTATTTATAAAAATAGCCCTATGTAATAAGAACATTAGCAATGAAAATAGGAAAGGTTACTCTTTGAATTTATAAGAAATTCGAAAGATATAATATTTATTAGATTTATTATTACACGGTCTAATTATTTTTATAATTACAATTTTATGCATACATATTTATATGTGTAATATATTAATAAATTATAAATTTTATTTATTTCTTTATACATGTAAAATTATATGCTTTATTTAGCTTACAGCAATGTATTAATATTTAATTAAATTCCAAGTGATTTCTTATAAGCTAAATGACATCATAGTACTTCCAATTCATAATACATATTTTACATTTAAGATTTTCTGGACACAGAGTATCAAAATACAGTAATAATCATATGTGCCCAAGTTATTCAAACTGCAAATAGATAAATGTCCAATACATTACTGAGGTTTAAAACAATTGGAATTGGGCAGCCCCGTGGCTCAGCGGTTTGGCGCCAC
Source organism: Canis lupus dingo (assembly GCF_003254725.2). NCBI lineage: Eukaryota > Metazoa > Chordata > Mammalia > Carnivora > Canidae > Canis > Canis lupus. The sequence continues at coordinate 17,934,581 of NC_064271.1, forward strand.
CTTCGGCCCAGGGCCTGATCTTGGAGACCCTGGATCAAGTCCCACCTCGGGCTCCCTGCATGGAGCCTGTTTCTCCCCTCTGCCTATGTCTCTGCCCCCCCCCCCGTGTCTCTTATGAATAAATAAATAAAATCTTAAAAAATAAAACAATTGGAATTATTTGCATTTACCTCAAGACTCAACCCCACACCAGTCTTTCTTCTTTCTTTCTTTCTTTCTTTCTTTCTTTCTTTCTTTCTTTCTTTCTTTCTTTCTTTCTTTCTTTCTTCTTTCTTTCTTTCTTTCTTTCTTTCTTTCTTTCTTTCTTTCTTTCTTCTTTCTTTCTTCTTTCTTTCTTTCTTTTTCTTTCTTTCTTTCTTTCTTTCTTTTTCTTTCTTTCTTTTTCTTTCTTCTCTTTCTTTCTTCTTTCTTTCTTTCTTTCTTTCTTTCTTTCTTTCTTTCTTTCTTTCTTTCTTTCTCTTTCTTTCTTTCTTTCTTTCTTTCTTTCTTTCTTTCTTTCTCTTTCTTTCCTTCCTTCCTTCCTTCCTTCCTTCCTTCCTTCCTTCCTTCTTTCTTTCTTTCTTTCTTTCTTTCTTTCTTTCTTTCTTTCTTTCTTTCTTTCTTTCCTTTCTTTCCTTTCTTTCTTTCTTTTTCATACCAGTCTTTCTTGCTGAGATATCTTGGAGCTCTAGTAGAGAGTGCTGGAGATCAATCCCAGAAAAGCAGAATCACATCCGAAGGGTGAGGTGCGAGCCAAAAGGAGAGACAAAGTCTAATGAGGGTTAGAAAGTGAGCACCAGGAATGTGGCAATAAACAAGGTCAGTTTGAGTCTCAAGTCCAATATAGCAAGTTCATTTACCACAAGTGGACTGAAAAGCATCTTGCTTTTTTACTTTTTTTTTCTATATAAAAATATTTAAGTCTAAAGAAATTTTTTGGAGTATGATTGATAGCCAATGTTACATTCGTTTCTCCATATGTTATGCTGTGCTCACCGCAAGTGTACCTTCTAGCTGTTACTGTACAGCACATAGTCCCTATGCTGTACCGTTCATCCCCATGTCTTAGTTATTTTATAACTGGAAGCCTGTATCTCTCCCTCCCCTTTATCTATTTTACCCAACCCACACCCCTCCCCTCTGGCAACCACCAGTTTGTTCTCTGTATTTATGGGTCTGTTTCTGTTTTTGTTTATATTGGTATATTACATGTTGTGTAGTGACACTGGTCTGCTTTTAAGGTAGACATTTTCAGAAATATTCAACAGCAAGGCCAAGGCTGCTTAGTTAAAAGCAATGATTCTAGTGAGAAATAGTCAAAGGCTGACTTAGGGAAATAAGTAGAGAAATGGAAAAGAATGGAAAATAAAGGAATTTATCTTGGTAGTGGAATTGGCATATATTGACAACAGGTTATTTATGAAAGACTTCTGACTAACCTATTTTTTCATAATTCTTAAAAATACATTCAATCATTGCGAAGTATACGATAGGAAATGTTTTGCCTTTTATGTGTTTGGTCAAATACTACCCTACCTGTTCTGAACCAAGAGCCAAGATTCTAAGTTTTATGATACTGCACTATGGCCAGGTGTTTAAGCTCGTCCCCCTACACAAGTATCAAATCCGTCAGTGTAGAAAGCTAGAAAGAGTAATCAACATATTACACAATTTAATATTAACTCAGCAGAATATATATAGTATTTCCTCTATTTCCCCTTTGCCTTGCCATCTCATTTATGCTTTTGTGATGTGTTTTGACATCATTTGGGGTGCCTGAAGGTGAGGGCAAGCTTTCCATTCTATTTTTTCAGCATTTCTGTTTACTGCCCATGTTGTGATGGGCTCTGATCCCCACAACTCAGACCCAGTTATGCAGTCTCTAACTGATTTCAGCAGTGTCCTTTGAATACTTTAAGACACCACATGAAATCCTTGCCAATTTCTTATGTTGTGCAAAATGGCATCCTAGTTTTATTTTCTCATCATTGCCATCATTACCACACCTCTCTGCATAGCTTTTGTCCTTGAGGGGTAGAGTATCTTCCATTCCCTTTTCAAAAATTTTGCCCCCATTTAAACCCTCAAAGATTTCTGTGCCCACAGCTCCATTCCCACTTTTTTTTTTTTTTAGAGTTATTTTTTGTTTGAAGGAAAGTGGGCGGAGCACAAGGAGAGGGAGAGAAAATCCAAGCAGACTCCCTGTTGAGTGCAAGCCCAACACAGGACTCAATCTCACAACCCTGAGATCAGACCTGAGCCAACAAGTGTCGACCACTTAACTGCCTGAGCCACCAGGCACACCCTCCATTTCCACTTCTTTCTAACCTATACCATTTTTTTTTTTTTACTAAATTAAACGTAACAGTCCCCCCTCCCCATTTATAATAGTTTATCAAACATCATTTGGTTCTGGAATTGAAATCAATGGAAAACATTTCCTGCTTCATAGGGAAATGAAAATTAAGTTCCAGGTTGCTTAAGGGATGTAGTCCAGGGAGCTGGCTGTCCCCCAAGAAGACAAAGATGCGGGAGCCAGAGGCAGCTGCCTGCAGTCGGATTGGCACTTCTGGGGATGGTTATGTTGTTCGCAGATGGTGCCTTGATAGATGCGTGTTCACTGTGGGGCTGAAAATGTTGTGGGCACTGAAGCACAGGCAAGTTTTCATTCCCCTTATTTCTGAAGCAATGAGAAAATATTTCCTGTGTTTCAGAATGATGCTGCAGATCCTCTTAGACTGATTCAGGAGTGCAACTCTGGCCATTTAGATTTCCCCTCTGAGGAAGTGTAACTACGGGGTTCAAGAGACCATTCTCTCTCCACCCACCCAACCACCCCTAATTGATTGGGAAACCACCCTTTAGTTCTGTTTTTATTAGAACTTTTGCCCTGTGGGATATTTTATGTTTCCTAGGCAAATGGCAACGTGAGAACAAATGCGTATATAGTTATATACATAAAGACACCACTAGTAGTAACGATTTGGATTGTACTGTAATTTCTTCGGCCAGAAGCAAATAACCACCTGTCTCAACCAAGTGACACCAAATCCTGCTCTAGCAGAAACCAGCCAGGGAAGCCTAAACAGGTGGAGCTTTAGAATAGAGTTTCTTTTCTTTGTTCCTTCCTAGGGAGAGTGGTTTGAAGAAGGAAAGGTTGGGCAAAAGACCCCAGGTCTTTTTCATTTGAAATACTTTGGGATGTTATTTTACACAAAAGACCTGTTTCTCTGGATTCTTTTTTTAAAAATTGGCAGCAGCATAGTGAGGTATTGTTTATTTTTGCCTTTGGAAGCCTTGGAGCGAAGTGAAGAAAGAATCAGCAGCTCCAGATTCTGCCCCTTTGTAGCTTTATCGTCTATTTTAGAGAATATGGACCAAGCTAATCCATAGATTTCCCAGAATTTTCTTCCCTCTCATCTGCAGAATGATGGTCTCTGCATCCATATTATCTTATTGCCTTATACACACAAGATCTATCACATCATGTCCTAGCTATCTATTTATACAGAAGAGCCCAACTAACGGCTTCATGTAGCCTGGAATTTATAAATAAAAGAATTCTCCATTTTTAATTACAGTATGCAAAATAATGACAGCAAAAAGCATTTTTTAATTCAGGGTTCGAGGCTAATAATTGGCGTCCATCCATTCA